>NC_092367.1:17267860-17580955 GCF_030848805.1 Temnothorax longispinosus | reverse complement strand
CATTTAAACGTTTATATCAATAATACGTATCTTACTTGTCACACAAGTATCAAGCTTTAGAGCCAACTAAAGCTCTAACCAACATCCTTTGAATCAACGCTAAGCTGAGATGGTTAGAAAGGAAATTGACAAGTAACGTTCCTTCTCAAACAGAGATTTGAGAATTTTATTACTTAAAAATTTATATTTTTCCTTTCTTTTTTTTTCATGCAAAGAAATAATATAAAGTAAAAATAATTTTATTAGAAACTTACCAAGAAATTATGATTTAATAATATGTTATTTATATGTCGAACCGCAATATATAATATTCAATTTGTGCACAGATAAAAAGAAAAACTCTTCTCAATAATTTCATATTTTACATATATATTATTATTAGATTTTAATTACGCTTATTGATAAAAAAAAGTTTTATGGCACATAATTTTTAACTTTTCTATATTCCAGAAAATTAACTGAAAATTATATGCAACGCGAAGCAACATTTTGTTCGATATGTATCGGGATTAAAAATTATATTGGGACCGATAATGAAACCGCAGCTGCTGAAGCGTGTAATTAACGACTTCACCGGAAAATTATAGAAAATTTTTCTGGCTACATAAAACAAACGTTTCCCGGGTCGAAATAAGAAATTAGCCTTTGTCATAATTTATTATTAATTTATTAAACTCTTGCGATTAATAACATCTGCGAATGTTTTTAATGAAATTTTCTAAGAATTACAAGGCTTTTATATAACTTTTCTTTAACATTATATAACATGTAATGTATATACTGTAATATAAATATAATAAATTATACCTCTTAATTGAATTTACCTTTAATTTTGAAAAATCTTTTTAAAAAAATTGAAGAGAGTACTTATGAACAGTTAGAATTTTCTACTTATACTCATAAGAATATAAATAAATAAGAAAAATTGTGAGTGAGCGTGAAAATAAATAAGAAGAAGAAATTGAAAAGGATGCCATATGCACTTACTTTTTTTCATAGTAAATATATTTTTCGTAATTATTGCATAAATATTTTGTTTATATTTTATTTATCCATTATTGCGTTATATGATAGTACAAATTAAACAATGATAACTAGACTGAACAAATTTTTACTTGTAAAATGAGCCTTCTGTTATCAGAAACTTTAGTTTAACCCGCTAGTCAGAATCTGTCTGTGATAGAGAAAAGATGGAGCATAGGACTACAGTGGAGTTCGGAAATGAATAATAAAAGGGAGATGAGAAAATAGCTGTGCAAGCTGCAATGACAGCGAGGACATCAAAGGACTTAGTCACTCGGGGGTCGCCGAACGCAATTAAAACTTTTCTACTTCCATCGGTTAATTTGTCTTTGTTACTGTCGTGACGGTTTGGCACTTTCTTTTGTTATGAAATGCCGCTTATTCGATTCGCTTTTTCGACGCCTGTTAGAAGCTTAGTAACTGTTACTACTTTAACTATTGAATATTCAGTCAAAAATAAACTAAACCCCAAAAAAATGATCTTCTGTCGACTTCGCATTTGCACAGAATTGTAAGTCGAAAGCAGAATATTCGAAAGTGTTCAGACGATACATAAAATTAAAAAATGCAAAGGTTTAATCTGTGAAATTCAAAACAAAGTAATAAAGTATTGTAGGTATATAAAATGATTGAAAGTTTATTATGGTATTCATAGTCAAATCTTATTTTTAAAGACTGTCTTAAGTAATGTCTTAAGGTGCTAATACGGCTCTGTGATTGGTTCATAACATCTTAAGATCATACTTAAGTTGGTCTTAAATATAAGATCCGATTATGAATACCGGTCTATAACTTATAATATAGTATACATTTTTTATTGTAACATATTCTATAATCAGCGTCAAAATTTATTTCAAAATCCAATTTCTTTTACAACTCTGTCGGTTAATTGAATTTAAGTTGTATATAAGAATAACTTGTTTCTCTCTCTTTCTTTCTCTCCTCTCTCTCTCTCTCTCTCTCTCTCTCTCTCTCTTTATCACATTTCATAGAGTGTTTTTTATTCATTATACGACACAGCTGGTTACTTTCGGCGACAGCTGGTCTTTCGAAGTCCTGAATATTCGAGAAGGGATGAGGCGGGATGTTTAGGAACGATAAAGGGAGAATTGGCGAAGAACAGAAAGTTCGGACGCCAGATGGTCGTCTTTTCTTTAGCATTTTCTTTAAGGTTCGTGAACGGGTTCTTGTCACGAGACGTTCAAAAATCGCTTAGTCTACGGTTAGATAAGCGGTCGATAAAGGATGACCTAAACTGACATAACGACGTAACATCCGTTCTTATTCACTGTCGTTCGACTTCTTTCTGTAGTATCAGTTGATGAAAGGCTATTCGGCAGTCCGGCTCTTTAGGCACCTTTTTACGTTCCGTCGCGAGAGATAACCGAAGTCTTGGGTTACTGTCCGGAATGTTCAGATCACCGGAGAATGTCAGGATATTTTTATCTTGATTATTTTTTATCCATACATCTCTCTCTCTCTCTCTCTCTCTCTCTTGTTCACAGGGTTTCTTTTGATATAATAATTTCTATATAAACTATCAATTCTGCATAAAGACCGAAAAACGATTTTAATAAAATATATCGGTGATGTGCAAACTGATGCTCGAAAATCGAAAGGACGCATTTTAGTATGTAATACACTGCGCGGAGCATAAAAGAATTATAAATGCCATATTCTGTTCTGGCATATACGAGGAATCCTAATAACACGTACACCAGCCGATGCCGGAAATGGAGGCGCGCGTGTTTGCCTGTGTTTCCCGGTATAACGGCAGCGACATTCTTTCTCCTTTGTCCCGCTGCGCTTTTCCTTTACGATTCGTATCACGATTTCGTTTCTAGACGTCGACGTTCTCCCTATAAGTTAAAAGGAATTCTTATGGCTCCTCTTCGGTGAACGCGAAGAAGAACGTGAATGCACGCGCGACAGACTTTTCTTCTTACGTTCCGACAAGCCGTGCTCGATTTGTCAAAGGATGGTTCCGTCGTTCTTGACATAAATAAATCCGCGCTGCCTTCACGCTTTTACAATCTTATCATGTTCGCGGAACTCATTAAGCGGACGGTTTAAACGAGTTGAGAGTGTTCACGTTAGCTACAGCCTGGCCGTTTTTCTAGATCTCATTTGCAGGTAGTCGCGTCCAATCTTTATTTTGAACGGCTGAAAGTTGAAAAGAAAACCTCTTTCCTCTTACAGAGGATTTAACGTTGCTTAATTATTCCGACGATTTCTTTACCCGTTTGACACGAGGAAAGATCTTACGTAGAGGAAGTCAGCTCTAATGTAAGTGTATAAACTATAGGTTACTAAAAATTAATATATTTCACATCAAAATTTGAAAAAGTTTATTTCAAGAAAATATTCACTTTGCAGGGAAAAATAGTTTACAGAGAAAAAACAAGTTTAAGTAGTATACTTTTGAATAGTATATCCACAACTAACGTATTCTGTGCGCTTAAACTAACAAATCTAATTCGTATTAGATAATGAAGCAACACCAGAACTTCCACTCGCAATTTTAATGCTCAAGACGTTGAGAATCATTTAGTATGTATGTTAGTTACCGTATACTCTTCAGTAATTCAAGCGTCTCGAAAGTTTGTGGGATGTATGGTCTACCTCCGTACAGTACGTATCGATTACGTAACTGAATCTCAGCTAAGGATGCGTGAATCTAAAGATGCTTAATGATCTCGAATATCTTTACCGATACGAAGCATCGCGTTTCGTTTGTTTATTCTACATTAATTACAATTTTCTATCCACTTCTGTAAAAAGAATTCGTGTAAGTAATTCGTATTATTAAAATAGCTTCGTCTCTTTATTTCTTTTTTCCTTATTGGTAGTCTGTTTAACCGGAATTGTTTTTTGTTGCGACTTTAAAGTGACGATCATTATCGTTAGCGTTATATTACGATGAATAATTTTAATGTTGCGTTTCTTCATGCACTTTCTTCGTTATTTTATCTCTCTGTTTGCTTTCATGTCTCTGCGATTCCCTTTTTCCCCAGTTAAGCGCACATTTGCTTTCGAAGGTTTATTAGTTTCTTAACCTACTTTTGAACAACGTACGCGTACGGAACGGCTTGAAGTCCCTCAACGATGTTTCTCATAACTTTCATAAATAAAGCTACGACGCAACGCATCGCCTGCGTACAACTGTGCGCGAATTTCCCTTTTTAACGATCACGGTAACGTTAATGCGTTACGATTCTTCTTAATAAATATTATAAAATAAAGCATTTGCCGTTTATATAATGATTTAATTTGAATAAGTGGAAGTTCGTGGAGATTATATTGTTATTTAATTAGAAATATATCCTTTACATTTCTGCAAACACTTCAAAGCCTGCAGATCCTCCGTTTTTATCGACCCAATTTATTACAATTTTAAAAGAATCTCAGCAAAATTTTAATTTAAGATTTAATAACACAAATCTTTAATGCTGAAAAAATTGCGGAAAAAATAATGATCTTCCTTAACAATTTCTTAAAGAAAAATTTCCAAGCTTGTTAGTCTTATTCAATTTGTTCTTTAAATTGAAACCATTATTCCAAAACGCTCTTTATAATGCCATCGCGCGATATAAAAATAAAAGCAGCCTAAATATCTTTTTACTTGCGGTAGCTCGTACGCTTAACACATTTCTATCATTGAAGATAGGTGGTGGAGATAGAAATTTCCTGGAGTCTTAAAGGTTGAAACCAAATAAGACTAAAAGACGCGAATAATGGTATTCTCCCTAAGTTCGTTTTCCAATTCCGCCAACCTCCTGCGTCCCAGAACAATTCCTTTGTTCTTTTGTTGAATTTCTCCGAGGTATCGTTAAAGCTACACTCCGGAAGCGTCGTCAAGTGAAAAACACACGGACAGAAACACGTATGTATATATATATATACCTACAGACACGGACATTCTACATTCTGTACGAAATAAGAGTTAATATGTATATGTATAGGAGTAAAAAGAGAGTGAAATAATACATTGGAACGTAACGAAATTAACGTTGGAGAAAAACACATTGGAGTAAAACACAATAAGTATAAATACTAATGGCAAAATTTGATGTACAGAAGAGAATGAAGATGATAAGACGGTAAAAAATGCAGAGTGAAAGGAAAATAGATATGAATTCGCCTTCAGCTCGTTCACATTGACTATTGGCAGTCCTAGATAGAATCTTTTTCAACAGGAACGCAATTTTGAAAGAGAGTACGAAACTGATAGCCTTATTTATACCTCGGTACTGTAACCAAACAACAAACAACAAGAAAGTGACGCGCGAGTCGACGAGATCGGAAATAGAAATAGGAGAGACGAGAATGCGAGTCGAAGGGGAAGAAGGCTAGGTGGGTGCGCGCCAAATAAAGAGTTACAGATAAAAAAGAAGGGATGGCTTCGGCGCTGTAACATATCCCTCCTTTCCTCCGTCTCCTGAGGGAGCTCGATTCAACCACTCTGTTTCGTCCCGACATCCAATTTCCATACCATTAAGTAGTCCGCCCACACGCGGAACGTATCTTCGGCGCGCGGCGTATTTTCTCGACCGCCGTCGTGTTTAAGATCGCCACCCACGAGGGGCGATTGTGCAGATACGACGGACATCAAAGGGACCGGGTGATATCCTCCGGATAACGACGTCGGCGTACGGCCATTTCCAGCGTGACTGCGTTTTTACAGGCGCGGTGATGAACTCGGTTATGAAGTGGACGTTACGGCCTTAATAACACAGTCAAGCCGCGTTGCTTAAATTGTAGATGTGCGAGCGGATCGTGATGATTAATAAGCTATATAACGAAGCATTTCGCGTTTGATGCAATGCAATGATGGGATGAAAGAATACCCGTGTGTTGATATTTTTGATATTTATCGAGTACGCTTTGGATTTTGCATACCTATAGTGAATTTTTTATTATTCTACTTGTTTCTAGCGATTCATGTACATTATGCACTAATTTACACGTTTTGCTTGCAAAACTTAATCAATGAAATCAGTAAGTGAAAATATCAAAAGAATCAAATGCTATATAATATAATAATACATTCTCCTCCCAAAAGATTATAATATATATTTTAAAATTAGTATTTTTAGTAGATTTTCACTGCTCAATCATTTTTTATAAATTAACAATGATAAAAAATGAATTTGCGAGAGAGTTTACTGGAGAAGGGAAAAATTGAGTCCGTGGGCTATAAAAGCGCCAAGCACTTCCACCAATGCATCAAAGCAATGTCCTAAGAAAAAGAAATAGAAAAAAAAATAGATCGGCCGTGCACGTTTCTTGAAGATACGAGAAGCGATACAACGTGCTCGCGCCATGTTGGCTTGATGATACGTTGGAACGATACATCATCATCGTCGCGGGGCAAATGGCGGGCGTAAAACTGTTTTCGCCGCAGTATTGCTATTACAGTATTATTAAAGAGGTGCGTAGCGGCGATAAATGCGAGTACAATGACGCCGGTAGAGTTGATAAACGATGTTAATAATCGGGCGAACGACGCAAAACGTAAAACCGGATTACCGCGACGAAGCGAATTCTCTTTGTGGCATGCGAAGCGTGAAATATGAATTGGCGTGTTCATGTGTAACGGTTACTGCCAGTCATCGTGTGGCGATTGCCAATAAAGAAACGAGTTATATCGGCATATCCGTTGGTTCCTTTTTTCGTTACGATGGCTGTTGTCCGAAGAATTAACAACCGATGCCGAAGCGATTCGTGCTATGCACGACAAAGCAAACAGCGCACGTGGTACTACTGTATTTGATTCAGTACATATATCTTTGTATCTTTGATATCTTTGTACGTTTAAAACCAATCTCTGCTCAGCTATTTTGCCTGAGAGTAACCAAAATCAATATTACTTCAGGAATTATTGCCGCTGGGTTGTACGGATTGCCGTTTTCCTCGCGCAATAAACAGGAAGAACTTCGCAATCAGCAGTGACTGCTCCTGCTCTTGGAAATTCGATAAATCCACGAAGATCCTTCTTTGAACCATAATTTATCCTTTATACCCTTCTCCTAAATTAGTTGGAAAGGCTCTGCGTCGTGGATTCTGCACCGCTTATCTCGATTTGCCCTTCTTTCTGGCTGCTCTGCTCGCGAGCCAATGAACGCGGTCTTTTTGGTAGAACCCAGCAGGACTGAAGGGTTTAGATGTTATAATTATTCGGAAAATGCCGGCACTAAATTTCGACCAGTCATTTCCATGTGACGGGACGAGTGTTTATCGCGTATCCGCATCTCTAATCAGTGGATTAACAAAAATTTATTTAAAATTTCAACATTTTGGGCGTAATCGCGCTTTAATCTACTCAAAAGAAAAAATTGCGCTGACTTCCTATAAATATAATGCACCACAACTTGATAAATACCGAGGAAATCATTTTGCTTTGATTTAGCAAAGTTCATAAATTTAGTAAAGTTATATTTGTGATAAACTGTCTGCAATTGGCTATATTTTTAACTTTATTCATTTAATACATACATATGTTTATATTATTTAAGATCAAAAAGATCGTAAAGAACAAACATTTGCATCTCAAAAGTATTAGAGATTTATTCTGCATTCCGAAATAGTTCCCTTCAAACGGCGCATACCGAAGTTATAAAAGAAATATACCAGTAATAAGCAAAGTAAAAAGTAAATTTACTATTAAAGTTTATTAATTTATTAAAGTTAAGCACAGAAGGATATGTTGTAGCTTTGGAACACACATTATATATAATTTTCTTTCTTTCCTTAATTTATAACAAGGTGTAGTCCGTCGTCCTAAAAAGCGATACGAATTACTTTCTTCGCAATATCACGAAAGTCGCGTGAAAGTCTTATTGATGCGAATTTTTCAAAGAAATGTTAAACTATATATTCGGTTGCCACACGGCGGGAGAAGCGGAAGCTGGAAAGCATAGAACTAGAGAGCGTTCATGGCTCGCGCAGTGAAATCTTTATAAAATATTAAACTCAGAAAAATATTAAATTCCAGATTGGTCTCGCCGTGCTTCGTAAAGTTTCCTCGTGCGTCATTCCGCGATAGTGCTCGCACGTTTTTTTTTCCCCCCCACATCTACCCGTCCTTCTGCTTCCTCTTTTTCTCTCTTTCGATTTCCATCTTTCTTCTTCGAGATAGAAACTCTACTAGACCGGAAACGAGATATAAGTGAGCGCCTATAACATTGTCTTTCTAATAGTTCGCGTGGAACCGTAAAGAAGAGCATCCCTCCGTCGATGACCTCGTAAATTCTCGTCACGTAGAAGCGATCTTGAGGGATAACGATGTTAAGTGCTGCCAAAGCTTCACGCTATCAATTGCGAAAGTTGCGCGGTTTTCTGCGGTTCACTCGATTACGTGAAAAGACATTAGAGTGGTAGAAATGGTGCGAAGGAAATATGTGTGGCTTATACAGGCTCGATAAAAAAGTATCTACTTTTTTCTTATATCTCGTTCTTGAGTTCTTCAGATCATTTGGAGTCGATCTATGAACGGAATCCAATGAAACTCTATTATTTATTACACATTAAATTCAGTATAAAACATTTTATTTTATTTATATAAAATTGAAACTCGTAACTCGATTAAAGTAATGCTTTAGATCAAGAATTATTGAAATAATAACGTTATTACTTTTTTTTACCTATATGCATATAACTTGCAAACCTAAATAGATAACGTTGATACTTTATATATTATACAAAAAGCTACCTCTCTTCACGATTCTATAACGTTCTACTTCATAATAGTCGTCGTGCGCGTTGATAAAAGCCATATTATCCTCATCGAAGAGCGAATTCTATAAAGGAAGCAGGAAGGCAACATTGTTCGAAAGTACTCTCCTCAAAACTTGGTAATGGAAGGATTTCTGTATTTTTACTATTTTTGTTCGATGCCTCAATATGATTCCGTTTTTTGCTTCATCAAAGCAAACAAGTTCCGAGTTTTCCCTTCACTTTTCTGCGCCCCTATAGATTTTTTCGCGATTAAATCGGCGAGAACACGCGGCATGGTTACGTTCTTACTTCCTACGTGTAACTTCCTTCGAGATTTCTTGCGCGCTTGGATTCCGCATGGCAGTCCTGGCGACGTCCGTTTCCAAGCTATTCGCGCCAAGTTTCAAGTTTCATTTCGAAAAGTTCCTGCTGACGCATACGCTCGGATTTACTCATGTAAGCGTGCGAGGTGCAATCGAAGGTTAAGGGTTGGCAAAGTTTCGGGGCAGTTCGGCCATAGAATTCGCAGTAACACGTACTTTATGTTGGCTATAGAATTAACGCGATGAATTTGAAGTTTGAAGGAAACGCTTATACAATTTAATTCGCGTAAAATGGACGCTGATTTCCATTTGCATTATCACGCATCTGAATTGAATTGCAAGTCTGAAAGTTTAATCGTCTTTTTATCGCCGTGTAAAATTCTAAAATCTGCATAAAACGAACTCCCGAAAACGCTTTTACTCCCATTTTGTTTCGCTTTCTTCGAATATTATTTGTTCATTAAACAAACACAATATTTGACCTGTTAAATAAATATTAACGTATATTAATTATTAAATGTTAGTAAAGATTATATAACATTCGTAAATAATGCGTAAATTGCAAAGCGTAAATAATTATGTAGTATAGTACAACAAATAACGAGATCTCACATTGGTATTAATCGAAAGCGACTTGTTCAATAAAATACTGAACACGAATATGGTTTTATTTTTTATTCAAGCATATACATTCGCGCATTTGCATGAAAAATAACGCAGCATATAATGAAGTTTACATCAAAGGATAAACATTTAATGAAAATATTTTACAATACAACGTTGGGAGAGAAATATACGTTTATTTGAGCGTTATAACAATAGACGATGCGTTGATATAAATTTTTTAGTATTAGCTGTGGTTGCGTCTGCGATGAAATTACATAATTTATTCGTGTTGCCGGCGATAAACTATATATGTACGCTCATAAAAGTTCTTATTGGTATGCGCATAATTCTCATTTAAATTCGAACATTGAAGTAACAATACCTTACCGATTAGCTATATAAAAGGTTGAGCACCAAGTTTTCCTTGGTTTTGCATGGTTATTTTTATATCGTTCTTTTTATGTATTTTATGTATGTGGTTTTTCATGTATTCTGATTTTTCGCTGAACAATATGACATGTTGAATTACATCAAGCTGAATTCCGTTGAGCATTGTACATACACCACCCTTAGATGCGAACGAAAACTAATTTAATCAGTCATTAGCATTTTTTCTAGTTAGTTGTTTTGAATTTTGCTCATTTAGACTCACTTTTATCGCACCTTTAAATCAAATCTGCAATTACCTAACGATATCACTCTTATTTTACGAAATTTATTTACCGCATGCACTGATTGACGCGGTAGCTGACGAGTAATACTCGCGTTAGCATTTGATTGCAAAGTTTTTTTTGATACGTTTGTATATTTAATAACGTTTACTCGCATTGTCGTAATGCTGAAAAATTATGATCGACGTTGAGTCACTCGATGAACTTTCAATATTTAATCGCTCGGCGTCGCATCGATTAAACTGGGAATAATAGAGGCTTTTTAACTTTTCTGAGACAAGATGCTAATCATTGTTTCTGGAGTTATCGATTTTTATGTCACTTGCAATGAGTTCCGGATAAATAGCACTTTTTTTCCGCCGACGCAGTAAAAGTCGGCTTCTCGATTACTTCCGAATCTCGTAAAGTAACTTCTACGATATTGTAAAACGCGACGTTAACGTCGCCGTTTTGAGAGAGTAAAGCGTAACATCGTGATGTTTCGCGGCGATAAATGGATTATTGCACCTCGCACTGAACCGTGTACAAAAGGAGAGAGACTCCATGAAGATTTAAAGAAAAAATATTGCATTCTATACATGTCAGCGCCACGCTATTAAATTTTTATGTTTGCTTGAGAATATCTTCTTTCTCCTTTTACTAGAGTGATGAAATCTACACAGAATATTTCCAAGAATTAACTCATTATTTTCTGGTAAAAATATCAATTAATTTCGGGTTACAGAAGTGATCTAAATACATAATGAAATTTAATTTGATAATTGTTTAATATACAGAAGCGATTTGTTTTAGTAACAATTACTTAAAAATTTAGTTATCAAGATGTCTAAAATAAAAAAATCAACACGCATGCACACATACAGTCCTGATTTCTCAAGAATAATACGTGTCTCATAAGTCCTGCTATTTTGCTCGCGACGTTTGATTAACGATTTCGTAATTGTTATTTACTCTTGCTGTATATACAGTCGGATCGCAGTGCGTCATCTAAGATAATTGCGTGCGCTAAAGCTGCCGCATTATAATTACAATTGTGTATGCAGGGTACCGGCAATAGCAACGATACATAACATCCGATTTGGTAACCATAATTACCGCTGCGGTTACGGTATTCACTTGTCACGGTATTCGCTTTCGAGGATGCAGCTCCCGTATCTGGCATGCGGACATTAATATGGTTGAGTACGAAATTGTAACCACGCGCACGTTCACGAACCCCTGGTTATTATCACTTAGCTATCATGCGTCCGTAGAAGCGCGGCGGGCGATCGTTGATGCCGATATATTTGATTACACAACTATAACTACCGTTATGCTTAGCGTGCCGTTCTCGTGCGAGTTTGCACGCGGTGCGATAATTGCTAATGATACGCTTGTGTGGCAAACTTTAAACACCGTCACGTAAAACACCAGCGCGTAGAGAGAACGGCGATAACTGTCGCCGCGATTAATCTTGAAGCTAGCCGCTGCGCTGCGCTGCGCTGAAAATAATACCCGCCGTTTTATTTAATTTAATGTCACCAATTATTTCGGCTCCGCTGCTTCCGCAGCGTTCGCAACTTTTGCAGAATTTATTTATGTTCGTTTCAGATAACAATATAAGCGTTACACAGTTATGTTTTCGTCGACTTACATCGCGAGACTAATTATTTCACGTTACCAAAATCCGAACTGAGTTTAACGCAAAATAAATATTGTAATAATTTATAATTTTTAGTTCATTGAAATTTGATTACGTGTTAAAGATAAAACTGCCAAAAGTTTAGAAATAGGTTTTATCTCTAGTTAATTTTTCATTTTTTCGTGAATTTTAAGTGAATTTAATACAATTTATATTTCAAAAACGTATACATCAAGATATTCAGTTAAAAAATTGTAACAAATAATTATATATTTGTGAATTTCTTTTTGCTGCAAAAGGATAGATTTTTCGGAAATTTTGGATTTTTCTGTCATCAAGATGTATGTTGTTCGATTAAATGGACTGCATGCGTAGAATGCTTTTTGTATACATGTGTAAATTTTCACATGTTGATGAAAACGCACAAAAAATGTTTGGAATATCTGTTTTCTTTTTTAAAATGTCGAAAGCCAGAAATTTTCCGCCATTTAGACTACGATAAACCAAATCCGCCGCAGGCAGTAACTATAGCTCTAACTAATTCTCTTTCGTTTCTCTCTCGTGTACCATCGAGATCTGCATACATCCGACGTGAAACTCCGCGATGATTATTGACGATGACGCGACTGATTGTGCCGCTATAACCGTTATCGCGTAGCACATTAACGTACGTTAGCACACCGCCACGGTGCTCTCGTAGCTGAGCCCGTTTGCCTATAGCTTGACACTCACTACTACCCGTGGATCGCCATGATGCCTTACCTGCTGTCAGCATTATCGCGTTCCATTACTACTGGGCGCCGGTCGCGGACTACGACTTGCCAGTACTACTGATACCGAGGCACTGGGCTCATTGCGGAACTGTAACTGCTTGTAAAGCCCGGTCTACATACGCCGCAGTTCGCAAAACGCAAGACACACGCACAGTCTACATGTCAAACTAATTTCTATACACAGAGAGGTTAAATTGACATGTAGACTGTGCGTGTGTCTTGCGTTTTGCGAACCGCAGCCTATGTAGACCGGGCTTAATGTTTGTTGACGTTTCTATTGGCGGAATCGGGGAAATCTATTGACCCGCAGTGCACAGAGGGGCCGACAGATAACCATTATTGTCTCACCTAGCTTAAAGGAAACCGCTGCAAGACGTTCTTTATTGTCGCCGAACGCAATCCTCTCATGTGCTATGAATCTTTCTAGTTTCAACAATAAAGTTACATACAAAGAATCGCAAATTATGAGAATACGTTTCGTAAAAAATAGATTTCCTAAAAAAAAAGTAAGATAGACGTGTATTCGAAAATATTGTTTTTACATAGAAAACGAATGTACTCGACAGTAGAACGATTTATTGGAATTTTCGAGCGATAAGAGCTTTCTCTTCTATCTTTCTCTAGTATCATTCCAGTGTCTCGAAAAACCAATAAATCTATCTCTGAGTAACCAGAAACAGGCGAAGTAGGATAACGCCTCTAGACCCGATGCTCATCCATTTCTGTTTTCTTTTTCAGAACCTGAAGAACCAGATCATGACGACAAACGTTTGGGTGGAACAAGTAAGTAAAATAATGTTTTTTCTTAATACAAACTTATGTGCATTAAACGTGAATTAGACATATGTATAAAGCATATACAAGCGTATTTTCCAGCATAATTTTATTATTACAACTGTTGATAAAAAAGGAGTTAAAGTAACATTAAGATAAAGAGAACTTAAAAATAGACTAAATTGAAAATTAAAAAGGAATTGTACATAATGTAGTTTTAGAGCACAAAAAGCTATTTAATATCTCTGAAGAGATTATAAATACTAAAGAGATTATTGAATTATACTAATTAAACGCAGTATTTTTATAATAGTATTTCTAATTTCTACAACTAATTATTATTTTAATAAGAACCAGCCAGTTGAGCCTCCTTGTATGCGTTTATATTTATGTTTATTTTATTGTTAGTTATTGATGTGTGTGTGTGTGTGTTGGTAGAATTATTATTGCCATTAATGCGATATCTATTAGTATGTTTCTACGATAATCGATCGATCGGAGCTTATCGTATTTTATTAATTAATTAAACAATACCTAATAAAATATGTAAGAGATATATGGCCTGTGTCATGAATTATTCGCAGCTTCGGTTTGATAATATGTAATATTACTGATACTCATTATTGAGATGTTTTTTTACGAACACGGATATCTCATTATCAATAAAGCGCGATATTATTTCTAACGTAAAAATTCTAACGTAAAAAAGTTTTTTATGATTTGGGAAAATACAACTACATTTCGTACATAAAAAGAATTTTTTTATCGGCAAGATTAACATACATGTGAAATACATGTGAAACGTAATTGCTAAAAATTTAAAAATATATTTTTTAATTTAAAAAAGTGCATTTGAAGATGTGGAAATTTTAATTATCTTCCATGTCTTTCCAGTCTTTTCTTTTCATTATATTATATGAGTTTTGTATATTGTATATATAAGAATGTTTTAAAACCTTATAAAAATTCTATAGAATGAAAAATAAATACTTTAATAATTTTAAATGCAAAGAAAGAACATTTTTTTGTAAAGCACATAAAGACAAATGCATTTTTTCAAGATTGAATCTAGTGTGATATTTTAAGATCAAAATTTCATAGAATGTAGATGCCATCGATGTAATTTTGTTGTTAACTTGATTTGCTCTTAATTTGTAATCAAATTCCACTCATGCATGACGAGTGAGGCGATATCGGAGGATAAGCTGCTTAAAGATTACAAATGCCGACCGTCGAAATTCGGTTTCCATTTTCGTGAGTGCTATTGCTTTGATTGTCAGGATCTACCCTTTCGACGTAAGACGGTGGTGGTTTGGAATTTCAAAGCAGGCGAATTTCATTCGCGCTTGTCGACGACGAAATTCGAATCGGCGGATAGCAGTTGGCCTTTATTGGTGTAATACCCTCCTGTGTCTTCGCACGGAGAGAACAGCTCTTCGTGACACGACCATTCCTCGTCTGTCTTGCGAATTTATTGGTCGTAACCATTTTTGCTCTTCGCCTTTTAAAGATTGCATTCTTTCTTCTTTGCGCCATCATTCTTTGTCACTAATGATCAAAAGCGTGCTTGAAAGTCGCTACTTTGATAACTAATTTTGACGGATTTTAATGAAATTGATCTTTTTATCCTGTTCTATGTAATTAGGTGCCATTTCTTTAGCTATCATGAAAATTTTAGGCTTTCAAATTCGTACCTGCAATCTCTGAAGGATATACGTACAGAAATTCATTTTTTTAAATATCTGCGGGGCTTTCTCGAGAAATTCTACTTTTAAAATAAAGTATGGATATATACATTTATTTAAGTAGAAACTTGTAAAATGTTCTCGATTTTTATTTATTATTTTTATTTCATGTTAAAAAGAATAAGACATTTAGTGAATGTATAAAGTTGGTAGATGAGTAGTATCTCTGGCTCAGATACTTAATCAGTCACAAACGCATGGAGCGGCATTGAATTTAATGTGATATTTAAGATTAAAATTTCGTAAAACTTCCACAATTAAAATAATTTGTTGTTAACTTGGTTTACTCTTCATTTGTATTCAAATTTCACTCATACATAATAAATGAGACGCGATATCGACAAGCTGCTTAAAGCAAGTGCCGACTGTCGAAATTCGGTTTCCACTTTCGTGTGTCACCTCGATCACAAAATGTAATAATTACGATTTTATATCAAGATAGGAGCAGATGAAATAAATTAGATCGCGATGACAGGCAGTGCGTTAGAGCATGGCTCGTTGAAAGAATCTTTCTAAGTTAGTTCGGGACACGCTGGGACGTCGAAAAGCTTGTGCATCGCCTTACAGAATCTGCAAGCGACGGCGCGGTGTCGGCGGGATGCATTTTAATTGCAAAGCAGCCCGGGTACGCGCACGTACTTGCGGATGCAACCCTCGTCTTGCAACGTGGAAAATTTGGAATTCTCGAAGAGTCGTCGGCCGTCGCTGGCGACGATCCAAAAAACTTTGGTATCGCGGTAGAATGGATTTCCTCGGAATGTAGATATATACTCTTGGAATCGGAATGTATAGGTTATCTATTGGTTGACTTTGGCGTAACTTTTTAAGGGTGTTCTAAATTTCTGTACGTGCGAGGCAGAGGAAAATCTGCAACGTCAGTTTCGATATACATACATACTGTCGCGTAATCATCAGTAAAAAATATAAAACAAATTCGATTGCATTTGAAAATTAATGTGTTTAGGGGAGTACATATGTTATAATTGCATTTTTTTTTATGATTGATACAATTCACGTTTATTAAATTTTTAATTTTTACATTGTATTAATTTCTTTGTTGTATTCGAGACAGTCGCAGGAAATTCTTTCGTGGCTAATTACCATCAACGACATTTCTTTGCGGAAAATTTTCGTCGAGCAACGCTCCGGAGCATCCTTAGCCGTAGAGAATAAGCCTTCGGTAACGAAATCGGAGACACGAAAGTTTGGTCGGAAAAGCCGAAAAGTTGACCTTGGGCAAAGAAGTCTCGACTTTTTTTATATAGCGTAACCGCGCGCTTCCCGTTTGTTCGGAACTTTTTTGGTCGTCTTTCTTTTAGCCGGTTCGTTACGACCGTTTGTCAGTGTCGATAAAACGAGATCGGCGTCTTTCCTTTTTTTTTTCTGACGACCCGCAGGATAGCGGATGAGTGAGCCGGAGAACGTGGAGGAGGGTCAGAGGTGAGTTCCCCTTCGGCGTCACGTCAGTCCCGTTGAAGTGGCGCCCCTTTATCGGAGTTTCGGAATTGCTTGCGATTACTATTAGTCAGAGAGAAGCGAGCCGAGAGAAGAGAGACCAACTGGCAGCTTCAACAACGGTCCTATGATGGTTTCAGAAGTTCCGCGATACTCGGGAAGTAAACAGTCATACGTTTTTCTTGACAGAAAGATGGTCAAAGCTGCCGGAAGACGGGACAGGAGAACGTGCAGGGAAAGTTTAATCGAATCGTGCGTCGGCAGTCGTGTCTTGTTTGCAAAACAGGGTGGATATTATCTTCGTTCAGACAAGACAAATTGTGCCCGATGGAAACAATGTACTATATAGGCGTGGAAACCTTACGGCGCGAAAGCGGGACACAAGAGAGAGTTATAGATGAAATATTTTCTCGCAAGCTGGCTATAATTAAGGAAAAAAGACGGGAGGGAGTATTTATTAGCAGCGATTGTACAAAGCTCGCGTGTGCAATCGGCGTGATCGATTTCGGATTTACCGGGTTCGAGTGTCCCGCAAACGTACGCTGCGGGTGGTTGCCGCTATAATTGATATTGTTAGAATAATTACAACGAACCGGAATGCGAGCGGCACGATTTAATATACGCGCGGCTGCGTATCGCCGCTATCGACGTATCGGTTGGATTTCATCGTCGATGGGAAATCGTAATCGACTGCAATGTGCCACGCGGAATTGCACAGAGCTCAATTACGGTACATGCGCGAATTATCGGCAACTCTATCGAAAAATTATTTAATTGGGTTATCGCTGTATTATTACTGTCGCATCGTTCGTGCCTGCTCGGCTACGAGAGACAAGAAAGACCAGAAAAAGAAAGAGAGAGGTAGGAAAATTGAATTCCACTTTCGCGAGCTTTCGTTATTATCAGTAGATGGATTGAAAATCAAGAGACGGTTGCTCCGCTCGTCCCTATTGTCACACGCCACGAGAAATCAGTCCGAGTTTCGCGACACTGGCCGAAGAGCGCCGGAGGAATCGTTTCTCTTCGGCGATATTTATACTGTAAATATGGCGGAGGCGAGAGGAAAGTTTCCGTATTCGTTCTTAGCCTTTGTAACAGCAGCATAATATAAATAGGAGTAGGATTCTCGCTCTTCTCGTCCCTTTTGCTCATTAACCGATGCGCCGGCCCAACGCTCGTGCCGTATCACTTAATTCCTCGATAGCATAAAGAAGGGCGCGCCGCCTATTACAAAGTCTGAATACAGATTTAACATCGTGAATTTACATAGCGAGCAGTAAGCTTTCTCTTTTTGTCATTATGTAACGTTATTATATCGTAACATTATTGTATCGTTTATGCAAGTTTATCTCGTTTGTTCGCGAGTCTATCGCAACGTTATTATATCCAATAACGCTCTTGTTAAAACCGATGTTTACGTCTGATAATCGATTATGAAATGGATATTCCGTTGATTGTAACGAGACTGATGTCATAAAGATGTGAATCCGATTACTTTCAAATAATTTATAAAATATTCGGATTTTATTAGGAAACCTGACGAAAATATGTTTAGTCTAGAAAAGTTTGAAAACGCATTCTCTTTCACGTGTGTCCAACGAAGAAACTTTGTTTCGAATAACGTGAGCTAATATTTTACGAAACCCACTCGGCGCCGTCGTCGCCGCGTGTCGTAACGAATGTATTTTACAACCCGCAAAAATGCGAATATCAAAAGCGATGTTTGTTCCGATTGAGTCGATGTGCTTAAATCGCGTATTGTTGCTTTCCCTCGGTATTTTCTACGGAATGGCTGATCCGGGGATTACGGGGATACGCGCGACCCAGGGCTTGTTTAAATAGGGCAAGATGTTTGCATCGGGCGTATTTATTCTACCATTCTGCCATTGTTGCTCGAAGCTGGCGAGTTTTACGGGGCTTCCGAATGTCCGACACGGGCGATTGTCAGCTCTTGCTACCTAGAAGAGAAGCCGACAGCTCCAGTCTTGCCAAGTTTTCTCACCTACTTCGGTAACAACGGATTTCTTTCTATCCTCCGCTTGTTTTCCACCTCCTGCGAAATGTTCTGACACGAGCGCCTAAAAGATTCGTATCTGACCCGTCGTGAAAGAAAAAACGGGTATCCGACTGACTGAAACAACGGCTATCCGAACGGGTTCGTTTGCGATGCATTTATACTATAAAAATGTTTTATCGCTATTTTGTTACGAATTCTCTTTACATAATAACGGATGAAAAATATCTGTTTTCCGCTTGTCAACTTTTTTCTTTGTAGTTTCACCTTTTCAAAATTCTGGATTTAATTTTACAGGCAGAGACACGCAATTTCGATGTCCATATTTATATTCACACCCATATTTAACATTTTATTAGTATCGTTTTATATAAATAGGAGAAATGTATCGTGCAGGTTGTACGTGCGCAAGTTTTCGAAACGCCAGTAGAGAAAGATATACGTTTTCCATACCAAAGGCAAGCGGGTCTTGTGTTTCAAAGTTACTAGTGGCTAGCTTCGCAATTCTGTTATCAATAGCAACATTCTGCTGGTACCTCGAAAAATATAGCTGTTAAAATGGCAAGGTAAAATTCGTGCGCGTATACAGGCGGACGCTCGCCCTCTCTCTCGCGTGCGTTTTCCGTTGTGTGAGATTTTTTCGCAAGAGCGAACGTGACGCTGTGTTTACGTGGCAGCTAAATCTGAACGTGTGACAGCGTCGACGAAACAACCGCGCTTCAAACTAAACGGTGCGGCGCGCGATAATCCATGGTGAGCACCGCCGTTGCGTCCGTTTTATTCCGGGGCCCGGGCGTCGTATCGTACCTATCGGGAAGAAAGACGCGATCTCTTATCTCCCTCGTGAGCTCTCGCGACTGTCAATCGCGATTACACGCGTGGCTTCGACGGCGACGGGACACGAATAAGCCGAGCGTGCCGAGTCCTCTCTGCCTTTTGTGGCTGCGAATTTCCTCCTTTACTCCGAAACCTCTTTCTCTCTCTTTCTCTCGATGCGAGATACAAATCCTTTGGGCTTCACGACAGGAGGCGCACGGCGCGAGAAATACGGAGATTCTCAGCGGTTCTCGAGTTTCAAAGGTTACGTTGGATAGTCGTCGATTTTGCCTCTCCCTTGCCTCTCTCGCCCAGCGCTGATTCCTCCCATCTCTCTGCGACGATACGTTTTCTGATACTGTGCAAACCGATTTACGATGCACTTCGGTCTCGTCTCTTCGACCTCTTTAACAAAGAGATATAGATAAGGAAGGGAACAGTATAAGTAACTTAGAAAAAAGATAATGGTACGAAACGGGGTTCAATTTACAATTTGTCCCGCAGAATAAAAATAATATGTCTGGCAGCTCCGCCTGTGTTTCACGATAGCTAGAAGTGTTGCTGACTAAAGTTTACTGCATCTATTTTTAAAAGATTTCTTAAGACGTATATTTTCTACAAAGGCAATTTTCACATGAAAGCTATAAAATATATAAGCGTCTTCCATCCTTGTTTCTTATATCACGTAACAAATCACGATATTAAATTCATTCGTTGTAAATTATCGAATAAGTACAATGTAAAATTGAAGCTACGTGGACATTTAAAGAGTTAGGATAGGCAGCGAAGGAGAACAAATAGTTTGAGGATATTTACGATACAAGAAAAGATTGAAGCGAACGTACTTTTCCCAGACGACCGGTATCACGAAGGCACTTTACGCCGTAAGAAAGAAAATATCGCCACTAAATTGCCAGCATTTTTTCTCCCGGCTAGGTCGTGATCGCGCGGTGTACGATTTTACGACATCGTAGAATCGATCCTCCATCCTCGGTAAATCGCGTCTCTCGCGCAGCGCCTAGCGCCGTCGTGCGAGTAGAAAAATTCGAATGCAAATGACATGTGGGGTAATTTACGGCCGTATTGAAAAATATTGAACCTTTATGATCGCGCTTCGAGCCACTCCAGCCACACGCGGGTGAGTTATTTGAGGCCACTTGTGAGAAGAGTGCCGCGTTATTATCAATTAATTTCTTCTTCATTTTCCTTCTTCTTCCTTGGATCTCGTCCTGTGCTTCGAGAGTAAGGGAAGACCTTGGTGTTTTTTTGAGCTACATTTTCTTTCCTTTTACAATGGACAGATTGCCAACCTTCTAACCATTCTTTCTCAAACGGCTTAGAATCATCTATAACAAAATAATCGTAGCATATATATGTATATATATTCTATTAATTTGTTAATAGTTATTTAATTATTGAGAAAGAGAAACACACTGGTAATAACGTCTGAGATGTATATGTATATCTATATAGTAAGTATAATAAGTTTTTCTTCTCAAAGGGGGAAGGAACTTTTCTAGTAAAAGAAATAAATTCGTATAACCGTGCAATTTAATTGTTCGGTTAGAGAAATAGGAAGACGAAAAGAAACGCGCGCATTTATTATGAAACTTCCTTCTGTTACTAAATCAATGCTGTATTTCAATATTCTATCTTACGAGGCACTTGTACGGTGTGCTTCTGCAATAGCGCCGGATTAATTAGCAAAATTACCTGCTCGGTTAATTTTAGTTTCAACCTTAGCAAAGCGTAGGGCTCTCGCGAAACTTCACTAGTAGGATTTAGTGCCGAAGTTTTAGTTTTTCCACGGTTTTCCCCACTTTGATTGCAATCCGCCCAAAATATAGAGAGTGCGCTCTAATACGCTCTGCAAAGTTGTCTCGGGGCGTTTTCCTTTTGCAGGCTTCCATTTTAGAACTGCGTACTAAATTAATGTCGGAATCATCCGAGCCGCCGTATAATCGTTTTAGCAGAAAGATAATTTTCTGTGGTAGATGTGTGACGGTTTATCATTTCGTTTCCCAAGGGCGAAGAGAAACGTAGGGAAATTGCTAAAGTGCATGCGACATAATTGCATGCATCTGTTCATATTACATAACGCTTTCTCATGTCAATAATTATCCCAGCGGAGCATTACGAAAAGTGCCTAATTATATTCTCTCGCTTTGCCTCGTACGGTGCAAATTGTAAATTTCAATAAATTAATTTGTTCCTCGCACCAGAAGAAGTTTCCTTGCAGTTTTGTTTGAAATAGTTCGTTCGTAAAAGCCGTTCGTTCACCCAAGCGACATGGAAGATAGGGCAAGAAAGGGGACAGAAAACTGTAAAAGAGCAAGTAATTAAAATCCTTCGAGTGCTCCGCTCGTTGCGCGCCACGGTAACTGATTTCGATCCGGGTCCGCTGGATCGTGCGGGGAATTTTAGGCGCTCCGCGCGGCGCGGCGATGCCAGAGATACGTACCTACCGAACTCGGCTAATTGCGAGCGGAATAATTAATGCCTGCAAGAGCAACGAAACTCGACGCGCCGCACCAGCACAAACGTACGTCGCAGGTGTGCTTGCAGCGGCTGTTTTCTGTCACGCGTTACTGCGTGATATAATTCCGCGTGGGATGACGAGATCAAGTTACGCCCGCTGCAGTCGCTGTAGTCTTTAACTGCTAACTAATTCTTAACGGTACGAATGTAAGTCTAACACACCGTCACAAGTTCGATTTGCATTGTTCGCGACAAGTCGGTGTCTAAATTGACGCTGAAAATTATTCTAAACGCATGCAAAAGACAAGCACGACTGTCTGTCACTTGTTTTAAATTTTAAAGCACCAATTGCAGACAAATAAATCTTATTTCAGTCTTTTAACTCGATATTTTATCGTCACTGTGCGTACAAGATGCTGCGCTTGTGTGTATTTTAAAATTAAAATGTTCTTTATAGACCTGCATTATTTTCAACGAATCGTGTAATTTAAAACGAGTAAGATGCGGGCGGGCAAAAAATAAAATACCAAGCGTTATTGCGTTACCCACGCAATGGACGCAACGGGAGAACTTTCAAAATTATGCAGTTAGTCGTTTTTATAACGGCGAAACTATTTGTAAAAAGCGTTTTTTTTCGCCGCAACGAGATCGACTATATTCCATTTCATAAAGTATCTTTCTTCTTTTTGCACCGGTGAAATCTCCACGCACGCCACAGCCATTTAATGATGCGAATAAAGTCTCGGGAATAAATGAATTAACAGGTCGTAAAGAATAAAAATTATTACATACAGCGCATTTAAAATGCAATTTCTTTCTACATGCGTTGGCCATTGCTTTGTATTTTATATTAAAAGGAGAAATATAAAGGGAAAGAAATTGCATATTAAATATGAAAGGGAGAAATGGTTTTGAAGAAGAAAAAAAACTTCGTAGTCTTTTATCTCGCAACAATAATCTTTCCGCTGTTCTGTGTAGTGTCGAGAAATCGGATATCTATATTTGAATAAATGAATATTCAAATGGCTCTACGATTACTTAGGATCGTTCGGGCTATTCGTAAAACCAAATTGCGGTCATACGAATATTCCGTTCACAGAGACGTATGCGATATGCAGAGATGTCTTCGAGCTGTTTGAATACGATTATTCTGTTATTGATAACGCTAATCCGCGATATATTCGGCCGAATGAATTAGCGAAATTTGTAAGCTGTAACTCGATCATACGAGGCCTCAGCCTCAGCCGCCGGGCGTCGCCCGAGTATTGATCCGACGTAAGAAAACATCGGCGTCCCGTAAAGTTTATGCTTCGCTACCGACTCAGGCATCCGTCTCGCGCGGGAAAATATCGGCGCATCTTGGAATCAGGCGCGACGAGCTCACGCGACGTTATACGTAAATATCCATCTCACCAGCTTCCCGTGATGCCTTGTCGATCGCCTCGTTATTGCAGATCAATAATTTCGTCTCCGATACAAACGCGTCAACGTGTGAAAAAGCTAGATCGATCTCAAAGCGACTCGATTCTAGACGCATCCCTCGAGTCCTTCCCATCCTTCTACGAAAGGTGTATAACGACGAAAGATATTGTTCTGAGAACGATTCCTCTCTTGCCGTTATGTATTTGAACGACGCTACTTGTCTCGAGAAGCGCGAAATCTCGTAGATAATCCACCTCTGAAGATAAGAGAGATGGACAGCGGACAGGGAGAAAAACCGAGAGTCTCATAATTACTTTGCCCCTTAATCGTTTTATTTCACTTAAACGCGTAAACCGGAAAGTGGATATCTTAGAAATAGGATATCGCGTCTTCCTGCCCGGATATCGGTAGCGATGGTCGAAACTTCCGTGAGGTAATTATGAGGGTCGCGCGAAGATGCCTAACGGTCGCAAAAGGGTCCCGAGTCGAATGGTGATATATATCGAGGGCAGTTAAGACGCTTATGGGCTATCTCTTGCGCGAATTAAAGATTCAATTACAAATAATGCATTTTGTACTTCTTTTCCTTACATAGCCCAATTTTAAATTGTACTTCGGACAACAAATTCTTTTGTTAGAAATATTATTTTCTAAAAAAAGATTTTTTTTCTTTATTGATTTGATACATATCATTTTTCTTGGTTCAGGCAAAGACTGCTCGGTAATCGATTAAGACTTCCACGTTAAATCGACGACACGTTCACAATTCTTCTTTCTGCTTTCAGGAATGGAACGATTATAAGCTGAAGTGGAATCCGGACGACTATGGCGGTGTCGACACTCTTCATGTACCATCGGAACACATATGGTTACCCGACATTGTTCTTTACAACAAGTGAGTTGACATGCTATTATACATAGATGAGCGATATTGCTCTTAATTTATCGATACGTGCTTCTTTCGCGTCTCTTAGCCGTATACTCGCCAACATCGATCTCGCAAGCGTGGTTTCTGTACTTACGGATTATATTATATTTGTTCGTCGTTGCAAAATGGCTATACTCCATAGGATTTTAGCGCGTATTCCCGTAAAGCCCCGTCCGAGATATTTCTCTGGCGTTCTCCCGCCGGGTATTTTGAAAATCCACGCCGCGAAAACGAGCGGGCGCGGCTGCAGTAACTAGTCCGACTATAGCCTCCGCGACATCGAGAAATAGGACGTTCTCTCTAGCGCGGCAAGGACACTTTTACGAGGAGGAGGTTTCAGGACGCCCTTCCTCCTCCTTGGGGAGGCAGACTCGTTTGTTCGACGGCGACGGACACCGCATTCTCGCCGCATTTCACGGTCGAATGATCCCTGCACGTAACGTCGGAAGCAATCGCGCGGAAAAGAGTTACGTCTCGAATATACAACCTCGAAGAAGTCGATAGTAACGATGTCCATTTCGTTGGATAATGGTTAGATGAAAGTGGATGGGAGCGATTAAGAGGCAATCAGATAAACGGTGTGCCGACGTTATCTGATTAGCCGTCGGCAGACGTGGTATAAAGCGAGATTACGCGATACGTTTCAACGTTTCGCGCACATGATACGCCGACATATCCACGATCGCGCGGATTTCATTCTCCGCGAGTCTTCGCCGCGCGCGTAATATTCAGACGCGATAACGCGATGCATAATGTGCGGTTAGCCAAACCACAAATTGCGTAAGTCCGCGTAAATTACGGAACCATTAATCCAGAACAAGTCGAAATTAATTACCCGCGCCCGCTGACGCGACCTTTCGTCTCGTGCAGCAACTATATCGCGCGCAAAATGTTGCGTCGCTACTGGTGTCAATTTTTTCGAGGTTTGTAAACAGCGTTATGCTGCACTTAGCGGATATTATAAAATTGTTTAAAAAAACTATCAGCTTGGTGCAAAAGGTTGACTTTATTCATTTAAAAGAATTTTTTTCGATCATTTTTTTGAAGAACATTAGATTTTAAACTTTTAATAATTAATAGAAAAATGACAAATGTTTCGTCCTGATTTACTTAATGTTCACATTCTTGTTAAGAAAGCATTTCAATTTGCGATTGCAAGAATTCTGGGATACTGAATTTTATTGAAATCTACCACACAAGCGCTCTTTCGGAGATAAAACGTCTTCCTATTTTGAAAGGGTTTATGACACTCTCCTGATCCCGGGTATAGGAGATCCACTTCTGGCGTCTGCTCTACGGACAATCGGGTCTCGCAGGGCGGAGACAGGCAATCTCGTTTAAGGCGTTGAGGTGGTGTATCAAATAAACCGAACTTAACCCGCCCTATTAAGCTCCACTCAAGCGCACGACGTTCAATCCGCCATTCTCATTTCCATCAGAGCTTTGAAGCCTTCCCTGCGTCCCCATGAATCGCGCGCTCCCCTGCCTTGACGACTAGATCCCCTCTTTCGTTTCCTTTCTAGGGAATACGGCGCTGATACATTATGTAAAACTCAGCCTGAAGTGCCAGAGCGTCGCAACCCTCTCTGCACTCTGCGCCGCGCCGATCCGATATATCTTCCTTTACTTCTTGTTGGCTGAAGCGCATTCTGGAGTAAGCTATTACCGCGGTATAGTACAATGGAAGATATCAAATGGATTAAACAATAAATTCGCGCGAAATTCCACTGTACGCGAATCATTACTGATGGACATAATTGTCCCGCTCGGGAAAGACATTTTGTTAATTAAGCGGAACCCAGCTTTGTTGGCTGTATTTTATTGCATTTACAAAATTATTATGTTAAACGGATTGATATATATTGTTAGCTTAACAAGATTACTTTGTTGGGATTAATTTGTTAAATCAGCAAAATAATTTGTAAACTATATAAACATACTGTTAATTAAGAAATTATTTGGTCACATGATACTTTATTTCTTAGTATTCTTAATTCGAATACTGAATATTCTGATACTAATGATTTACAACAAATGGATAAAAAGATGTATAACTGTGATGATTCAATAAAATCATTCACAGCAGCATTATTTCGATGATATATCAAAACACATTTAAAAAGATGATCTTAATGACTTAATTTTATTGATAAAATTTAAGGTTAAATTAACGAAATGCTTTCTTATACAGGTTAACTAGAAATTACATTGTTTCTTTCACTCATTAATTACTAGATTTTTTAAATGAAATGTTATATTTTTTTTCTCTCTCTTTCTATGTAATTTAATCAAATGGTGTTATCGATTTTTGTTCTTTAATGAACTAAGCAACATTTAAAAATCCAAAGCAATATTAGACAAACGTGAAGATTCGAACAATTATTTTTTTAATGAACACTGCGTAGAATTGGTTATTATTAACGAGAACGAACTGCCGCGGCGCGGCACGCCGCCGACATCGTGATTTCAACAAAATTACCCAAGTCTCGGTGCAATCAGCGAAGTGAATATGCGTTTATATGTACGCAAAGGGTCAGTAGAATGGCGGCCAAAGGGTTGCTTAGGCACAACGACCCGACGGCGCGGCGCAACGTACGACCGTGCCGCAAAATGCAGAGTTAAAATATGCAGGAAACGTACGTGAGGGCGAATCTCGTTACTCCATTATCACCGGATTACTGCACCTGCAGCTCATCCCAGACCACACCGCGGTAATCCATTCCAGTTGCTTTTGCGAGAAAGAGAATGTGAGAGAGAGAGGGGGGAAAGAGAGAGAGAAAAAGAGAGAGCGGGGATGGCCCGGTAACAAAGTATCGTTCGCTCCAAGTAATCACACGTACGTGTTGCGTCGCAATTGCGTCGATACGCGACCGTTTTCTCGAATACGACGTGAGTTTGATATAAAGGGGGGATGAACTCGATGAAGGAACAACAGGGAGTAAAGGAAAACTCCGTAGCGGTAAGCTCTATACTCGCAGCGCGCGTCCAAACTCACTTTTGCTATATTTATGGGATAACTTAGTCTCTCTCGGTTTCTCTCCCTCTCTCCCTGTGTCTCTCTGTCTCTCTGTCTCTCTCTCTCTCTCTCCGAGCTATTCAACTCGCATTTCGCAAGTGTCAACCGCCAAGCCCTGCTGCTCGCGTCCAACTCGCTCGATGCTTTCCCGTGAGCGCTCTCATGTGCGCCGTAACACGTAATCAATTGCGGGATCAGTCTGTCCTGGTCATGGGCGCTACATCGTATAAGCATCAAGATCTACGATAATAGGGAGCTTTCCCCCCCGGAACGATTGCCGATAGACGGGCGAGGGAAGTGTAAGTAATATCGTCCATAAAGGTTGCCACAGTGCGGAATGCGGTTGTGCAACGATTCCGCCATTCAGGCCGGGAGTATATATCGAGTCTTACACCCTCGTTGAGGTGGGACAAACTACCGGGTAAGAGGATACCGATGGTCCGGATAGCGGTCCGCTCGTTTCTCCGAGCAAGAGACGCGGAAAAGATTATCGTAGACTCCAGCCGTACTAGCCAGCGATTCGCAATGTCGACCGATGTCGTTGTCACGGTTCGACACGAGAATTTCCGGTCCTAGCTTCGGGAAAACGGTTTCTATACGGAACGGCGGAGCACAGCGCAAATGACGCGTCATATTTTTCCGGCACGAGAGACCGATCCCTGGCGAAGGGCGGCATTCTGACGCGGTTATAAATAAGCGTACTCGAAATAGGTCAGCATTGCGCCGTCGTTTACAATCGTTGCGCGCGATTCAACTCTTTGTAGCGGTAGATTGAGCAAATGTCAAATTTGTCAATACGTATTGTGTATTCCAAGAAAATTGTGAGATCGTCTAGGAAATTATGGACTTTGCGCTCAGCAACATTTGTTACGTTATTCTTGGACACAAAAATATGGTATAGATTTCTCGTACTCAATCAGCAAATACAAGCATAAAGAGATTAGTATATGATATGTAATAAGTAGGTATCAATTAACTGATCTAGTCAACTAGTTAGAGTGTCTAATAATTTTAAATAAAGTATATAAAGTCGAAGAATTACTTCTTCAACTGTAATTGCAATAAAGTATAAAGTAAGAAATAAAATAAATATAATTAGTTAAATTAATGTCGTAGTTGTATTACTGACCGTAACAAATTTTGCTCTGGCCAGTGATAGGACGACGTCATCTTTCATTATGTCGCTGCGCGGGAAAGCAAAGTTTTTTTTTTGAAGGACTTGTCCGGCCTTTCCGGAAGGGACGATCGGATTGAGGAACGGGGAGAGAAAAGACGTTATCATTAAGATTGCGACAAGACGATGCCGCGGCCCTCGAAGCCGTCGAGTCGGAGTCGACGGTGGTTTTACTACTTGCACAGAGTTCTGAGATTTACATGACGTGCCCGCGCAAGAAGCGCGCCATAAAGCACGTCTGGAGCACGAAAAAAACGTGATTAATTGAGTCTTCGAACTTTCTTGACGTAACTCGTGGAACGCGCCCGTCGTTTCTTACGGTGCTTGCAGCGTCCACTTTGTCTTTAACCGGCGAAGCGCAAAAATTATGGCTCGGCCTGTGGAACACCGTAATTTCTTTCTCTCTCTCTCTCTCTCTCTCTCTCTCTCTCTCTCTCTCTCTCTCTCTCTCTCTTTCTCTTTCTCTTTTTTAAATCTCTTTTTAGACATCACACCTCGGTTTTATATGAATCATAATTGTAAAACTTTACAACGCAAAAATGATAAAAATATATTTCATAATTTGCTTTCATATAATTCTTCAAAAGATCTAACGGAAAGAACATTATGTATTTAACGTGTCGTATTATCGCGTTTATTTTATTGCCGCGTGAAATTTCCGCGAGATATTTTCTTAAGGTTTAGCTACGGGATAATCGTGATTTCAGAGACGATTTTGAGTCGTTCCGTTATTAAGTGAACGGTTATCTTTCACCGACTGGCAGCAGGATAGTGCGGTAGCATTCGAGATTATGTATAACGTTCCCATAACAACGCGAACGTTCCTCTCGCCGAGAAATCCCGCTCGCTTTGAGAACAAAGCTTAAGCATCGTCCGACTACGTGCCGCGATTAAAATGTCACTTTTGAGCTAGCCGTCGTTGTTCTGCATTATTAACCACGCGCGAGTCGCTTTTATCACTGTTCCGTTCTAATGCGTGTCGAGAGCACTTTCGGCTGATATTTATCACGGCTAATTTACAGACAATATTCTACGCGCGGATTAATCTTCGGTGCTTCCTGATCCACTTATCAAAATTATAACGGTTGCTTTCATTATTCACGAAGATAATAATCGTTTGATCGGCCGTAATTAGAGGCTGCACGCGGTTAATAGAGGCGTTGTGCGATACATTCTCGGAGAACAGCCGTGAAATACTGTTTTCTATGTCTTTTATGTTATCTAACATCTTTTAAAGCTGCGAGAAATCGAATGTAGAAGCGCGAAGAATTATTGTCGTAATGACAGAAATACGTTGCGTGATTTAAAAATGTATGGTGGCGTTACTTTTTGTTAGAAAAGATTTTCTGAATTTCTAGTTTAATTGTCACGTATATACAAATGTAGATAGAACGTAGACACACAATGTAATCTACCGAAAAATTATGTCAATGCATCTGATATGATCATGTTTTGAAGTAGAAAGTTGATCTTATATTCCGCAACAATTCGCTGCAACCTGCATACTGCACGTGCATTGTAGACTAAGCCGTAACAGTTACGGCGAGTCGCCCTTATTTTTAGCTCCGCGCGCCTCTCTATACAGAGTTTGATAACAGAAATATAATTATCGGATGACCACAAAGTGCAGGAGACCTACATTAAAGCTCAGAAGCTTGTATAATAGGATTTGCAGACGCGCGAACTTTATCCAATATGCAGCTTTTGTTGCAAACAAATGCTCGCTTTTCACGAACAGTTGACGTAAAAGTCTTATATTTTGTTTAAATTGTTATTTCCTCTAAAATGTTCGTTAGTTTTCTCGAAATTTTAATTCTTTTAATACGCTGAATTTTCATTTATCAAGAAAGATCATCTTAGGGTCTTCATTTTGTTTTGAGATTTGTAAAAATTATACTTTTAATTTCTTCAGATAAATTATAATGAAAAGCAATATTCTGTCTCGTCAGTTTAGATTTTCGGACGCTAATACTTTCTTAGTTTCATTAGATAAAAGAATATCCAGTTCTTATCTCTGATATTTATACAGCGTGTATATACACCACGATGTTACGTACACTGCAATACCTAAAATTATGAATTATTTCCCCGATCGACAATCTATATGTCAAAGAGTCCTCCCCGTTCCGACTCGGTGGAGGTCAGTCGCGGAGATAATGTCGTCACATGCGCACGGCGCGACGAGACGTCGGATGAAAAATTCACGAATTGGCGCGGAACCGGCGCGGCGCGGCGCGAAGTGGATCGACACACATGGCACAGCAGAATTCAGCAATAGCCGGCGTGCCGAACTAATAAGAATGCCACGGCCGGCCCCGACCGAAAATAGTGCAACAAGTGCGGTCGCAGTAGCGACAGCTGCGACGGTGCGGCCGTGGCACTGCGAATATCGTATTAGCTCGTATTACTTCGGCGAGTAAGTATATTTCTCTCGCGAGCACTGTTTCTTCAGTCTAACGCAATAACATAAACGCCCTGACGTCTACCTGTATCGTTTATTTGACGGATTTTCATATCGCGCCCGCCGTAAGTTCACCGTGACATTCTGTGTTAATTCCGCGCGAAATTTTTCAGCTTGCACACCGACAGCGCGGAACAGCCAGATGATTCAATTTTGGTTTAGATTTAGTGTGAAGATTATTCCTGTGTTTCCTACGGAATTTAGGAGCATCGACGAATTGAAATAACATGGAATTGTTAATTAAGGATCTTGAAGAACAAGAAATAAGGAAGTTATTCTTATCTTCTTAAGAGTTTAAAAAAGTAAATTTTTTTACTATATCGGTATCAAATTAAATAAAGAGCAAAGGGATTTGATATTTCATGAACTATTTTGCAAAAAGTATTTCATTGTCGGTCGCATAGATATAGGTCAGGAAGGAAGTTCGATTTTCATGCTTTTATTAAGTTAGAGAGTTATTTCTTCTTTTTTAAAAAATTAAAAAGAGTATTGATATATATTAACTGTTGTTCGATGATTAATTAAAAAATATGATAGTGATACGTCCCGAGAAGCTTTCGAAATATTTATACGAATTTTTATAAAATAAAGAGAGAAAGAGAAAAAAGAGCTAGAGGAGAAAAAAGGATCAACTTAATTTCTAGAAGAATTTATAGCAGAAAAATGGTTGCGGCGATAGATGGTACAGCTGTTTCGCGTTCAATGTACGCATCGAAGCGTACATCGCTTTGTCAAATTTTCACACAATAACATTTGAAGCGTCGCTTCGCTTTATTCGGACTTTCGGAGTATCGATTGGTACCGTTTCCATTAACTTTACATATGGCAGGAAGCTTTTAATTTTCTGCTGTGACGTTGTAGATTCGAGTTGCAGCGCTTCTTCTCCGTCATGAAAACGCAAGTCTCGCGAAATACGGGAGAATTTAGAAAACGATTTTATCTAGAGCGGAATTACACCATTGAGCATAAGTTTAACTCTCGTTATACGGAACGATATTAATATGAAATATTTTTTGTCGAACAGGCATTCATTTCGCAGATAATCGCGCGAAGAGATTAAAATGTGAAGCTAACATGTGCCTCGTTTATATGAATGCGCTATATCGCGCCATACAAATATGTACGACATGCGTGACGTTATAAGGGTCGATTCAGACACAGCCGTGCCGTACCCGTACCGTATCCGTATCGTTAACATTAGACAAGGATAGAGACAACATTAGACAAAAATGGAGACAATAGGTATCCTTGTCTGATGTTTCTGTTTCGTGCACGGTACGGATACGGCACGGCTGTGTCTGCATCGACCTTAAATCGGCAAATATCAAAATTGTATTTAACAATGGGAGAACACGTTATTCAAGGCTCGAATGTTTTGGCGATATTTTCTCTTTTAGACTGTTGTTTAATGGACAAAATATATTTACGAGAATTATGGATTTTGTTTTTCAGTGCCGATGGTAATTACGAGGTGACCATCATGACTAAAGCGATTTTGCATCACACCGGGAAAGTCGTGTGGAAACCACCGGCGATCTATAAATCATTTTGCGAGATCGACGTGGAATACTTCCCCTTCGACGAGCAGACTTGTTTTATGAAATTTGGTTCGTGGACTTACGATGGTTATACGGTAAGTATTACGATTGGAATTAATTAATTAGTATGACACTGTGAATTTTTATTTTATGTAGAGATCATAAATTTATGCCTGTCAAATATTTGTATTAAAATTTTATTCCCTAAGTTATACCACGAGTATAAATATAGATATAAAAGATAGTCATAAAAAACTTTGGAACTTGTAATCTCGAACGTACAACATGAAATAGGGTAGTTTAAGTAGAATATTTTATGATAATTTATTTTGAGTTCAAATATAAATGAATGTCATATTTTTCTCAAAAGTAAAAGAGATGCTTTTTTCACGGTATTTTCCAATTATAAAAATTCTGTTATGAAATATATTCTACAGCTTTTGGATATACAAAGCAGAAGTAATTTAAATAATGTTATGTACACGTTCATCGTTTGCATTAAATTACACTCATATTCACATGTTATGCATGGAAAGGCAGATTTTATATATTTTTATTACTAAATCATAAATGTTATATATAAAGTTTTATACGCGTTTATAAAATTATACATGCATTCCAAAAGTATTACTATTAACGTATTACTATAATTTGTTATTAGGTATATATGTATAACAAATTTTTTTTCATAATGTTGATGAACTGAAGGATTTTTAACTAAAACAATTAAATTGTCGATAAATTTAGACGCAAGTATCTAAATAGTATCTATAAGAAATGTTTAAAGGCCGACTTCTTCAGCATCGGCTAACTTTGCCCGTAAATTAGCTCACCTTATCTCTCTGTTTACGTTCTAGTCTTATTACGCTCTAGAGAGAAACAGAAAAGCTGTAATCTCTCGGATAACTTTATCCGACAGCTAATTAGAAGTAGAAAAATCGCGCATTAGTGCGGCAAATTGAATACTTAAAAACTGCAACGCTTCGTATCCCTCAAACCACTAATTGCACATTATCTTAATTGTGCAATTCCGCCAAATCATCTTTATCTGACCATAAAATAATACTATTAGTTCATCTTATAAGAAAGACGAATATTTTTTCTTTATTTAACAAATAAATTAAATACACTATAGAATAAATTTTAATCAATTATATATTTATTTTCATTTTGTTCTTTTTCTTCAGCTTTCAATTAATTTTTCCTCCTTATATTACTGCAGTATAGTACGTAGGAAAATTATTCTTTATAACTCTATAAAGTATCTAAAAATTACCGCATTACTTAAGGGATCGTATTTCCGATTTGTGCAATAAGAGCCGCATTTTTTGCAACGGTATTCTTTTCCACGAGTTCTAATTTTAGCAGAAACTAAGTATATGTGTGGTGTGTAAGAGAGAAAGAGAGAGAGAGAGAGAGAGAGAGCAGTTGAAGCGTCGATAAAACGTCACAATTCGGTGATTACAACTCGCGGCGCCTGTTTGTCTCGTCCATCGTGTTTTCCTTCGCGCTCGGTCCGACAAGCGGGAGACTCCACTCGCGTCTAACGGATATATCCGTCACTGACAAATCCGCCTGTCTGCGAGAGTTTTACCGCTGTACAGCGGCACAGACGTGGATATAAATCCCACGTCTGTGCGAGGATAAGCCATTTCGACAGAGGAGCTCGTCCGCTAGCCACTTCGAAAACACACCAGTGCCGCCAGTGATCAACCCTACATCCACCTGCGCGGCGGATAGCTTCCGTTTCCGCGCTTCGGTTTCAATTTCCTCTTATCGGCATGTCTTGCGTGCGTATCGGGCGTATTTTCCACCGCGAAAAAGATGTCGGGGTTATCAAGGAATAGAACGGTTGAAATTTAAGAGGCCACGATTTACGTCAGACAGCGAAAAATAGTCGATACCGTTTGATCGATATTCCCGTCAATTTTGCGCGTCGATTTAAATGGTTACATATCACTCACGGTGCCAATAAATCAACATAATAATTCGTCGCTAATATACTTTCATTATGAAGCGATATAAATCAGTATTACATTCAACGTTAAAATATGATATAAAAATCCAATTTTAAATTCTTTAGAGAGATAAATATTTCAATAGAAAATATAACACGGTAGCTTTTTAAAAGAAAACTTATTAATTTCTTTTTATTCAAGGATTATTATACAATTTTTAGAAAAATAATGACGATAATGACTTATGTAATCGGTTCATAACTTTATTCCACTCTATCAAACTGGAATGTTTAACGACGTTGGAAAAAGTTGAAATAGGTCGTTACACATTGATTTCTTCTGTAACTGAAATTAAAAAGGGAAAACCTTGATTCCCTTTCGAAGGAGGATTGGAATTGAAAAATCAGGAAACGAATCCGATTAAAGCAGCGCGATGAGAAAATGCGCGCGAAAGGCGCAGTGAACGAACAACGATTGCTCATGGAACTATCGACAGATCTCGAAAGTGGTCCAGGGAGGATCATCCAGCGAAACTCCAATGGCGGTCGCGATTTGGCTCCCCAAACCTTATTCGGATTTCGCAGGACTTTGAGATAACCAAAACCTCTATCTCGTGCGGCCATTAGAGGTATCCAATTTCTTCCGTTCCTTTCGCTCTCTTCCTTTCCGCGTCTCTGCTTTTTCTGTCTTTTTTTTTAAATAATCGCGTATCTTGAGAGTCGACTGTGCCGAGGGATGAAATGGATTTGGATGGCGACACCGACACTGCATAGCGGATCAAGAAAATCTCCCGTAACACATAGGTACACAAGAGTGTTTTATAGTCGGCTAGTTATAGGATTTCTGTAATTGAAATTGAATCGAATTTCTTTCAACAACTTTTGGATATTTTATAACATCAGACTACAAATTTTTATTAAATATGTGATGAGCCACCAAAACGCGGGTTAAAATCTTGTTAGAATAAAATTCACTTGGAATCAAATGAAAAACAAAATTTGCATCGTCGAAATTCAATTCAAAGTTCTTAATTTATTTTGAGATGCTCGATATCCTTCGAGCTTATAATAATTTTACTAGAAAATTGTTAGTGTCTTGAGTTAGTACGATAAGCGGCTAAAATAAATTCTCCGATTTAACTCCTAGCATTTGTACATGAGAGAAAATGCGCGATGTTCCAACATCCTGTATTGCTTTAGAGTGCGAGTGGATATATGTCCACGGCACACCCTTGAAAGTCAACCGCGAGATGTTATTTATCGCTAGGGTCTGTATCAGAAATGTCTTTGTGCAGAAGTCGTGGAACCCATAAATCCTAAGGCGCAGCCAGTTAAGCCACAATGACTCTTTCGAGCTATTGTCTTCTTCAGATTCGAACGACGCGAAATTATTTATATGTTTTTTTCTTTTCTTAGTCATCTCTCGTATATAAAACATTTGAAACAATGCAGATGCAAATTGTTGATATTATATTTCAGAAAATATTCTTGTCTTTGCCTTTTCTTCGTCAGAATATTAATATACAGTATTTATTCAATAATCGAACATTACTTGCCATTTTACACTCAATTTCAATTCGTGAAAGTTGGCACGTTAATCTAGATTCTAGGAGATTGTTAATTAACGGAGCATGTACATTAACGCGTTTACATTTGTAGAACCATGTTACGCACATGCTGCTGCTATCGCTTGTCCGTCCAACTCCTTCCGGGACGCCGATTATCCGGAGCACCGAATAGACAGCGCGCGCTAAGATAACAATCTTTAGGTACTCGGAGCGCTTGTGTTGGCTGATTTATCTAGAGCGTCGGTGTATTTCGATTATATACCGCATCGAACTGCCGAGTAGTTGAGGATTAGGATGCCAAATGCGATGAAGTGGAATAACAATTTGGATTTAGCTAATGCAGTTTTGGATTAGGCCTCCGAGATCGTTTCAATGACGCGTGGTTTGAAAGCCGGGGATTCATTCGGAAGATTAGTTGGATTGTTGGATTACAAATCTTGATTGCAATGCTATCGCAAGGAAGATGCATCGGATTACGATCGTATACTTCAGAATTTAGATTAATATAAATGTATACTGATGCTTATACTACACAAATGTTTCTGTCGATGATAATGACATATATCTAATAAAACGAGAAGAAATGAGGAAAAGAATGAATAGGAGACGAATAATTTAATTTAATGATCTTTTAATTTAAATTGTTTTTGTAATCTTTATCAAAAAATTATGTTGCTCTTTGTCATCATCATTACTTTTTTTTTGCAATTTCAGACTAATAAAGTTCTTGTTTTGAACGTATATTATATTATATAAAACTGAAATAAAATTAACAGTCAACTGAATTTGTGTGTCTCTCATATAATAATAATTATTTTAATTATAAAACTAATTTTTATAATTTGTTTTATAACTCTTTACGTACCTACATTATGACATTTGAAAAGTTTTAAATGTTAGAAGAAAGCAAGGAATATTTATGAAATAATAATCAATCTAAAACTTTAAAATTCAGTTCTTTATTGTAGTATAATACATAAATAGTACATTTTATTTTATAATTTCAACTTTTATTATCTGATGTAATTAACAGTTGCAGTGATAAAAAATATTTTTCGGCTGATGTACAATATGCAAATTTCGTAGCACTCACATTTTATGCAGTGCTAAATATCTAGGCTGTACTAAATATTTGCTAATGTAAAGTATAAATTTATTTTAATAATATACGCATGAATTTTGCGGTAATGTGTTTTAAGATAAAATATTCATACGTAGTACGTATTTGCGTGCAAGGTATATATTTTATTATGCCAACATTAAACGAAGTTTGAAAGCTACGAAATCTCGATGTTAAAATATTACACGGAAAACATTTCGAAAATGTAAACAGCAAAACATTCCACGTTGCAGTTCACACATGGCGAAACATTCCGCACCGCGAAATTATTTCAGGAATAATTATTTGAAAAACTATAATTATTATTAGCCAACGCTAAAAAGAATTCATTGCGATTCTGCCACAGAGAGTGGAATTTATGATCGCATTTACTTTACTTTACCGAGACCGCAAACAATATCCCTTTATGCATTTAGTTTTTAATATCGATATGTGTGTACACACGATATTTCAGATATTTGATATTAAATTCACATACGATCGTCCTTCTCGTGTTCGCAGGTCGACCTGCAGCATCTTCTGCAGACCGAGGACTCGAATAAAATCGACGTCGGGATCGACCTGACCGACTATTACATCTCCGTCGAGTGGGACATCCTAAAAGTGCCTGCCGTGAGGAACGAGGCGTTCTACATATGCTGCGAGGAGCCCTATCCCGACATCGTGTTCAACATCACTCTGCGCCGCAAGACCCTCTTCTACACGGTGAATCTGATAATACCGTGCGTGGGCATATCCTTCCTGTCGGTGCTGGTATTCTACCTGCCGAGCGACAGCGGCGAGAAGGTCTCCCTGTCGATCTCGATACTCCTCTCGTTGACGGTGTTCTTCCTGCTGCTGGCCGAGATAATACCGCCCACGTCGCTGACGGTGCCGCTCCTGGGCAAGTACCTGCTGTTCACGATGGTGATGGTGACCTTGTCCGTGGTCGTCACGATAGCCATACTGAACGTGAACTTCCGCTCGCCCGTCACCCACCGTATGGGCAAGTGGACGCGGATACTGTTCATCCAGGTGCTGCCGCGTTTCCTCTGGATCCAACGGCCGAAGAAGGACGACTACGAGGACGAGGATCAGGACAGGGACGGCGCCGGGATCGGCACGGGTGGCCTCGACGACGACGGCATCGACGACGACGAGGACGACGAGGACGATATCGAGGCGGCGAACGGCAAGCCGCCCGAGCCGAGCATCCTCACCGATGTGTTCCATGTTCCAGAGACTGATAAGTACGACACGTACTACGGCAAGAGGTTCAGCGGAGAGTACGAGGTACCGCCGCACGGTCTACCACCGCCGGCGACGAGGTACGACCTCGGCGCCGTCGGCACCGTCGGCACCGTCGCACCCTGCTTTGAGGAGCCCCTACCCTCGCTGCCACTGCCCGGGGCGGACGACGACCTCTTTGGGCCAGCTAGCCCTGGATACGCTCACGAGGACGTCAGCCCCACCTTCGAGAAGCCGTTGGTACGCGAGATCGAGAAGACCATCGACGACGCCCGTTTCATCGCCCAGCACGCCAAGAACAAAGACAGGTTCGAAGGCGTAAGTATGACATTTACATATCTCTAATGTTCGCCAGTTTACTCGTGAGCTCGGGATAATGTTATCTGCACGGATAATGTTATCGTTGAGATGATACCGAAGAAAGAAATGCGTGTAAAATGGATATGCCGTAATCAGTTCTATTATGCTTGCGCGCACTCGTTCGTCGCAGCTATTATTGCCTATATTGGATTATGACGTCAAAAGGCGAAAAATTATGCGAACTTTTATATCCGCATTATGCGAATAATCTTTCTTTTTCAAATATGATGGACCGTTAAAACGCGCCAAAAATTATCTTTTGATTCATCTCCAGTAATAAATGGCTGTGTAATTAAATCTATATAGACGCATGTCCTTTACTTTTTTCCAAGTTAAATTTTATTTTAAAAAATTGGAAAGAATGGCTGTTAATTTACGTATCAAAAAAGTAATCTTCGGCATATTTCAAAAATCTATTCTATCGAATATGCGACAGAACTAGTTCATTTTGACATGTATAGCTGCAAAAATAATTCACGCATGATTTCTCGCTATTGACGGTATCATTGCAGATATGACTGATAATGATTAGCCAAAAACCTTAATTGTATATTTGACTCGCGCTTTGTGTCGCTTTAGTAATCGCGGATCGTTTATGAGATTAAGAGATCAGCGGGGATACAATACGGGAATATGCGCGATGGATCACTTTTACCTCAAACGCATTTCGGGATACTGCGATTTCCGAATTATCACCAGAGGGATTGGGACCGGTGCGTTTGACACAGTCGGATTTACACATAAACGCATGCGGCGCTGCTTTTATCGCCTGCTCGTACAAACACGCCCGGTGTTTAGGTTTAGAACGATCAACACTTTGACAGCGGGCAGTGGAGATAATAACACTCGCGTGGGAATAACATTTCGATCTTAATAGAATATATAATAGAACCTATTAGCCTCATAGCTTTGTTATGTCATGCGTTTTATCTCCTCTAAGATAACTCGAGTAATTTCGCATCGGAGCAAATATTTAAAATCGGGGATGATCTTTAAATCATAATTCGCAAGAAGCATTTCCGAATTTTCGATCGCGTTGTTCCCCTTTCGTGTAATTTTGTTCTTTCAAAACAAACTGCTTGCAAGAAACCACCTCGCCTAAGCAGTCATCAATTCGTATGAAACTTCATAGATGTATAGGCTGTCTCAAGAGACATGAATAACGATACACTCCATTCGTGCCCTATCGCCCTTTAAAGGTGTGACGTCTGACCTTAAAACCAAACGCCCACTTTTTCACGTAACTTTTAAGCTGCATGAAGCAAAGAGAAACGTTTGTGAAAGTTTATGATGGCCAGCAAACTTGCTTAGACGGCAACGTAACGGGATTTTAAATATAACGTAGCTAACAAATTTTTAATCACAGCTGATGTTATTGTGCAGACTTCCTTTGTATTGCAAGATAGTTTTATGTAACGTTGTTTTATTTATAGACAATATATGCTTCTTTAAATTTTCGCCGACGTGCTACAATTTCCTCGTCGGAGGACATGTCCTTCAAGTTTTCAAAATTATGTCTAAAAAAACGATAGATTGCGAAGCGCGAAAGAAATCAAGTTATTCGATATAATTTTTGAGCAAATCTTAATTGGAACCAATTCGTAAAACCATCGGAAATAGCGATTTGCAAAACGTTAGGTATATACGCAACTTTATTTCGCATAGTACGAACGAGTGATTTGTGTGTCACAGAGCTTAATGCTATTGTGGAAGAGGATTACTGCACGTTTTATTGCGCTGCATTCCGGTACGATGGCGACGGCGGTTTCCGATCGTAACACGTACGTCGGTCACCACCGCGATGTGCGGATGACAATAACGTCACGTGTATCATACGCAACTGCCTTTGTGCATCTGCACGCAATGAAATGTCATTGCGATATGATACATATCTCGCTATCAGCGAGCCCGCGTGACGCCGTAAGAGGATTATTGACTCTCATTATACAAGATGGAATGCGAATTAGTTGACAGAGATTTGCATTTGTCTATTTATCGCGCCGGAAGTGACGCTAGATTAAACTGTATTAAGCTTCTGATTCGTACAGCCCCATTAGAGCGTAGAACTTGGCGAGATTTCCCGGCGAGCTCTCGACAGATAAATTCATTGAGATCCAAGTTGAGAGCAACTAAAAGTTTTAAATGCGCTCCGATCATTTTTACGAGCGAAACTATCAAATTACTTGCGGCGTGTTTAACGTGGCCGAGTTTGCATTATCCAAATTTGCATATGCGGTATTTGTCTCAAATTCGATTTAATTTCTGACTTTTTGCAACTAAAAGTTTTTAAATGCGCTTCTAACAATAAGAAAATTGCAAAATGATTTTTGTAGTGATGATATATTTATTAACGTCGCACATCGTAGTTTATGTGTGACTATCCGTATCCCTAAATTACCCTATACGTATGATTTGTACAACGTGACCCAGATTCTCGTATTTTAGGTGGGAATCGCGAATCGGTTTCTTGCGGTATTTCGGATTTTATAGCGCCGAGCGTATCGCGACCCGACTCAAATGCGTATACTCCAGAGATTTTGAAATCTCCTTCGTAAAATCGAAGAAGCGTCAACTCCGCCGGGTTTCGACGATATATACATAATCCGTAGCAGCAACAGCCGTGAAATAACGGCGCTGGAGATATTGAAGAAGGCTGAGGTTAAACAAAATGGAGAGATCCCCCTTTTTCGGCTGTGCCTTTTCACACTTTATTTCGCTCGCATTCACTATACAATTCCTCCGAGCATGCAATAAAAATGAGATATCCTTACATTTATATATTGACCATTGCGTAGCTCGCTTTGTGAAACAAAACGCATTTGAAATGTTTGGAATGAAAGCGTCGACGGAATATACGGCTCGCGATTTACAGAGTGTCTCGGAATGGTTGAAAAGTGGTCTTGTAACATTTTTCTCGAGAAGTTTGTTATCAATATTTTCTCTTGATGGAAATGTCTAACAGCGTCATCATTCTTTCACTTTTGTATGAACAGCTGCAATATCTTTATAACAGTCTTGAATTAAAAATTAATTTCAAATTTTCAACAAGAGAAATATTTACTTTTCTTCGTTAGAGTTTTTTTGAATTCCAGAAGAAGCGTCTCTCTCTCTCTCTCTCTCTCTCTCACTTTTAATCAGAGAATCATCAAACATTCAATATTCCCTGTAATAAAAACTGAACTTTACGAGAAATGATTCTGTGTCCAGTTTCCGTAAGTTTCGGGGCACCCCATTCGTGTCGTTTAGCTAAATTGGAAGTTCGTGGTTCCGGATATGGCTTGATTTCCGGATACGTAGTTTGCCAAGATAGATCTTCGGATATCCCGGTACCGCGGTAAGCCAAGCTCAATGAAGCTTCACTTAAAATCATTCTCGATATCGCGCGTGTAACTTATACGAGTATAAAAGTATACCGCTGGAGAACGCATTGCGGCAGAGTACCGCTCATTGCCAAATGTGCCCGTTTTGCGGCAAATATACGTTTACGAGCGTACGTATAGTATAACGGAACTAGAAAATGTCATTTTGCAATATTAAGATTCGATGCGGGAGAAATTTAGTTGAACCTAACTCGCCAAAATCTGCGTTCTATATAGGAAAATTCATTTTTCACGTTATTTGATTTTATCTCACGTCCGCTTTACAAAAGTTTCAATATAAACTTTTTATAAAATGCAAACGTGCTTTTGGGTGTATCACGTTTCTTTATATTATTTCAGAATAATACTCGTATTATTCCGAAAAATATTTCTCTTACACCTATGCAGTTATATGTTGCAAAAGAGCTGTGTTATTTTAAGTGCAGTCTATATGTATAGAATAATGCGCGTGAGTGCCTACAGCAAATGCATATGCCATGTATGTTAGCATATACTAACATATATAGATATATATACACATATACGTCCTTAAGCATATATATGCTTAGGAATAACGCATATAATATATATATATAGAGCATGCAAATGTATTTACGTAGAGTAATATATATATACGTAGAGTGTGATGCACATATATACGTGGAGTCTGATGCAGCAGCCAATCCCGTTGTTGTAGCCAAGTTTTGGCTTGATTTGATAGAACCACATAATGCCGTTCCATGCTGCTGCGTGAAATCGAATATGATCACAAAAGAGAACACGATCATCTTTTATACGGATAAAATAGAAAACGGGATGGTCGATATTCTAAACAGTCCTAAACAATCTGGTCTTGCGAATAAACAAAATAATTGAACGTTAAATATTAATATAAAAAGATTCGTGTTATTTTTCATCAAATATTATTTTTATTTGTACCAATTAATTTTAAAATAACTCTTTTAGCTAATACATATATTTCCAACTTGTTGTGTACAATTAAAGATTTTTCCGCGTTAACTTTTTATTGCCCTTAATTATACTCCGACGTCGCCTGGAAGCCGTTTTCTCACGGCGCGCTAGTCGTTTATTCAGCATCGGCGGTTAAGCGGATGCCGAGACCCTACGAAGCGAGATCACGCGCTAAAAGTGCTCTCAAGACGAACGATGTTTCCCCGTCAGGTTTCGCGACGGGCAGAAAGGGGAAAGAAATACGAGGGGAGGAAATGGTGATAGAAGTGGGTAGCGAGTTCTATATAACGGCACGGTGCATTGTCCTCGTGGAAGTATCATAAAAGTATTGGGTGACTGTTTTATCGTCTCCGGCACCTCTCTTGTCGCAGTGGGAAGCTAAGGAAGTCAATACATCCCCTTAGCACGCGGGATCGATCGTCTCTCTCTCCCCCGTGTTCTCGCGGATCCGCGCGCGCGAGAGGGTGTTTCAGCGGATCACGTGAGACAGAAACGCATCTTTATAGCGTCGTATACAAACGCGCCGTAAGTCGTGTAACAGATATGTCCCGAGTTGTTGATACTAAACATGCGCGAGGGACTCCCGCGATCCAGAAGATTTCCTTGTTTTTATGAGATCTGTACTTTTGCACGCGCATTTCTTTCGATGCGTGCCATAAAAGAATCTAAACCATTGAAATTATTGGCGGAAAGTCCATGTGACTTGATTCTCGCGTTAACTCAAGTAAAGTCAAGGAGGTATATCGTGTGGCGAAAGGTGGAATAGTCTACAGTTAAAAAATACAATTTTTAATGGCATTTAAATGGCATAAAAAAGATACATGTGTTGTTCTTTTATTACGATATAACGTGTTGGCTAACGTCGGGAGTTGACGTAATTAATCGCGACGCACGTTTCCTTCTGTGATTGTTCCCAGGTGGAGGAGGACTGGAAATACGTCGCGATGGTGCTCGATCGCATCTTCCTTTGGATCTTCACGATTACCTGCGTGGTCGGCACGGCGTTTATTATCTTCCAGGCGCCAAGCTTGTACGACACCACAAAGCCGATCGACATCAAGTACAGCAAAATCGCCAAGAAGAAGATGATGCTGTTGGGCATGGGCCCCGAGGAGGACTAGTCGACGATCCCGCGCGGCTCGGTGCCGCGTCCACAACGGCGGTCGAACTATCGTTGGTATCGTCGACGGCGTCATCCACGTCGTCGTCGTCGCCGTCGTTGCCATTATCATCGCCGTCGTTGTCGCCGTCACCGTCGCCGTCGCTGTTGCCGTCGCCGTCGTCGCCGTCGCTGTTGCTGCCGCTGCCGCCGCCGCCGCCGTCGCCGCCGTTGTCGTCGTCACTGTCGTTGCCGTTATCGTCGTCGCTGTCGTTGCCGTTCCCCGCGGCCGCCCATCATCGAAACTGCCGATTTTCGCGTCGACGTGGAAGAGGAACCCTCTCTCGATTGCCGGTGCCAGAGACACGCGGTCCCGGACGACTCCAAGGATGGACATGCAAGTGAGGGGGATGCGATGGGACAAGCGGGTCACGAACGAGTGACCCATCCGGGGGTAAATCCGCGGAAGCGGGATTACCGTTTCCCCTTCTCGAAGAGGGCGGATCGGTTGAACTTTAGTCCGACTACCCCTTTGGGATGAAGATAAGGGCGTGCGACTGCATGGTACACGAGAGTAGTAGAGCGAGCTTTCGCGACAGAACGAGATAGCGAGAACGCGCGCATCTGTACGCGTGTGTCTGTATGTGTGAGACAGAAACAGAGCGTGAAAGGGAACGAGAGGGAGAGATTGGGAGAGAGAAAGAGAATGACAGGAGCGAGCGAGGTAGAACGAGAGGTTGAGCGCGAGAAAGAGAGAAAGAGAGAGAGAGAGAGAGGTGAAAAAGTGCCAAATACGCGAAAAACACGCGCACCGTATTTTTGTAAATCTGGTTTCATACGTAAGGCTAGAGTCGTGCGGCGAGACGTCGAACTGCCCGAACTGCCGATTTTATATAAGAAGACGTTTACAGCGCGAGGAGGATGCGTTACACACCGAGGTAACACACACGCATTCACACTATACATACGTATACATTGCACACGTTTGGCATAATACAATATTACTTACATACATGTACCCAGCACCAACGTCGACCCCCGTACGCGGCATATTTATATATTTACACGTGTTTTGGGGAAGATCCGCGCGTCCATTTTTTCGGAATACCGCGGGTGGCATGGCGCGGAAAGACTTTTTTCGCGCGCGTATTCGTGTTGACACGGCGAAGGGGAATCCCTTTAAGGGAATCTGAACAAGTCTCCACATCTCTTCTTATCTCAGATTTCTGCTACCAGATTTTTTTATCTACATTCAAACCTAGTCTGTTCCCAAAATTATGCAAGATTACCGTTAAATTTTCGTCTGACAAAAATAGTCAGAAATTTCTGAAATCTGCCGATCTATCGACCGATTCCTCGTTGAATCATCGGCGTTTTTCTCTCGGCGGTAACGATCGGCACTCGATACGGATACCGATGTGCCGTTACCGACGCGAGAATGATCCGACATTCGAGTAATTTACACGAGCGGCCAATTATCGAAGCAAATTATCCAGTTGATCGATTATTCCGACGTATCGAGTGGCCCGGACAGCATTCAAGCGCCTGACGAGAGCGGCATGACTACCCGGAATAATTGATTGGCAAAATAATTTGCGCGTAGCGTCCACTCGCCGGCTTGTCCCATAATCAATGTCATTGATTAATGGCGATCTCTGGACAGATCGCGTCCTAGGCGCTCACCTTTGCCGTGTCACGCGCGCTATCCAAAAATCGTGAATAAGGAGCTGGGGAGAGGGGGTGATAGAGGGCGGAAGAGAATCGCGCGAGGAACAAGCATAAATATCGAGCAACAACCTTGCGAACAACTGCCAATTTTAGACGCGGTCGCTATCTAATCTATTTAGTCGTCTTGTAAGGGAAACGACAGCGGGATAAATAGCGTCGGTACGTGGGATAAAGGGTAGTCGATAACGTGACGGATGAATAGAACGGATAATGACGATAGGAGTATGCTGAGCATGCCAGAAAGTGGTTTCATACACGAGCCAGCTCGCCCACGTGCTGAAAGATTTCGTCGCCATTTTCGGATTTTTTTTTTATTCTCGTCCGAGATAAATTTTATTTTATACATCATTGACGATCATCAATTCTTATGCATCTATAAGACAAATTTCATAATTATAAGTGATCTCATCGAAAGTTGACTACATGACAATGATTCATGATTGATCGAATAAATAATCATGAATCGCAGATAATTAATTGTGATAGTCCTCGCGACGCGCGGAACAAAGATTAGCGACGTCGATTTGTGGATGCGATATCGATATTTTTTTCGGAAGAAGATTCTCCTGCTAACGAAGGTATTTCCCAATAATAGTTATTGTTTCAAGCCGAGCAATTCACGATTATTAATTTGCATCGTTAAAATCGACGAAGCGCGATGAACACAATTAATTATTAATCGTAATGTAAAAAAAGCGACGGATTCTCAAAATAAAAGATGCGAATTAAAGGTACGTTCCTGCGCGCAATGCCGTTTATTAATTATCCCCATGCATTCATCGTCATAAAACGGAGAGAGTTCCATTCTACTCGTATTTTATAAAGCACAGGCGGGTTGAAGCTGGCTCGTCCGGAGCCACGAACGTCAGTCGTGGGTGGATCGTAATTCACCATTAATCTCTTCTTCGGCTTCCTCTCCTCGATCGCGGTTGCATCATCGATCGCGGCGCTGCGTGTAATTTCTTTCTTTTTGCCGCGTGTACACCCGCAGATCAATACAGACCACGTATATTCGCGAAAAGACGAGAGGAAGGAAGAGAGAAAGAGGAACACATCCAGAGATGAGGGACGCAGGAAGGCTTTCGACGTGTATGTGTGCGTGCGTGCGTGCGTGCGTGTGTGTGCATGTGTTTTTGTGTGTGTATGCGCTCACATCGTCGCGATCGGTCGACGTAATCTCGTCGAGAGCGTTCCGACGTCTCTCACGGAAAGAAGCGTGTAGGCGAGCGGGGGGGGGGAGAGGAAGAAAGTGTTAACAGGAGCCGAAATGACGCGGCGGGAAACGCGAAATACGAGGAGGATACACACCTACCCCACCATGGGCGGGGGGATAAGAACGCGAGCAGAAGTTAAAGATGACACGGTTTCGGGTAGTTTTCCCGCCGGAGACGAGAGGGAAAAGAAGCGAAGAGGCTCCGGGGGCGGGGAGGGGGGGAGAAAAGCGGTGATGGAAGGGAAGCGAGAGGACGGGGAAGAAGAGACACAGGACGTAATTAGAGCCGCTGGAGATTAAACACACACGAGCGACCGCGCACACACGTACACGGGCACACACGCACACGGGCACACACGCACACACGCCCACGCACGCGCTTGACACAAACTCCGTACTTCTCCGTAGGCACACGAAAGGACGCACTCTCTATCTATACATGTGTACACGCAAATATACATACATACAATACATACATGCATCCACATATACGTGCGTACACACACGTACGTACACATTGTTTATACGCCGACGAGAAGCAGACGAGAGGGAGGCGAGGGCCAAAGGGGGGGCTGTAGGGTGCTCTCGCGTGGCCCTCGCCGGCGATATAATAATCAATTTATTTGCTCACGTAAAAGGTAACGGTATAATATATTTCATATATGTGCATAATAGGTGTATAAAGAGATTAACTAACACTAATTGATTAATTGTACAATCCGCGAGAGAGGGAGAGGGAAAAAGGGGGCGGAAGAGAAAGAATATGGGGGACATTCCACTCGCCGGACCGCGCGAGGGGCGGCGGGCGGTGTTGACGATGCTTGTGACAGGTGGAACATGAGGTTTGGTGTTGCTGTCGCGTATATAGATCGCCAGATAGCAGATCAAGATACACGTGTCCTGATGCGGAAACGCGAGAGGTGAGAGGGGGGAGGAGGAAGTTAGGCAAATCGATCGAAGGAGCCGGATTAGCGCGCTGGGACTCTCCCGTGACAGCGAGAGGACAGCTCGCGAGGACGAGGGACAAAGTGACGAGAGGGGCAGGGGGAGGGGAAGCGAAGTTCGACGAAACGAAGGTGGCACGATAAGGGGATGAGGGACCGAGGAGGTGCGCGGAAGCTCCGATAATCATCGCGTCAGTTCTTACCGATCGCTGAGGGGATTGACTTCGTCCAACGTGGAAGCGGCAGCCAGACTACCTTGGCAATTAATTAACGGAGCAGCAGCGTGGGACGAGGGCAGCCGTCGACAGGGTGGACGAAACACGCAGCACCGAGTTGCCGCGCGCGGAGAGAAGAAAAGAACGGAAGGAGTGATCGGTGAGGTGAGAGGAGAAGAGAGTGGCGCGATGAACAATGGCGGGTGAGTCGACAAAGCGGCCGTGAAATCGCTGATGTCCGGCATTCTCGCGATCGGTTAACCGCGAGGGGGATAAGTTACGTGTTATCGATAACGTGTCGTTGGCGGGGAGATCGGGACAAATCGCGTTAACGACCGATTTTCGATGACGACGGTTTGTTTAACTTATCTGACTGACGACCCTATAGAAACTAATTTTCGGACAAAGCGAACGTAATTGATCGTTCAATCTATTCTCGTCTAATTCGTGTATTTCGATGTGCAAGCATTAGATTGATTGATTGAGATTAATTATGAAATATACGTATAATTTCTAAAGTCTTCTCTGTTCGTAATAATTGTAAAAAAAAGAATCGGTTCCGCTTTTTTGTAAGGAATATTAAAGGGATAATCCATCGCGTGCAACGTAAGAATTAAAATTACTTTGTGGATTTACCGTCCTACTTTCCCATTATTTTTGACGTCAGCGATAAAATAATTCTTATCAGAACGTTCTCTCCTTTCCGTGGACGGTAAAAAATTATGTTACGACACAGATCGTTATTTGTAGCACCTCTGTATGTACAATCAATGTTTCGACTCTCAGGACCAGACAAACGTTTGTCATCTCCTCCCCGCGATTTCATTTCATCCGAATTTGATATCGGTGGTTCGCGCGATTGCCATCAAATCGGCGGATTTATCTTGGCAGCCGGATATTTTAGGGCCGCGTCAATGCCACGCTGATTTGTTATGAACGCACGAACGCGTTCGCGCGATCGAAGTGAATCGTGGGGAAAGGGAAAAGCGTTACGGGTACCCTGCCTCCGCGTTGCACGTTACGTCGAAACGGCGTTTGTCACAAGCGAGCGACGCAAAGCTCATTTTCGTGGCGGCCTGTGTTATCGAAAATTGGTCGAAGCGAGAAAGGGCTGGGAAATGGTGACGCGGGGAGAAAGGGGAAGAGAGGCAAACGCAAAACGATCCGATTCCCCGTCTGCGGCCGTAGTTAATCGATCGATACTGCGTGGCTGGAACACGAGCCGATAAAGCGCGCGCCAACGACCGTTACGATAATAAATAAATATTGATTATCACGCGATATATATATATATATATATATATATATATATATATAGGGGGGATAGGGGGAGGCAGGATGAGATGCCACGCTTCTCATCCTTTACGGCTCGCATCCCGCCGTCATTCTCTCAAGCGATAACCGTAGCCAACGGTATAATTGCGATGCACTCGTAATGACTTTCCCGACGAAGGAGAAGAAGAAACGGAAGAAAGGAAACGGAGGATGATGGCGACAATGGTAGCGACGACGACGAGGTATATATTGTTAGTTATAGAGCGCGGTTAGACACAGGCCGCTCGTAATCGGTGCATGATAATTGACCACAACGCGCACGACAATGAGCGACGTGTACATAGAAGCGAGAAGAAGAGCGTGGCGTTGCTGGACCTGGAAATCCGCGATTGCGAGTCGCGCGCTGAATCGAATCCCGCGAAAATCCGCAGATCGATCGCGTCGCCTCGACTTTAGCGCGATAGGCAAGCAGCTCGATTATTATTATTATTGTAGATTCTTGTTGTAAAAGGAGAAGCTGGAGTATTGGCGCAGTTGTAAGCGCGTAGGTAATTGTAAGTATTATCGAAAGGTGTATGACGAACGCCAAACACTTTCACGTTAAGCTCTCCTGAATGGTCGGGGAGTTTGGATTGTTGTAAAGTTATATAAAAGTTGTGTAACTGAAGTCTATCGGAATCGAACGAACTTGGAATTGAGTTGATATTTACACAGCTGAATTGTTAATGTTGTATTAAATTACTCGATTGTTGTACATTGTTGCACAATTCGCGGCAATGTTATATATCCGGCGATGTCAAAGGAGCGAATTCAAATAGCGATGATGAGCAGTTATTTGAAACGCAATCTTGCGCAATTATCGCACAGAGGCATTTTCTTCGTTACGTTATTTTATCGGATCCTATATAGATCGCGCTACGGGAATCGTGTACAGTTACATAAAGGCTATATAACTCGATCGTGTAAATCGTGGAATCGTATAAATATTAAAACGCTATCAATCGCGCGCATTCGTCATCGTCAACAAAACGCGTTGACGACGTGTCGGAAGAGTGAAGCGCCTTTTCGTTCCTTCCACAAAATCACTTCACCCCGTAAACGCTGCCAGAAAGCCCCACAATCACGCGTCTTCCTGTAATCGAATTATTACTCTCGCTCTACTCCCGCGCGTTAAGAAAAATAGGTAACGAAAGATTCACGTGCGGAAATGAGACAAACCTTCCCGGAGTTTCTCGATAATTCCGACGATTGGAGATTTGACGGAAAAACTCTACCTGGTAACTCAGGCGTCGCTTCAAATGAGCGACTTTCTCCAGCATTTTTGACGATTATCGCTTTCTCATTTCATTATTGTCATGTCTTTATGTTCTTATTTCACATGAACTTTAACGTAGAGCCTTAATTTGAAGCGTTCTCTGATTGCAGTGTGCAGCTTCGGAAAAATTGCAAAAAAGGACTGCAACATTTAAATTTTAGCAAAATCGAATGTGCCCCGTTGTGTATTGTAAGCACGAAAGTGTGTTACAATTAACAGACATTTCTACACGCCAATCATCACAATTGTATCGCAAGACAATATATTGCCGACCAAGGCCATTATCTATCAGGTTGGGGAACGAATCGGGTCGCGAGATAATTGCGATTGCTCCTCGAAATCAGTGATTTTCCGTTTTTATTTGTCGTTCGCCGTTACCTCTGTCATTTTACACGTTTCGCGCGTCCAGGATAGTTTCATTACACTCGCGCCCTAGCGGGAACGTAGCTCGCCGATATAATTGAATTTTTCAGTCACCTCAGCCTTTGGCAGAAACGTGATTCATTAGTAGTGCAAACGGCGATGGAAAATTAGGACGGGCGTGCAAGGTAAACGAACGGACGAACGAACGAACGAGCGAACGAACGGACGGACGAAGGACGTGAGCACGTGGCTTAGATAAGTAAGTTCTGATTTCGTGCTCCGCGACCGACCGAAATTTCAGAGATTACGTTTTGCGTGGATTTTCTCTTCCGCGTTATTTTCCCTTGCTTGATTTATTCTCGCTGTTTCGCTCGTGTAATGGGACGAGAGCTCACGCGGACAGGTCTCGATTAATAAAATTATTTTAATATATAATCCAACTTTATTGCGAGGAAAGAGTTACGGATAAAATGTAATGATGGAACCCGTCGGTAATTTTGTAATCTAACGCGATCGATACGGTTTTTCATACTCGATTGTTTATCGAATGTTGTGCCGCTAAATTATAGCAGGTTAGGACTTCGAATAATGTCGATAATGAAGGTGTAAATATCATTCTGTACGCGAATTTCTGATTCAAAAATTAGACTCTAGCAGGTCTATTTCTTACTGTAGTTTTATTAGTTATTGATTAATCGCTTAGTTAAAGTTATTTTTATTTCTATTTTTTTCTGTCTTTGGTCATATCCATTTCGTTCTGTTGTTTGCGAAATCGCCGCAAGTGCATCGGCCCGGATCTTTACAAATGTGATGCAGTTTGGACATGCTCCAAAGTCTCTGCTGTGTTCTTGCATCCCTAGATTTACACATAGAACGTGGAGTCATCTCGTCCGCAGGATCAATGAAGAATACGAGGGCATGTATGAGTACGGTAGCGCTCGTAGTTGTCTTTGATCGTTTAGGAAATTGCATCGCAAATTTCATTTTCGCAATGCCTGAGAGTATTACGTATGTGTACAGAGTTTGCCGCGTATGCTGTCTGGGGGTATGTAATATATAAGCGGATGAAGAAGATATAGGTCACAGCTTCGCGAAATTTTATTTGCCTCTTGATTTTTCATCTCTCGTTATATCTCGCGATATCGACTGCTTTGAATCGCATTGGAATACGAATCGAAAAAGAGTCATTTGTTTGACGGTCAGTTGACAGTCAAATTAGAAATCAGGTAATTGCTAATTAATAGTCGAATTATAAACGATACAAGGTTGAGAGCTTTCTCGAAGTTGTAGGGGGAACGTAACTAAATAACAAGATCTCATTCTTTGCTTACTTCGAAGTAAAACTTTACTTTAACTCGATTATACCGGGATATTTAATTATATTGAAAAATTAAGGGACTGAAAATGGCGCCCAATTAAATTTTTGCCGAGGGCGATTACGCCGAGGAATCTGGTAGTCAAGACAACGGGGGCGCGACACTTGAAGTATCAAGTACACCCAGGCGGCTCAGATTCGCTGTTCACCATTCAACTTTAGAACGCAAACAAGTAAATGATCGCGGTAACGTAAACGGGGAAGGCGGTTGAAGGCGAAATTTCTTTCGATAAAAAACATCCAGAGGGACGAGGCCAAAAGGGAAATCTATCAGTCCGAAAAAAATGAATAGTAACGGATAGTAATTTTGTACCACTCTGTAACTCTGTACACGTGCTGGCGCGGTATGGTAGCTCGATATTATTTAACAGACGGATCATGTGCAGCGTTAAATTGCGCTGTGATCATCAACGCGTGCATTCAGAGGAGACAACGGTTGAATAGCAATTGAATCGCTATCGAATCTGATTCGTCGTATGTAGGGGTACATGTCAATAACATTCAATTGCCGTGCGATCGTTCTCGCCGCTGAATGCATCCATCATTGAGCTTTAATATCGGCGCGCTTAACGAACTTACAAACGCGGTATATCTTATTCATCCGTTCGCAGTCGGGGTGAACGGAGGGAGAGACGACGAGAGGATACAGAAATAAAAGGCGCGTTCGCGCATCGCGCAAAAAACCCGTCTTCCTATACCCTTGAAACTCTTATTTCTTCGCAGCCCACACGCAATCCGCGAACAGTCGGATTGCATTATTATAGCATATTGTATCTCACGTGAAAATATTAGAGATTGTATAAACTCGTGTATATACGTGCGCGCAAGGAAGTAGGTCGTTAAGTAGAATAATAAATCATAAGGAATATATATACTTCGCGCGTAAGTAATTTTAAGTAGACTTCTTTGGATTGTGGCCCACACGCATGTAGAGGAGACATTTACTGTAGAAACGTGCGTGCGGTTATTTTTAATCATCGATTCGACAATCTGGTTTTTGGAAACGTTTGAAGCGGTAATCGGCGGAATAAAAGCTCATTTTTTTGTTATTGGTGTAGCCAACGGAACGTTTTTCAGCGAAATTCAGCGAGTTAAACATTTTGCGGGATTAAACGGCCGGGCATAATTCTAATAATTACTATGGAATCATTATCGATGGTGATTTATGAAAATGCGAAACAATTAGCCAGAATGGACATTCGGCGCTAGCAAAATTGCAATAATCTTTCGTCTGTAATAACCACAGAAATTTGGTATACTAATATTTGCTGCAATAACAATTTGCGCGCGCTATGCAAAATGTTGCAATTAATTCTAAATATATCGTGACATTGCAGACTTAATGTACTGTGTGTGACGTGGTCGAACCTGATTTCGAAAGCTAATCGATTTAAATGAAACGCTCTCTCGGAAAATTATTTTGTAATATTTCTCTCTTTTACATTCACAAGGAAAAGAAACAAGGAAATAAAATTTGCTTTGAAGTTATAATATGTGCGACGATATGTCCTCATATTATGAATAGTTTTAGCTTATATTTAGTTCAATATATATATATGACTTTTTGATTATTCAATTGAATTTTCGCACACACAATTAGCGATAAATCTAATCGGTCGTGTAGCTAGTCGAATTATCTTACAAGTCAAAGATGTCTTATTATAACGAAGAGAGATGTGTTATTGAGAAGTCGTCACGTAAAGAAAATGTGGGCCACAGTCACAAAACGCTCAATGAAACAAACATTTATTATCAGAAGCTCAAAGACTTCCGCGAAGCATTCTTGTCTGGCCGATCTCGGGGTGATCTGAAAAGTGTGGAATGGAGAAAAGAGTTGTCATAATGGAGATTGGCGTTTTGCCTTCGCTCGGCGAACATTATTTATCACTAATACTTTACGGCGTATTGGAAACTTCCGTGATATTTTCCGTGGGAAAAGGTGTGCGGGAAGAAAATTGAGGAAAAGAAAGAAACGGAAAGCTCGAGCTGTTCATAGACATAAATGGACGAGAAAAATAGAAAAAACTGCGACTTTATTTATGTATGTAAAAATTTTTTATTTTTGCCGCTACAATATTTTTGCTTCATTTTGCATCATTAAATGACGCGTTTGCTCATAACTTCGTCGCGTTCGGTAAATCGATAGTACAGTTTATTTAATTATCTACCATTAAGCAGAGCACGTTGTAATCAGAAATACTTTTGATTCGATTAAAGGTTCCCTTAAAGTAACAAACTCCTTTTCTTCGATATTTTCTTTTGCGACATAACTTATTAATTAAATGACAAAACTTATTAAATTAGTTAAAAGAAGAGAATGACGGCAATTCTCTTTGACTACTTTGACAACATTTTATTACAGTGATAGCTCTTTTTTATTTATATACGTCACTATCAAATTTATACAATACAATTGAAGAGAAGAATTAATCGACGAACCACCTAAACTTTTTTGTCGCTCGGAAATCTACGAAAATTTCCGTACACATATTCATAGTCATTTCTTTTTCTTCCCGATCCACCACTTTTATATGCTGATACGGTTTTTTAAGAGAAGTAGTCGCTCTAATCATATTGTACAATCAAACGTCGGTATTCAATTTGATGGAGTATTTACGATTCTCTCTCATACGAACGAATAGTCGTATAATAGATTGTTTATGAGCTTAGGAAAAAGATTGATAGAATCTAGAACCATAAAATGAAAATAAGAGAGACATCCACATAACACGCTTATATGGATATAGCCGAGCTTTTCATGGCACTCGCTGAGAAATCCGAACTTCTTTTCGGAATTCGTAAATTTGTTTCATGATACGCGAACGAATCCGCGTTATGCTGCACATAAGTCTGGCTCCTCTTCCGGCACGAGATTGTATCGCGACTGGCTAAATATAATAAAGCGAACAAAATGTTACCGATGTCGACAGTACGTGCCAACGCAGTAATTACATCGTGTAAGTTTTTGTCACGTGAATGTTTTGTAGAGCTATAACTTGCGCGGCATTTTCGCACGAGGGAGGAATGCGGCGTTGAAAAAAAAAAAAGAGAAATTTCGCTCTAGGATGTAAGAAACAATTCCAATTAACGAATGAAGATTAATATTTGTATATATAAATACCATCATATGAAATGTTTCCGTTTTAAGGATTCGCACGTATGTTTCATAATCAAAGGTCTCCCTTCATATTTTTCTTAGTAGTTTTATTCGAATAGAAACTAATCTTTTATATCTAATATGTAAAGTGTAACGATTGCTACGTTATTCTTAGAGACGCCGTAAACATTTCCATTTATTGAAACAGTCGTGTGCGAAGAGCGAAGGGGTTTATTTGCGATAATCGTGTAGCGATGAAACGGTCGCAACGAGTCATTCCTCGCTCGTTCCTCGAAAGGGCGTCTTCGAATTAAGATGAAGCATCTTTGAGCGTCGTCCTCTCGCGCAATCTTTCGCGACGAGCATCTTTGAGACCGCAAACGTAAGCTCTCTCTCACTCGAGAACGTAGATCGTTAACGAGGCGAGGCGTCGATCAAGGCGGACACTTAGCAGAGAATTACTATCGTATGTCTTCCTGTAAGTACCCTTCGACTTTATGAGACTCTTTGTGCGCGCCCGCGCCAATTACCCGGAGAACTATCGAAGAATCGTATTCTTCGCGGCGGCGAAGGTGTGCGGTGGGGAAAACGCCGGGGAAGCGTCAACGATGAAAGGTCGACAAAAGTGATTCTTCTTCCATCGCTTCGTCGCGAGAGAAGCCTTTTTGCATAATTCCCGTTTGTACTCTTCGCTCTTCTTCGAGTGACTTTCGCAATTGCGTTCGATCGCGACACCGAGCGCAATGCACCGCCGGATATTTTCGGTGACAAGAATAATGACCAACAGTGCCGACAGACCGTCGCGCCCGCGCCGCGCCGCCGTAATTCAGATCGGTGAAACGTTGCGAGTTACATGTCGATAGGAACGTGTGATAAAAGTGGACTGGGGTTACTTTCCCCTCGGAGTCATCGATGCCGCGACCGTAATTCGGAATTATTCCGAAAATGAGTTGGCAAGAAACGAGAAAGAAGAATTATACATTTATCTAATTTGATTTGTTGTTCGTTTCTTGTTGCTTGAATGAAGATCTGAGATTAAGGTAAACCGACGTGCATGACTGCTCAACATGACCGTTTGGATGATGAGAGAGCTCCATTAAACGCGAGCGTAGTAGTTTTGATGTTGGTTTTAGCTTGAAAGACATATTTACTTAACGGTTGATTTACTTATGCTTCCACGGAACTTCGAATGGAGCTGTAACTCCGCGCTGCAAGTAAATAAATTACCTATACCTAACCCCACATAGAGAGGGACGAAACATAATATTCCGTTGAAGTAAAGGCTACTTAAAGCAGTCACAACAGTTTAAGAATTAACTCTTTCTCGTAGAAAATAACGAGGCCAAAGAGCACAACGGAAACTAGATTTGCTTTAATTCAAGAACTTCCATCCGGGATTAAATTTAAGCAGTCCGGGTATAATCAGCTTGAAGAGGAGAGGAACAAACGCAGGTCCTGAGCAGGAAGTGGGTCCACTTCGTCCACTCGGGCTCATCCCTCTCCACCGTTCGTCGAAACGTTCGCTCGAGAAGCGAGACGCGGAAAGGGGGAGCGCAGCGAAATTCGCGAAGCAAGCGTCGTTTCTTCTTCCGCATCGCCGCGCGCGACGTTTCTCCGCCGAGATCACATTCGAGATACGGAGATATAAACGCGCGCGATAATCCACGCGCCGCTCTGTTTCAGCGCCAAGATGGTAACCGCTCTAGAGCTAATCGAAGCAAACTCGACCAAAACGCACAGACTGCCGAAATAGGGAATAAACGAATCTTTTTTTCTTTTGTACCGCCGATCGGGGCGCGCGAGTCGCGAGGAGAGCCGAGAACCTGTAATCCGACGCCAACAATTACAGAGAGTATTTCGACCAAGACACCAACTGCCTATATTTCGAGGATACCATCCTTCCGCGACAGAGCTTCGATGGTCGGAGAACGGCGGTAGAAGATATATCGCTCACGACGCCGTCTCGATCCTCTCCTTCGAGCCCTTTTACGCGCTTCCTCAGGAGCGGGAGACGGTCGAGGGGACGTTCAAGTGGACGCAAAAATGTTTCCTCGCGCGAAACGACACGCTTTGTCGCGCGCTGTTTATCCTCGTCGAATACACGAATATTTTCCCCTCGAATTTCCTCGGCGAGCGTTTCGTCGGTCGTCAAAGGCGGGGGAGCTTTCGTCAAAGATGTTCTCGCGACATCGCCCGTGGCTGCTCGACGACGTCATTCAGCGATCAGAAAGATTTCCGGCGCGAGCAAGACGGGAAGAACTCGACGTGTCGAAGTCGCTGTGGATCGTCAACGCGTCAAAAATCACTGCCGCGGGCATACAGTTTTCCTCGAACTGGGGGAACGTACGTGCAGACCGTGCGTCGATGTGCATCGCGTGTGTAAATAAATAAACGTACGCCGCACGGGAATCCCGGCGTGAAAACGGATGCGACTCGCAGAGCCAAGCGGATTCGCGCAATTGAATTCAACGACAGCGTCCGGTTGCGGTGCCGGAGCGCGAAAACCATATGAGAACCGCGAGCGAAAAGCCCAACCGGCGAAATAAGACAAAGGGACTTTTCTTCGATCCTCTCTCATTTTTTCGTGCCGCGCGAAAAATACGTCGGCCTGACGATGTGCTTCCTTTTTTCTTTTCCACCTGCGCTTTCGCCGCCGCGAGACACGAGGGCTTGTCAATGGCGTCGCTATATTATTGTCGGTATAACCCGCTGTCTTTGTAATATGTACTGTCGTTGTTACGCGCTGTTTATACTGTTATCCATTGTCGTCGCGTCGCCGGCTTTCCGACGCGTTCCGACGACGGAGCTTCGGGCTTGTCCAAAGGGCGGACGTAAATCGCGCCCGGTCCTCTCGTTGCCAACATTTCGCGACTCGCTGATTTCGGTCGCACGTCGCACGCAAACGTCACTTGAGACTTGCAATATTCATGCGTGACTATCAGCCGGGTATACGATTCGCCGAACGCGTGGACGCTTTTCAGAACGGCGGCACGATTTAACCGTGGTCAATCTGCGGTCGCGGACATGTATGGCGCGCCCGACGAATTCCAGTCGTTATACTACTGTAAACCGCGAGACCGTACATGCGTTCAGCTGCGTGTACGTCGTGTGTCTCTCGCGCTTCCGTTCCGATTAATTGTTGACATTTCATTTAACGTATAATGTATCGTAACGATTTAACGAGGCCGCCAGAGCCGTAAGTGGACAGCAAGAAATTTCCGCGCGCGTCGTTTTTAGCAGCGCGAATTAAAGACCGCGTGAAAATGACCGAAATTCCGATAACTCGGATATATCTCTCCGACCGAGAACCGGGTTGAGTACAATTCGCTGTACGTGGATATATCTTTAAATGTGATTACTTAAGCAACGACAGGGCCGAGCGTGCAACGTTCTTTTGTGCGTTCGAAAAAGTATACGTATTCGTACGCGCGCGATTAATCGGAATTTCGTCGGCATTGTTGGAATGTTGTGGATCACGAGAGCGATCAATGGCGGATCGATGGAATTCGGTAGGATGCTGCGCGCGTGTGTTGGAGCGCGATTAGGAATAGGGATTAACGTAATCGAGATAGACGGCGAAGGGCGAGGCGCCGCGCCGCCCACCTCGCAGTCGCCGAGTGGACATTTCCGGGGACTCGATGGGAGATCTCTCCAAGTCCCTTCGAGCGATCGAACGGATTTAATCGAAATCTTTGCTCAACGTTGTGTATGTGTTATTTAAACGCTAAAACGAAGTTATTCTACAGTCGAAAGATTGAGCTGCAAAACGCGGCCGTGGACGTCGACGGGGGATGAACGTTTCATCACACCGACCCCGAGTGTGTGCATGAGCGCCGAGAGGGACATTGTTATCATTTTATCGGGCCGACACATGCCGACCCGTTTGTAAATTACACGCGACATATTGTACGTGCCATCGGACGCGACGAGGCCGTGAAGTCCGAGAGGTGGATGGGAATATTAGACAATTAAAACGTAAAGATAGCGGTATCGCGACGCATTAATAATTGTAATAAATGAACTATAAGAGTAAAACACGAAAATACCGTAACGTTAAGAATAATAAACGCATAGTAATAATAGTGATAAATAGCGAATAATAATAACAATAATAAAAATAACGCGGTAATTATAATAAAAAGTAACGATGAAATTGAACAACAATATTAATAATAATTCTTACCCCTAGAGTGCTAATTAAACTTGAAGATAAGAAAAATATTACGACACACTGTTAATAATTATCGTAAATGACTATTAGTAAAGGAAGAGGAACTCATATAAAACTGATAGTATTGTTAAGACAATCAGACTTTTATTGCTCCGGCCACCAAGCAGGGCCATCCATGAATATTTGTCGCGCCGAGTGTTCGCCGGCGGCGAACGATGAAGAGAACCCGGAAAATATATCGTCCCCTCCCCCTTTTTTTCTACACGTCCTCGATGTCGAAAGAAATGCGGAAGCAGGAGCGCGAACGGGCGAGAGTCAGGCTAACGAGAAAAATGAGAGCAAGTGGAAGAGGACGAGAGACAGGCCGGACCTTCGACGCAGCCTCCTCCCCTGCACTCACTCAGCGCCATTCATTTCTCGTTCGCGGCGGAAGTGAGAACGCAAGAAGGATCGTACGGAGGATGAGGGAGGGAAACCGGAAACGGAACGCGGCGGAGCAGACGAGGAGGACGAGGACGCGGCACGCGAGACGGAAGTACGCGAGTGTGCGTCGAGTGTGCCGCGGGACACCATTTTTGTACGCCTCACACATTTTCTACGATTAAACGAAACGCGAAAAAGAAGAAAAAGACTATATAAAAGAAAAAAAGCGCAGGGAGATTTATAAGGAAGCGCACCGCGCCGACCGAGGATGTTCGTCGCCGTCGTGGATTTTCGCGGCGATTCTCCGCGGCGCCGGTGATTTTTTTCTTTCTCGCGCCCGCGGGATTCCCCGGGGGTGATTGGCGACACGCCGCCGTTCTCGGTCCTTCGCAGCCCGTTCCCATCAGCCGTTCCGTTCGAGCGGGCGTTTGCGGGCAGGCCGAAAGGACGCGGGAATGTGCCCGTGCATATTTTGCATCGCACGCACACACACATTATACACACCCCATACAGGCACACACACGCGCATGTGTACACAGCCGTGTATCGGGCTACAGTCGGGCGCTTTTACCTCCGAATCGCCGATTATCGCGTTAAGGAATTATAGCTCTCGAATTATTAACGGCTTTAACGGGTGGAACTTTAAGGAAAGAGCGAATCGGAACATCCTTTAATTGATTTCGACTTGGACTTTATTTGAGAAGTGGATTAGGATCTGAGGAATAACGTAACGCTTAACGAGGCAAATTGAGGACGCTGTCGACGTTAAACGAAATGGAATCTTCGCTAATGGAAGACCGAGTCCGGATGTTTGTAACCGAGGGAAAGCGTGTGATTTCCGATACACCCCCCCATGTGTACACACACGCATACACGCGAGGATCGATACGAGCCTGTAGAAGGTCATACCGCACACCCGAGCACTCGACGACACAAGTTAGAGATGATAAAGTCGATATTTTTCAGCGGGAATAGCTGGCGAAAATCGAGAATGCTTCCAACGAGAGATAGAGATGGCGAACGTCAAACGTTTCCTAATGGATCCCGCCGTTCCTCAAAATAGATATATGTCGCCATCTCTACGTGTATCCATACGCGATGGAACGGAAGTAGGCGATTTTACTGGAGACGACGGTCATTCGCGAATTATCGAGCCGTTCTTGTTCGGTCACGTCACGTCGTTTCTCGTTCGCGTATATGGGGAGTAGATTTCACGACCGTCGGAAATCGGCGTGATGGACCGAAGGGATTTTTTTTCGACTCGCCGATCGTCGATCGTTCAGCATTTTTACGACACAAACGCGCATAGATAGTCCGATTCACTCTATACGTACGCGATTCATATATACACAATATATATATACATTTATATATATATATATATATACCGCGAGAAAGGAAGAGAAATCCTCCCTCGTCGCGTAGCGCTTTTCGCTTGGACGGAGGGCTTCTGAAACCAAAAGTAAGCGGAGGGGAAAGAACGGCGCGCTTTTTTTTTTAAGTAGAATAGGCCGGTCTCGATCGATGGACCGACGCCGAGGTTCCGTGCACCGTCGCGTAATTTCGTCCGCGAATCTCGCAAGCGGGAGCGAAAGCGCGGTTTCTCAGCGGCTAGCGATGATCCCGGACTAAACGCCTGCTTACGGATGCAACGAATCGTCGTTGCGCGTCGGTAATCGTCACGGGAGAGATACATCGGTAATTAGGAATCACGGAGTCACGTTCGAGGTACGAGATCACGAGTGTCAAGAGAGTTTTTCTTCAGTCCTAGATACGAAAATTCCTTCCAGTCCATTTCCTTTTTCGCGTCCCGAAACATCCATCGTGGTTTTAGGTATATAAAGATGCCGTCACTTCTCTCGGACGCACGAAAAAGTTTAATTCTATTAATGCACATATCTTGCCTCACACTAGCTGTAACATATAGTTATTACGATCTCGCATCTTCGTTTACGCGACGCCGACGCACAGACACGTTACCGTAATATATAACGTAAGTGGAAGGAGCGTCTCACTTTTTTTACACTTAGAGATAATTTAGGTTACGAGAAAGTTGACGGTGAATAATACGCAAACTTCTTTTGAGAGTGAGCAGGACTCGATAACCCGTTATCCCGTTGGTGTATCTCGCGTGCGAGGGTGTTGGTGCGCCATCGCTAGAAGGAGGCCAGTTTTAAACTCCCCCTTCGGGCCCTTCCGATCGAAACTGCTCCGAAACGCGCTCCCGTTCTCCTTTCCTCTCTGCGTTCCGCGTTCCTTCATCCGTTTCTCGATTCTTTCTTTTTTTCTTTTCCTTCTTTGGCGATCTCGACGAGCGAATCGCGCGCTTCTTACGCGCCGCGCTCGGGAGGCACGACTACGACGTTCGCGTTAATTAGGTAACGAGATAACGAGCGTCTAAGGGAAATTAAGGATAAAATGCAGATAAAGAACGCATGTTATATACGTATATATACGTACATAGCCCGTACACATACGCGCGAGCGTGCAACGCGCGTATGCTCGCACATAGGTATATACCCTACTACACACACACACATACACACAGACACGCGGCCACACACACGAGTAACGTGTAATACATACGAGAAATAAGGAAGAAAAAAAAAGTAACATACGAGCGTTTTGTTATATCCGTAATATGTAGGCGAACGTGTGTTAATAAGAGAGTAAACGTATCGAATCTACAGTTACATGTTTACGATAAAATTACGGGTAATTAAGAAATTCTAGATTTTTTCTAACTAATCGAATCGTACGGCGGACTCGTGCCAATCCTCTAGATTTACGACCTAAAACGAGATATACAAATGGAGATGAAGCTGTTATCCTATATATTAAGTCGGCTTGAAATATATTTCATTACGTGTATTTATCGAACGAGTGTTGCGTTCTACGTGGCGTGCGTGAGTGCCCGCGCGTGAAAGAGCCCGTGAGAGAGAGAGAGAGTGATTCGTACGCGTGTGCATGCGGTGCGTGAGGGATACATGGCGGGTTTGTGTGTGTGCGTGTGCATGTTTGCGTATGCGTACGACAAAATAAGCGGGCGAACGAAGAAGGTACGAGACGCCGAAGCGGAGAGATGTGCAAAGAAAATAATTTCATATAGGTAAGAGATATTGCGCGCCGTGGGAAAAACACGCGACAGTGGCAAGAGCAGCGAAAGGAATCGTCAGGCGACCAATTAACGGCGCCTCTCATTTGCCTCATTTATTTCGCAGCTCGCGTCGGTCAGCCTCGTGTTTGATTAACGACGAAATTCATTTTGTTGGCATAGGTACGAAATTTTAATCTTGTTTGTAGGACAATAAATGCTTTCGCAATTTAAACGAGCGAGCATATATGATGGCGGTGTAACCGAGTGATTACGAATTGCGAGGATATTACGTACGTTTTATGTATACTATATTATTTACATCCCATCTTTTTGAAGTTGCTATATATTCAGTGATACAAATCATCTTGGAAATATGTCGAATGAATATTCAGAAAAATTGTGGATTATTTGTATCATCGCTGGCTGGGGTAATGTAATCTCGTTATATTCAAGAGAGGATTAATCCGTAAAACGGCACAAATCATAGGTTGGGCCATTTGCGATTCCGAAATACCGTGAGGCATTATTGCTTTGTTAATAGCTGCAAACAGCTTTTTCGCTGCTTATACGCTATTATATTTCATTTGATATTTTTGCGCTATCGATATGCGCGCAACATTAATGATTCTTATGTATTATTTCGCAGTCACGGAAAATTGGCAATCAAAATTCATAGTGGGAACATTCGTGTTTTATTCATGAGATCATTGAAACTGTATGTGATCATGTGTAACAAGAATGGTAATTCTACATGTGCGTTAAATTTAGGAAATTTGCAATTGTGATAAATCGGCATTTAAACGACGAAATACCGACGGTAAAGAGCGTCCCAACTTTTAAATCAGTTATTTTGATGCGTCATTAAGCGTGATAAACGGTAATGCAAAAGCAGACGCGAAATTTATTAAATTTGTTTTTGCTGAAAATTGATTACAAGTAATTTTTTAAAAAGAAATTATAGATAATATAGGTACATGGCTATTTTTTCTTGCTTTTAATATCAGATGTATATAATAATAATAATTGGAAGATTGATTGAATCTGATAAGATTTTTGTTTAATATTTTTGTTAATTTGTTTTCTTCATTCAGTGATAATGCATTTTATATACATCCAAAAAATATAATAATTTATATAATTACATCTCTTCAATTTTTTGCCGCATTTTTTTTATTACGCTTAAAAGTCGCTTCGATGATAATACACTTATCAAAATAAATGTGGCGATCATAGTCTTGATCCTTTTCATCTATCATTCTCTCATCTATTATTCAGTTGATCGATTCTGCACAAGTACACAAATTACATCGCCGTTTTTAATAAATGCGATCAACTCGATAAGGCGATTAACGAAAGTACACAGTAATATTTTTTAGGGACATACAAACTTGTAATAAAAAGTTTAATGTTCGAGGAACAGCGTGAAAGAAAGTGGAAGATGCTGTTTTCTCGACATTATTCCGGGGAATTTAAGAGACTGGGTCGCCGTATATCATCGTCGCGCCTGCGCCATTAAAGGGTTCATCTCTTTTTCTTTTTGCCATTTTCGATTTCATGACTACATCGAGCTCACGCCATCCGAGTCGCGTGTCGTCACATCACTGCTACTGTCTCATTGTCGGTATAGTGTTTATATTATCGCTGTATAGAGAGACGAAGAGAGAGAATGAGAATGAGAAAATGAAGGCGTTTAATTAATCGACGCCGTAACGAAAGAAGTGAGATAATTATTGCTATACATATGTATATACGGTGTGAAACGGAGGGAAGAGTTGCCAGGAGGGGACACGAAGGGGTTTAAAAAGGGGGGGAGGAGATAGAAAATATTTCTCGCCATTACTGGTCATTGCGGATCGTTATTATACGATTACGACGATTATTATTATTGTAATCGCTATTATCCTATTATTGTAACTATTATTATTATTGTCATTGAATATTATTATAGCGAGGATTATTATCGTTCTGGCGAGTCGCGGTTCCGAGTGTACGAGTGTGGTGGAAACCAATCGGTGGAGGCGTAGAAAGGGGTTGCGTGAGGGCGAACGATAAGAGGAATGTACGCGGGACGAACAGCGATCGTGAGATTGTGAAGATAGGTGAGGCGCGCGTGAAGGAGGCGCGAAAATTTTTTGGGGAGGAGGGAAAATTTGTTTTAAATAAACAACGAATCACCGAGATTTCTACATTTTTGACATGCCGATCTCTCTGTCTATCTGTTTGTCTATCAGTCTGTTCGTCTGTCTGTCTGTCCGTCGTCTGTCCGTCTGTCTGTCTGTCTGTCTGTCTATCTGTCTGTCTGTTCCTTGTGCGTCTGTTGTCTGACGTGTCTCAGAAACGAGTGCCACCTGCCCAACGTGCGTCTGTTATGTTACTTGTTACTTGATCATTGCACCTGGCGCGACATCCGGGTGCGCGCGGGTGTACTTTTCCTTTACGGACGAGTTCCATCGAAGACTCGCCGGTGAACGTTCGCAAATCGCATCGACGAGTCTCGCAATTAATCCCTCTCTCTCTCTCTCTCTCTCTCTCTCTCTCTCTCTCTCTCTCTCTCTCTCTCTCTCTCTCTTTCTCTCTCTTCCGCCAAATCGCGAGACGGTCGTCGTTGCGATCGTTGCGAATGGCTCGGTATTTGAATATCGGTGTCGGATTTCGTGATTTGTACATATTTATTGGCACACCGCCGGTTAATCAGATCGGGGCTCCACGGTTTCGTATTCTTTCGATATTCGAGTACTCGAATTTGGCTCATTCGCGAATGTCGCGTCAGTTGCAATTTCGGTCCGGCGAGTCGGGATATCGGTTGGCTCAATAAATATATAAATAGTCTCATTCGAGATTGTCCAAATATCTCGATTACTTCAATCTCAATTTTGGGTTTTAGAAAATTGTTTCATAATTCGGTGATACCTTGCGGTACCAATGTTAACCTTGCGGATCTTCGTTTTTCAGTGAGCTACAAATATATTAGAACAATTTGTGGCGTTAGATATCGGAACGTTAATGTCCGACAGCATCCAGATATCGCGGAACGTTAGTCGCCACCGTTCAAAAAACGACGCGGAATTGTCCCCTTTGAATTTGCCGTGTGTTATCGATACGTCGTTATTCACACGTCGAAATACCCGAATTAATCGCACTGATCATCCGGATATCCCGAATTAATTCGAGTATTTCGACGAATCCAGCCAGCGTGTAATTCGAGCCCCCGCGAGCCTGATGCGCTGTCGATACCGTACGATAGACTGTATAGTAACTTTTATGACTTCTTTTATACATCCGATTTAGCGGTAGCGACGCCAAGTCGACGTGCCGGATGTGGCGTAATGTGCCGGCAGTGAGATCGCACGATCGCGAGGTGCGCGACGTTATTCCTCGCCCGTCGCCTTTGCCGAACTGCATTTGCGAGAACAATGAAGATGCGGAATGCGGCTGACACTTGCATCTCAGCAAGACACACGTGCAAGTAAGCGATGAGATCTTGCGGTAAGACTGTTTTATAAATAGATATGCGGAATATATTTCATAAATCTGAGAACATACATATTGTCTTATTTAAAGAGGGTATTATTGTTTTATCTAGAAAAGGGAGAGATTCAGAAAAATTGAGAGAATCGTCATTATATTAATCATTAATTATAATTTTTGATATTAGACTCCATCGCGCAATATTTTCAAATGTTAAAATTAATAATTGTCGATTGTTAATAATTCGATAATTGTTTCAATTACAAAACTGATATGGATTTTTAATAACTTTATGATAGTTACGAAACTTTTATTAATGAAGAATATTAAAATATAACAATTATACGTTATTTGTATATATAATTATGACCATACGTCATATAAATTAGAGGAAACGTGAAATGTGTTACAATTTCTTATTTCTTATTCAACAAGGGTTCTAATCTCTAACATAAATTCAACAATGCCCACTTTGAATTGACACGACAGTAAATGCAGTTCGCACGGTAAATTCGGCAACGCGGAACGCCTCAGACGCGACAAGCGAATAAGAATTTCCAGCTCGTCGCATTCATCGAGAATAACGGACTGACGGGTTTGCTCGGGAATTTAAGCGCCAGAGTACACGGTGGTGCACGCGCGGTATTGTAATTCTCGTCGACAACGACGACGACGCTCGCTTCCGCCGATCGCTGCTGCCTGGGGAAGTCGGCGGGCGCTGGCACATCTCGGCGACGACGATCGTGTCGCGATTTATCCCGCGATTTGCGATTCCACGCGTGCCGCCCGTATAACGCGTCGTCCGGCGAAACGACGGGGCTCGCCGGGGCTTAAACGGCAACGAACACATACACACACGTATAGGTACACACACGCACATGCAGCACGCACGTAGCGTACAGCTACACACCCGCACGTTCGTTCCTTCATTGGGTTTTCGTCGCGTTTCTTCCGTCGCTTCGTCACGAAACGCACATGCCGTCTCGCACAACGCATTTATGATCGAGCTCGCTCGATCTCGCTTCGAGGGGCAAATGGCACTTAAATCCGTCTATAATTTCTCACGTAATTCCGCTCCCGACTAAAGATCGAAAAGGCGAGAATAAGGGTACGATAGAAGAGGCAGAGAGTTAGAAGAAAGGGACTGGAAGGACGTGAGCGAGTGAGAGTTGATAGAATGTGCGAAAGGGAAGAATGATGAGAGAGAGAGAGAGAGAGAGGGAGAGAGAGAGAGAAAGCGGAAGCAGAGACGCTATATGTGTAAAATATTAATTACCTAATTACAAGGAGCCATTACTCTAACGGAAAGGAGAGAAGAAGAGAAAACACTCACATGCATTATGTATGGATAAACTAAACTAATCTATTTGTAAGCTAACGTCTACACTCTACACAACTATCCACGTATGTAAAACGATTGAAATAACGAACGGTTAAAATTATTGTTTAAAAAATAATAAACGTATTGAAAAAAAAAAAGAGAAAAGAGTCGCCGATGTCAGTTGTCGCTCTAGCCTTGTACGTGTTCCGTTTCCCTCCCTTCTCGTTGAGAACCGCGCCACCGAAAATCTGTGTGTACATGTATACATACATCCATCAAACGAGATCCGGGACCTACCTAGTCATCGGCGTCTTTCTTCCTCCGGACGGGAAGTCCCCTTCGCGACAACTTTTATTGGTAAGGCACTTTATGAGAGGGGAAACCCCCTATCGCGCAACGTAAATGGAGAAATCCGATGAATGATGGATGAATTTGGAGCAAGTCAGATAAGCCCTCGGTGAACAAGTGAATTATCCTACGCGGTAGGATAGAAAACTTCTCCCCGTAAGCTTCTTTTCTTGACGCGAAGCTGCGTAATTTCGTCCGGTGCGTCGATCGGCGCTCCAACAACGACGTGCTCTTCCGGCTTTTGTCGTCGACTTGAAAACTTCCAGATAAGAAAAGACCGTCCTCCCCTTAACTTCTTAATTGCACGCCACGTATAATATCACCCGTCGGCTTTACTATCTAACGTAAATTGTTTCCTTTTTCCTGCAATTTTTTCTGAAGTTTCTTTTCGAAGTTTGTACGCGCTCTTGTCTTTACGTTTATTTTTTTCCCCCCGTAAACGATACACATGCGTCTACCCGGATCCTCTTTTTTCCCTTTTTGAACAGCATAAACATGCCCTTTCTCATCAAATTATGAAAATAGCCGCGCGCTCTCGTCGCTTTGCCGGTTTCCAGCTTAAAGCTGAAACTCGAGGACGAGGGAAGAAAAAGAAGACAGATACTCGCAGACGCGCGGAGACGGAGGAAAGTATAAATTCACATCAGTATATCTTGAGAATTAATTGCGACGTGAGCATATAAAGAACCATTAAAGTGCTCTCCCTCGAAAAATAGAGAATTAGTCTCGCGGATTATAAATTCTGGTTAATTAGAATCAAGTCGCCCGCGCCGGAAGTTCTCTCATTGAGATGGAGCGGCATTCATGCTATACTATTTAAGACCATGGGATGGAAGCGCAACTTTATATTGATCAACGTACCGAAATGAGAGAGCAGTTACCTAAGGGGAAACTTTGTAACAATGCACCTTAAAGAGAAATTAAAGTTTCAAGTTTCATCCACGTCGAAGACATTGGACATTAGCCATACAAAAACGTTTTATTATTAAAATATTAATGTTATCTGTTTTAATTAATGACGCATTATAATAAACTAAACGCACAGATCAGATATATAAATATACATCATACATTACGATTCAAAATTTCCTCCATTTAATTACCATAAAGATTGGTCAAGCGATATAAATTGAATTTTATTAATTAATTTATTTTGCGCGATCTGAAATTTTCAGCTGCATGATATTACATTTGTTATTATTTATATAATATTCGATAAATGAATGTAGATTGATGTAGATAGATTCAACAAAGCACGCTAATTTAAATTTAAAAAAACCGTATTGTAATCGATATTGCATTGAATTTTATTAACTACGAAAATTGAACTATAAAAATTCGAGTTTTGAAGAGTTGTCAAAAATATTTTTACCAATATTTGTTAGTCTAGAAAATTAGGAGTTCTAATATTCTAAATATTATTTCACATATGAAACGAAAAGGCTTGAAATAGCGTATATATATCAATGCTCAAAGCGATAGCGTTATAAACTTATCATTTCCCACAAGATGTTTTATACAACTTTCCAAAATAGACGATTCTGTGTGTTGTGTGGCAGCGGTACATGGAGCTTTAGAAAGCGGAAACCCTCTGGTCGCCGGTATTCAGCGGAAGTTTCGTCATGTAGACATTAATATCCTCTCACACGCGGCGTGCTTTCCGCAGAGATATGTATATACGGTGGCGCGACGAGTGGGACCAGCTACAAATGTCACGGGGATTCTTGCCGTGTAAAGCAGCCTCTGTCCCAAGATTTATTCCGCCGCATGTCTGCTTAACATGTACAGGTCAACTTTCGTCGCGCGATCGAACATATTGCTGGTCTACTGTTGCAAAACCGGACATGGAGAAATTCTGAATCACGAGAACGTTTCACATGCTCGAGATGAAACACGGTGTAATTTCGATGTAGTTTTAGGTGGACACAAAGATACATTATTCATATTTGCTGATTTCCCTCTGCGGTGTATGGTAACACGCTTAACAGACAGTTACACAGTTTACTCCAATTAGTTTGGAGATTTACTAAAAGAAGAAAATGTCCACAAATTTTATTTCAGATCGAATTGATTAATCCTGTCGATATGATTTATACTCCAGTTTCTAGCAGATTTTCATTGCGAACGATAGTTGTCTTTAAACGAATCGTGTTGGTTCCAATGGCATGTTTGAAGCATTGGCAGGCATAGTTAGAAGATAATAAAATCATAGGCAAGCCCGAAAAACCGACGTGAATTTATTTCGAGGAAAATTGTTTGTTGCCAATAAATATATTCGAAGCAAAAAGATGGTACGTCTGTTTGCTTGTTTAGTGCAAATAATCGGTCTCCACCATGAAACGTTTATTTTGCGTTTTGAAATATTTTATATCGTTTTTCATAGCACTTTCTCTTATTTATAGAAGCAAATATTTTGATTGAAAAAATACGCGAGTGGTCAGAGATATTTCCACTCATATTTCGCAAAGTATTTATTTCAATAAATAATAAGAGTATACGATAGCATTTTTTTTTTAATTTTATTTATATGCCTCAATATACCGATATAATAATTGCTGTTTGAGTGCGGCGAAAGGCAAAAAAAAATTAATACAAGAGCTGAAGTTACCGGCGTTTTAATGAGTTCATAAAAGCGATTACGCGATAGCTGCCAGTTATCTGCTTGATAGCGTCTAACTTTCTTCGGAAATGGCGAACAGATAAAAATTGCAATTAATTTTTGCCTCACGCTAATGAATCACGGCGGTTAGGGAATCGCTTTCGAGCGACGCGATTCGAATCGGCCCATTCTGTCAGCAATCGTATACACGCACGTCGTCGTCTCGATCGGGACGCGGAGGGTACTCTAAAGTTGAGGTAGCGCAAAAACGTTTCGGAGAACGGTATACTCTTTTCTCCTTTTCTCGAGTACCATCCTAACGTAGCTCTGCTCGAGGACCTTTGTCGTGCATCTCAAGGACCTCGGCTATCCGCCGCATTGTGTGTAGTGAATTTTCCATTCTCATCGTGAAAGATGCGATTTAAGATTATCGAAAAGACTGGTGCCTTTGCCAGAATCGTACCAGATAGTCCCGTACGATAAATTGACGTTCTTCGGAGCGACAATACGTTACCGTGAAACAGACGAAGGGAGAGAAGGGAGAAAAATAATTAGAGATGTAAAAATATTTGACGAGAGATTTTTATTTTGATTATCATGTCTGAAATACGGTGAGCTTTATTGAATTTTTTCAAATGGATGACAACTCGAAGAGGGCAAATAACCGCTGTTCCTCGTAGGATCCGCGAGCGATGGGGGCGTCTTATTTTCTTTACATTATGGACATTCTTCTCATCGTTCTATATTTAGACCTATACCCGCTTTCGAGTAAGAAAGATAAATAAATACAAAATTGTGTTTTGCAAGCATGACAATAATATTCTGGAGCAACATCAAAATAAGTATATTTAAAATTGAGATAAGTTCGATCTATCTCGAACTTCAAAGTATCGTAAAACAAGATGTTAATATAGATTTGTTTTGAATATACATACTTGTCATCACATTGAATCGCGCACTTAAAAGAAAGCTTTCAAATTTTTCTTATTTTCTATGTAACAATAATCAGAGATAAACAATATTTTATAAAAATTTGTTTTTATATATCAAATATAATTCAAATATTTTAACAACAAAATTAAACCGGAAATAATCAAAAGAAGTAAGTTTAGAAGTAAAATAAAAATATTTAAGGCAGGCAGGTATATCATCTTGAATGCCATCGTATCAAACGAATAAGAAATAATATTTTGTACAATAATGTGTCTGCTTTCCCTCTAGTTTTGCCGTTGTATACGCACACCGACATTTATTGCTCCGCGATTTCGCGTTAGGGACGATTCCAATCTACGAAGACAAAAGAAAAATTGAAGTCGTTGGTTTTCTTTCCCGCCGCGCCGTTGGTGTCTATCCCTCTGTCGCGAGAGTTGACGACGACGCAATATCCTTCCACGTAGCATTCCTCTTTGCCGGCTCGTTCTTTCTTTCTCCTTTTGGATAGATTGGCTCCCGGCACGTATTCGAATTTTCCATGCCGAGTCACCCGAGACTTCTCTCTTACAAGGAATCCACCTTCCCCGTTCTTCCTATTTCATTGTAAACGGGACGAAAGTATTTCAGAGTGCCGGGTGAGTCTTCGGTGAAAACATCGTGTATACGTGATACGGATGTTTGAGCATCTGAAAGATTCGACGTCGATACTAACTCATCGAATACGGTCGCGACGTTAATTTCTTGTTGCGTGAACGAGCGATTTACTTCGTTTAACGTTTTAGCGTATAGCAGGTTTCACAGCCATGTAAAACTCGTCGATCTTACGTAAAAGAGCCGCGGAATAATACCATCGTAAAATATACATTGCCGACGAACCCGTGGAACTCCCGCATTCTTATTCTTGAGAGATGTACGTATATAGTGAGCAAAAAAATACCAAACTACGAAATGGGTAAACTTTAGATAGACAGAAGTTTAGCGTCTCGTTGTGGAGAGCCAACGCTGTTTTTAAAATTCGCCGTGGGGTTATGCGGCTGATATTAAAACGCTCTGAGCAAATAAATGAAAAGAATACAATTACTTTTCGTAATTTGCTTCCAGCATTTCGGGATGGGAGGGGGCGAGAGAGAGCTCTCTCTAGAGAGAGAGAGAGAGGAATTGCTCACAATATTGTTTTATATTGTGAATAGCCATATTTCGTCGAGTAACGGATTGCTGCTTGTAGACACGTTCTTTTTAAACGTTTTCTCGAATAGCGTTTCCTAAAGCAGAACTGAATCATCTGAAGAGGTTGTGCATTTAAGACAATTAGAGAAACCTATTATTCCTCTCAGTATATTTTGTGTAAGATAATTTTTTTTTTAGCTCAGGTTCTTTTAACAGTCTCAAGTATAGATTTTAATATGCCGCGTTGCTATAATTTCTTTTTCCCTAAGTTCTTTAATTAACATATTTCTCTCCCTCTCTCTCTCTTATTGAAGATGGAGCGTTAAAGTTTTATCTTCTTATGTCTTGCTGGCACAGCGTTAAGGAGAGCGAAAGATGAGCTTCGTTTCTTTAATAATTTTGTCCGTACATCCGCACAAGAGTTAACGGTAAAAGAAGTGAACATAAAACTTCGTCTGGTTACAAGGAAAATGAGTTTTCTATGAGAATTCCAGTTGACAAAGGGAGCCGCATGGAGCGTATCTGCCGTAAAATTCGCGAAGTAGAAAGTCGAAGATATAAATGTTCACCCTGTTCTCCTTCTTTCTCCGCCAAGTTTATCAGAAAATGACCTCGACACGCGCGCTCTGCTGTGGCGGTGCAGACTCGTTTCGTATGCACTCTGGGTATTATACAAGACAGATCTAAAGTCTTCTCGCTATTTCGTCGGTGCTGTGCAGACACTGAAGTATTAAGACTCTTCTTGCTGGTAATGTATTAGCTTCAACGCGCAGTTCGTATTTCGCACATTAACGTGAAAAAGTCGTCAGCCACGGATTAAATTCTATAAATAAAATTGATAACGTCATGTCACGAGGCAAACATAAGACGCGATAAATTAAACAGGAAAAGAAGGGCATGGAAATTAAAAAATATCAAGTTTATTATTGATAATTTTATTGAAAAGAGAAGTCAATTAAATACATTTCGGTATTTTTCTAGCGACTCATCGACATCAAACAATCCTGATAAATATTCTCATTTTTATTATTACGCGTAATATATATCTATAAATAATTCGTAACAAAGGGATGCTCCGGAGGAAAATCTCAGAGCCGCGGATAGCCGCGCCGCAGAGAGAAAACGGAGAGCTTCCCGCGGCTCCATTATTGTTATCGCTCCGAAGGCAAGGAGCGTGCGTCGGCAATGGTCTCGAGCCCGAGATATTCATCTGCAATTCTCCTTGCGATACCGTCCTGAAAGAAATTAATCTCTGCCTTCATTCCGCCGACGCGATCGCACTTTTATTACGGAGCGGAGCCCGAGCGGCGTAATTACGGCGAAAATACCGGCGCGCAGAGGGCGAGTTTCGGTTTCCGCGGGTAATCCCATCTTTCCCTTTTCCTCCCCTGGCGCTCGTTTCGCCTCTTTGACTCCAGACGCTTTCCGCCGGATACGTTTCCAGTCGAGGATGTAATAATGCAAACCCAACGACACGGTGGTCTCGCGTCCCTGTGCGTCTGATACCGCGACGGGCCGTAGGGGGATCTAGAATGCGCCTCGTGTTCCTGTGATCTTAGGGCAAGGCGCGGCTTAACATGCCAGCGAAACGTCCGTTGTGTTAATGGATCGAGTTCGCGTTTCCCTGTTGTGAACCCGGCAAAGTGGAAACCGATGGTGGACGAGGTGTAATTTCATTATTAATTTCATTGCTCGCGCGGGATATTGCGACGTGACGACATATCCCGGGGCCTTTTCAGAGTCTGGCTTCGACCTTCCTTCATCCGGTCCTTCAGCTTTGGTCAGATCTAAATCAATTAAATCAATCAAATTGAATGATTTTCTTTCGAATATTAAAACACGAACGTGTCCGCATGTATTCCGCCGTAACGATGAATAATCAAATGACGAATGCTCGCGATTTGCTTAGCATCGCTTAAGCGAGCAAATGTTTTTCAAACACGAAATAATTTCGCTGGCTTTTCATGTATAGATAGAAGTACCCCGCTCATAATTGCGCCTGCATAATTATTGAGTTCCAAATTTTGAAATTATTGTCGTGTACGGAAGGTTTATAAAATCGGTTTAATCATTCGAGTAATCTCGTAAACGCGAGCGGCTCTATCAAAAGTTAATTGCGTATCTCATTACGTCGCTACATTGATGAATGATAAAATGTTTATTGCACATTGTACGTTTGTGTATGCTTCGTCTGTATTCGTGCGTCAATCAAGTTTATCGTATTAATTCTTGTTACATTATAACAGAATGTTTTCAAAAGTCTTTATTAAAACAAATTATCCGTTCACGATGTGTCGATTGATACGAGGAAGCAACAAGAGTCTCGTGATACCGAGACTTTTCAAGCAACGACGAGACAACGAGGGCACCGGGAAAGTGCACCTGGCAGGAAACTCGTCGTGTTTCAGGGCACGGTGTCACTTACGCGGCGACAGCCGAAACTGTTAAAGGCCACAGCTCACGGCAGGCAGGGCGCGTCTCGCGAAATTAAGTTAATCGGAAAGAACCAATTTCTTCGGGAAGTACTGCGGCAGTGCTACCGGGGGCGATGCCTTCCGAATCAATACTTTACTCGTCGCGGCGAGCCCCTTCGGTGCAACGCTGCAGCGCGGCTTATAGCGTTCCAACGATAGCGGGGCTCGCCTTACATTTGACGATGTTTAAGTGCGTGCCGCCTGCACGCCGTGCGAACTTATCGGGCTCGCGCTGCCTTCCCGAATTTCGTTAAACCCGTTCGCAACGTCGCCTAATTTGTAATTAACAGCGGCCCCACCGCTGCGCTTATTATTGACAGGTTTTGCCGCGTGCGTCGACAGTCTTCGCGAGCGACCTCGGTGCGCCCGTTTAATGTTCGAGAGAAATTTATTAACAGAACAGAAGGATAAAAAAAAATTAGAAAACTTTTGCAGCGTACTTGACAATAAAATTCCTATTTAACTCCGGGACGTGAAATCGCGAGCGATTGAAAACTGGTGGTGGGGCTTCACTCCCAAAGTTCGTTATTTGTGTATTAACGTCGCGAACGGGGGCGATATTTTTTACGTCAACGGCGGAACTCCTCCTGGTTGGCCCTCCATAGAATGTTGCTTCGAAGCCGTTAAAAAAGTTTCCGCCATAATTAGCTCTTTCGACGGGTAGCTCGGGCTGGAAAAGTTCGACCACATAAAAGTCGTTGCGTCGAGTTAAGCCACGCGGATGGACGGCAAGCCATCTCGATCCTTCATTGAGACCGCGCCCATAACGCGCGGCGATATACGATCGTGGTCGATAATAAACGCGGCGCTCTCCCTTTGTAGCGAGCTGATAGCATTCTCATGCTTTAACAAGTGAAGAGAATAACGTGTCGTATCACTATTAGATGCTGACGATCAAAGACTTAATTGTATATCTCATATCGCAAATTTTTCAGAGCTCATTTTTTAAAACATTGAATAGCTTTAATCGTCGCTATGCATCTTTCTAGGCTACAATTTCTTAAAGTTAATCAGCATAATTGATGAATTTGCGCAAACTGCATGAATTGCTTATCTAAAAATGGCATAGATGTTATTACATTTTATTACCCGCAATATTTTTTAAATAATATTCCTATTTTAATTTTGATACAAAGTCGACGAAGAATATTACACTATTTACATTAAAAACGAACGTTTGTTTCAATCACCTGCATGGATTGAATTACACGTCATATTAATAACAGTTCTCCAACTCTACAAATTGCATTCTCGATGCACGATGATATTTACCACAAAAATGGCGTATTAGACAGCCACTCCTATGATAATTAAATATCGCATCCGCGTGTGAAAAAATTCTTCGATCCGTGTATCCGGTCGACTGTGCGGCTCTGAAAAAGCGTTAAACGCGATTCTTCCGCCATGGCGGGCTCGCGTAAACGTGCGCACGCGGTGCCCCCCGCGTCCGTGCGTCCCTCGCAGCGTTATTTTATAACAAAGCATACATATTCGGCGGGCGCGCCGGGCGTCTCGCGTGGGAGCGACGGCGAATGCGTCCCGAGTCCCACGGGGGCGGGTGTCGCGACGCGCCGTGAATCCGACATCGCCAGCGTCGCATCGACCGCGAAAACGGCGGCCTTCGACTGCCGGGTGGCAGACAATGCCACGCGAAAACGATCGCCGCCGTGCCCGGCCGGCGGAGGTGTCTCTTTACACATATCGCTCGGCTGCGGGAATTGCGGCTAACCGTACGGAGAATCGGCGGCGGCGGTGCCGTCGGGGAAGGAGAACTGTTATAAGCCGGCCTTACACACCACGCCCGCGAACTGGGGCGGTGCCACCGCCGTGGAATCGATATCCGTTCGCTCTTACTGGATTTTATTTGCCGGTGACAAAAAAGAAGAGGAAGGGGGCAGAGGGAGACGCCGTGATCAAAAATGAGCTCGCCGTGTGCGCGGCGGGCAGGAAGTAAAGCCGTTGTCCCACCGTCGAATAAAATGCCGAATTGCCTATAATTGATACGCTCCGTTTCACGGGCGGTTACCGCGCAGCTCGAATTACTCATAAATTCGAATTCGCGGTAAAGCGAAATTTTTAGGACATTCGGCAAAGCACAAGTACAAACGATAAGTGTTACATATATTTAATTTCTTTTCTATAATTAAATATTGACAGATTTATAGAGTGACATACACGTTCAAAGGAAAAAAAAGACAGAAATGAGAATTAATTTCAGCCACTAATGTATCTTACAGTCTGCCGCGTATTAATTTTAATAAGTTCGCTATGAAAGATAGAGCGGCCAGCCGAAAATGTAAAAAATTGGATTTTCCATTTTAATTGCCATTAAATGGCAACATTAATGTTCCGTCAGTGCAATTATGCCGACGTAATTTTCTTGAATCTAATTTTTACCATCGCGCAGGTGTGAGACATTAAAGCCTCCTAAGGCTTTGCTGAAGTTAAAAAAAAAAAAATGTGCGCGGCGTTTAAAATTATATCTCGGCTCTCGTTCTATCCGCACGAATTTTGACCACTACGTTAAGCGTGTGTACGAACTCGTTTGTAGGGGCTGTTGCGCTAGCGCGTCCGTATTCTACTGTGCAGCGAGCCGCGCTATAAGTACTTATTACAACGTAGATTACTGAATTATGGGAGGTGGGTGGGTAAAAAACTCGCGCGCTTTCGAGATTCGCCGCGCCTCGTTTAATCCGATTTAGAAACGCGTCCTGAATCACGGTTAATTCACGTGCTTTGGTACACGCTGTAGTTAATTGCGACTTTACGAGGCGCCGCTTTTACAGGACGCGATATCCGTCTATTATGGATGTATGCACGTCGAAGTCCCTTTTATCCGTTCCAGCGTCCAGAAGAAGGTAGGGTTACACGTGTGACGAGGCTGCGCACCAAGATAGGTGCATCGCACCCGCCGTGTAATGATAAAAAGCCGCACCTTGTAACGGAGCAAAAAGGGCGTCCCTTGCCGGCAAAACAAACACGACGTCGGCAATAAAACGCAAAGCAACCTTTACAGTATAAATAGGGCGAGAGAGCATCTAATGGCTTCTCTCTCCTCTCCGCCGTTCAGCTGAGTGACAACTCGTAAATATCTCACAATTTTATTCGCATTTTATTCGGCATCTTATTATCTCAGAGTCGTTCTGAATTAATAAAAGAAAATTTTTTTACAGCGTTTTATCCAGTTTTGTCGCAAATAAATTCAATGGTGTCTGGTGCCGCGGGCGTTAAATTATCGAGGCTATTAACAGCGTTAACGTCAGAAAGTCCTACGCAGGTTTCATTGTATGGCATTAATACGAAGTAAATAAGAAAAAGAATTACGGAACCACCGAGTAAATTTCTTTTTGGAATCTTTCGCGTGTGTCCACTACCTCGTCGCGAGCAAAAGAAACCCAGTAGCAGATATTACTTAATAGTTAATAGCGAGGAATTAAGGGACCTAGTACTATTAACGAGCTCTGCTTTCCCCTCGCAATCAATATATCGGATTTCTTTCATCGCTGCAGTAATATCAACGACATCGGCGCCGCGAGAGTGTCATTATTCCCGTGGAGATGCCCCAGCCGGACACTGACGTCATCGAATAAATCCAAAATCAATTTCTCTCGGCGAGGGCACGGTGGGCCTATCGCAGAATGTCTCTCCAGTGGCCCACACGACGAAAGTCTCGTCATTCTTATGTATCATTACCGGCGTTGCCCGAGGGTTGCTTGTGAAGGGCCGATGTAATTTTTCATTCTTTATCCACGCTGTACGATATCAGACGGAAAACAGCAAGCAAAAATGAGAAAGAATGGAAACGGGAGATTATAGAAACCAGACTGATTGGATGAAAAAATTTATAAAACGTTAGCTTCATTACCATCATAATGCACAAATAAAATTCAAGTACTTGTGGCTCTCCAAATAAAATCTTCTTCGAATCTTAAAACTCCGCCGAGAAAATTACGACTGCTTAATCAATAGAGTTATACGCGAAGTAATTTTTGTAATCTGACGATACACGCAGGTATATAACAGGTTTCAAAATTGTCTTTTTTTTTTTTACGAAGATATAAGATATAAAGTATTTATGACACGTGCAAATACAACATAAGTGCTATCTCAAAAGGTACTCTCCTCCTCTCTAGTTTCCATCACTCACCCCCTGCTACTTTTACCGCTTCTTGATGCACCGACCATCCCATTTCGTGTCATATCTCACCCAATCCATATCGGTCGTGCACGATTAAACCCCTATCGCATCTTCTCTTGTATGCTTTATAACAACATACTTGAAAAATGGTTAGCCTCTAAATGGGAATTATAAATAGAACAAATAAATATAAGTGAAGTTAATGCAAAACGATGTATAATAGCTTTCCGAGTAGTTTATTGTCTCGCAATATATCGATCTAAAAATGTGTTTTAATCAAGTTTTAAAAACGTTGTTAAAATAGATTGCGTAAATTTGCGATTTTAGTTATGTTTGTTACGTTTCAAAACGTGATTTATATATTATTTTGTTATAAACGATTAAAAATTATCAAACACGCGATAATTTGTATTTCATGTAAAATATTAATTATGCTCTAAGTGTAATTTTATAAATGCAAAATGTGGCTTTATTCACATCGGAATTGGATCTGCGCATATGTTGGAATTCCGTGATTTACGAGTTACGGATTCGCAGTATGAGCCCCGCATTATACAGCAATCGACACTTGTAATGTCCATAATTTATGAGTAAACATTAATATAATTAAAAAGATACTACATACACTGTTCATTACATACAAATAATCAGGATTACTGTCTCATTAAGCGCTTAAATTCGAAATACGTATATCTTTGGCTCATAAATTTCTTCTTGATTTCTTCGTTTATCAGTTCTTGCATTTTTTGATAAATATGAAACTCTAATTTTAAACCGACGTTGCGTAATAATGTCGCGAGATGTAAAGGAGTCTCCATATTCTAAAAATATCATGTAGTACAATATTGGCGAGGTACTTACAGAAACGGAACAGAATACATCCCTTTGAATTCCGAACAGTCCTTAAGCCATTCTTTCTTCAATCTCCTCTTATCGGTTACCGATATATATTTTCTCGTTTCTTGTTCCGCGTCGTGCAATTCGATACAATTCTATCCAATTAGTTAAATCATATTATCATGCACGATAACGATGTAACGAGAAATATTGTTGTAGCTTGTTATGGAGTATATCAACCATATCCACCTCGTCGGCGCCATGTGAAATGTTTCTCCGATGTTCAGCGTCCCACTTTCCACTTCCAACTCTGTTATTCGCGTCATTCTGTTTAATGATGTACTCGTAAATCGCGTATTAGTTGTCCGTAATTCGCGCTTATGCTTTTACACGCGATAATAATAATAGCGATAAAGAACGAATTGCAACGTTAATTTTCCGGGCGTTGGTGTTAATATTATAACGTGAGATATACAGTTATATTGGGAATTTTCCTTCTAGTACTTTACGTCTTCGCTGCTTCGTACAACATTCGGGAGCACTCGTGGAAACGGGAGCAACGATGAAAACAATTGACAATACAGAAAGATTCTTTTATTTGTGTATTTTTTAAATTACAAAATCTGCCAAACTTGCATCCTTCTAATATCCGTGATCGTTTGTTTCAGTCGAGGTCGAGTCGTCGGCACCGTAAAGCGGCGTCCTGCATGTTCGTGCAGCGTTGAAATCAGGCTGCCGTTTGCATGCACCGCGTTACCTCATGTATCTCGGCCAATCCACGAAAGGCTCGTCCTCCGTGCCAAAAGTTCCGGCGTGGTCCGCGGCATCCCCGGGACGGTCGGACGGGGGTGCGTTATATTTCCCAAGAGCCAAGTCGATGAGGGAGAAACTGCACCCTGGAAACATGGCCGCGCAGTCCTTGCCCTCGTGACCGGCTTTATGAGCCTGGGTGTACGTGTGATGCTCCTGCGGCTCAAAGGAGAACACTCTCTTCAGGGGTAATCTACAACGAGAGGAGCAAAGCGAGTTACCTCTTAGATTGTAAGTCGTGCGTTCACGTTCACTCTGCCTATATGGCAACGATCGAATTATATATCGAAGGGTCGTAGAAAACTGACGAGGAGAGAAGGCGGACCGGGGGGGCACGCTCTTGAGCTTTCCTGTATCATTCGTCGAGTATCATATTATGTTTGAAATGTTCTTCTAGAGTAATAAAGCGCGATGATCTCTCAAGAGAGAATCCTCCAAAATTCTTGAAAATCGTGCGTTGTTGCTCAAGATGATGAGTAGGCTGCTCGTAATAGTCGATTGTAGGATAATCGAGAAGGTGCCTCCCGGGATAGACAGAATCTTTTAAATCCTATGAATCATGTTTCTAATCCGTCATTTCGTTTGCCTTGAATAAATTATTTTATTCTTTTATGAAGAAGAGAGACATATTAGTTATCTATAATTTAATTTAGAAGAAATAGAATATATATGGATGTACAAATAAATTGATGCATAATATTCTGAGGCAAGTAAATTTTACACGAGATTTTACATTAATGCGGAAACGGTCACCTGAGTTGATTTTTACATGCCAATTAAAAGTTATTGTTATTAATTACATATTACAGATTTTTTATTGTTCTATAATTTAATGGTATTTGAGGATAGTAGATACGTATATAGATTTACTCGATATTTTTTGAAAAAGGTAAAGAGAAATAAAAATATATGTTAAAGACAAAAGAAACACATTTACCCTAGGTGACCGTTCTCGATTAATAAAATCGAATAAAAATTATAGAAAATTTAATGAAAAGAATTGGATTCAGTCTTGTAACACATTATTAAGAAGAAAGTTAAAGTGTGCAAAATCCGGTTTATCGTAAATATATTTTTCATCAAAAACTTTTACCTTATAATATCATACAAGATTTTATGTAGGTTGTTTCAAACAGATGGGTCGAGTGTTCGATGGAATTATACAATCGAAAATGTCGAGATACTCTTGATAGCTTTTGTGCTTGTGCAAACGATTGAAACTGAAGAGTTTTTCAGGGACCAGAGGACAAATAGCTAACAAAACTACAAAACTATATTGGCCAGTTAATGTCGAGTAGATAATTGAATTTTTATTTTCGGACTAATAACAAAGATATCAAAGCGTGAAAAATTTCTACCATTTCAATTTTTATTTTTACCATTTTATTTCTACCATTTTTGGTAAAGAAAGATTTTACGTTTATCAAAAAATTATTAGAATATAAACCACCCTACGTATAATTCACCTTAAGGGAAGCTATTTTTCCAGCGTTATTTATTTAGTGTTATTATAAATCTTGCATCTTCTTAGTATCAGTTAACTGCATCTTCCACCGCATTTGTTCTTTTCGCTTTTCTCTTCTTTCTCTCTTGAATCACATTATTTTAAAGTTACGTGGCACTTAATATTCATGAATTCTTAAAGTGAAATGTAGAGGAAAAAATTCGAAAAATAGAATACTAATCTACGACCCTTCGAAGCGTACATTTGCCAAACCCATTCATCTCGTTTAAGAAACTTACGAGAACGATATTCTCATCATTTCTTCTATTAAGGTGTTACCCTTTGGCATTAACCGTTGAGATGCTTCGCAAAGCGCGCGTAGAACACACGTCCTGCCGTCAAAGCCCATCCTAAAAGAATAAGAGAAACTTTTGTATAACATACAGTTATGTCGTAATAAACGCTTGCGAGATGTAGATAAAGATTGATATGTATTCATGAATACTAGTACGAATAGCTCTTTCCTTAAAAAGGCTTATAAATTGAAATTGGTATATAACTAATTGAACAAACATAATTTTAATGATAATTATAACAATTTTATTTTTATTTGTAAAAAATTTTTTTTGAAGAATCGTTCAATAATGTAATCGTTTTGATCTAAAAATTAATAAGCTTATTCTTTTTTGACTAATTAAGGACTAAATTTCTGTTATATTTAAATACGTTTTTACTTTTACAAAATAATAGTCCTCTTGTGATATACAGATTTTACTTTTTCTTCAACAAACTAAATCATAACAATCTAAACTTTTTCACCTTACAGAGAATGGAAAGATGAATTTGTATTTGCGGACGGAAAAAACAAGTCATTTATTACACGCAATTGACGAATATATCTCACAATCTGCAGTCTGAGTAAATGTCTGCTATTTATTTTGTAGGAGGATCTTAACGGACTGAATCTCTCTCAAAGAGTCAAGACAGAATTAATACTGCCAGCCTAATGTAGACAATCCGATATGTCATTTTACCCGATTCATTCTTTTACGTTACGCAAATACCATTAACTTATTATCTCATTCGTATATACATTGCTATTAATCTACGAGTTCTTCAAATGTAACAGTCTAATTTTCTTTGACAGTATAATAAGACGTTCAAATATACATTCATATCTTACAAAACCCGTTATTGAAATAAAAAATATTTTCTATTATAAAATTCAATCCATTAGGATTTATTAATGATTTCTATATCGACATTCGACTTTTTGCCGTAGCAATCAATTAAAATTTCGTCGTTAAACATTCTTTTACAAGAAAAGTAAGACGCTCAACATTGGATTTTGCGCTACGAATCACATTTTTGCGGAATATATTTCGTCGCAGACTATCGCCAATGTTATTACGAAGTATTTCCGAGTTAAATATCTTCAACGATCAAGTAAAAACGCTCGGCTGCTATTGCCGCGGCCTTATTCGACCAGGAACGAAACGCCGCCGACGAAAATAATCGGACCACCCTGGCAGAGGATATAAATCTGGTTATGGCCGCGGAAGAGAGAGAAACTATTTTCCCGTGGTCGTTGGCCCGAGAAACGGATAAATGGTCCGCCAGACCCGTTCAGAAACAACTCCCTCCCCCTCCCCCCGCCAACGCTATCAGGCCGTCGTGCCGTTCCGCGGCCGTGGAAGCGCCACCCTCTGATTCATGCCACCCTTAAGCCGTACCAACGGCACTACCACCGCCGACCAATCCCTTATAAACCACCGGCGACGTTTCCCCCCTTTCTCCTACACGCATACACGCTCATGTGTATGTGTAGCGAAAACCATCCTTGCATAACCCAAGCGGTCGCCATAAGACGCCGGGCGTAAACCACCACTTTAGCATCTTCTCGGCGAAGGGGTGAATGATTTCATACGGATATTAGCCGCGATACTCTGACGCTCGCCTCGTTATCCCGGGCGGGATGGAGTAAACGGCGCTGCTAAATGTCGTTCGATAAACGTCCTTAAAAGCGTCGTGCGGGATGCAATAAACGCACCCGCTGAATTATGCGCGACTCGACAAATGGCCTCTTTTTGTCGTCTCACAACAGTCAGTTACAGTCAACAAATGTATTTGCTTCGTAAACGTTATAAATAACGTAAATTTATCTTTTCATTAATGTACCGCGATGTTCTTTAAATGATAAGATCGTTTTTGCCTGCTTGTTAGAGAAGGTCGACGAATTGCGATAAGAAAATTGTCTTGAGTCATATTTTCGCTGAGAAAAAATTGACTCTGATAGATTACAACAAAACTGCGTGTACGATTTTAAAAAAGTATTCGATTGGAAAAACTGAGGCATAACATGTAAATGTATATATAAATATAAAATCTGAATTCCGCAGACAAATACAATAAATTCATTAATAAAAATACGAATTGGCATTTTTATTACAAAAATTTCGGTTTCGAAAGGATATGATCAAATATCCATCAGATTATCAAAGATCTTGGCAGACATTCTTGATTTTTTTCTGGGCAATATATGCTCTGCATTTATTCGAAGTCATTCGGTGTTAATAGACTATAATAAAGTACGCCAACATCAATGTTACATTCCGTCAATTGAGATTAAATATTATCACGTCACATGAACTCTCACGCGATTCATCATAAATAATAGCGTTAATAAAATTATAACTGATCTGTAAATTGTTTTCGATTTATAACTTTATATTTTTGATTTTACTCGTTGACATTCATTAATTGAATTCCTTTTTTATCGGAAATTACATACAAATTTTAAGTTACATAGTTTCTCCATTAAACGCGGCACAAAATTTGCAAGATAGGATGATCAATATTTCCCAATAAAATACAATTTAAATCTGCGTCGAATAATTAAAATTAATTATTAAATTCTCTGCGCAATTAATTTGTATTTGTATTTGATGTTACGTAACCAACTATTTGCATAGACTTTTTATTAAACGCTTAACGCGATGAAAAAGATTGCCAAGAGAAGAAAGGCCTTGAAATTATCCAATATCTGTCTCATTGGCATTGAAGGCGATCAATATTAGCGTGCCGGTAAAACGCCGGTTCGAGCCTTCGTCGAATAATTAAAATTAATTGGCAAAATCCTTCGCGTAATTGCTACCGCCATACGTCTGTCCGATAATACAATATGACTTGACAAATTGTAAGCGTGACGCGATAATAGCGCGTCTCTACCTTCGACCGACATGCGGTGTACGAAGAGCTCAGTCTCGCCATCATTATCGCGATGTATCGGCTTTTCCTCCGTTAATGCGGTCGATACGTCGGTACGCCGCGATAGATGACACGGAAGGAAAGCGAGGTGCTTCGACGGGTCTCCATAAAGAGACAAGACGGCCGCGTTCGATCGCTCTGGGAGCCGCTAAAACCGCCGTTCCATTTTATTACCGAGCGTGTCTCTCGTCTGGAGCGTGTCGTGAAAATTCGTCGCTCCCCTCAAGACGCCGAAATCCAGGTTAATATATTCGCTCAATTTGAATAGATGACGGTGAGCAACGTTGATCCTGAGAAATTGTTGTCTTAACGTGGACTCGCGACGTTATTAATCGTTATCTGGTGCGGAACTAATCGGACCGCAGCAATTCAGACAACATCGATCATTGTATCATCGTGTTATTGTCATAATTTGTTTAATGCCCAATCATTCGCGTTATTATACATTATCGATCTGCACTATCGAGCATTATCGAGTGCTCTGCGAGTATTCAATCTTCAAACGCGAATCTATTGAAAGCTTCATGAAATTCAAACTATAAAGTATAAAGAAAGAAAAATATAAAAAAATAAAGAATTATTTCTTAAAACAAATTTTTATTTGTAAGAAATCAACATAATCCTTCATCGCTGAAGAATAAATATATCTGTGTTCGATCAATATTCTTATGATGATATTTTCCTAAGTATACGTCATAGTTTAGTCCTTTCACGAAGCAGACTCGGAAATTAGATTGCTTTAAATAATAAAAAAATACTCACATGACTTTAATAATTTCTCGAGTTGTTCATTTACTTATTACGAGTTTCGCAAAAATGATCGGGAATACATACGCGTTCATGATGACTTCCAGTTTGTTGTAAAGCTCCCTCCGATGTCTCCTTTGCAAGTAATAGTACTCCGACTTGTGATACTTTTTATTGCCGGGTATGAAGTGTTGCCTGACGTTGTTATTCCATTTTGAATTCAGGAAGCCGTACTTATTAGCGATCGCAGTGGAACCGTAACGATCGTTCTTATTGCTTGTTTTAAATTTATCGTTCCTCAGCTCTAAGAAGGGCTCCAGGGCGGGCTTGCTCTCGTTGGGCAGGTCGTAGGAGATACCCCAGTTAAGGCCCTCGGTGAAGATGTCGTCCGGAGTCAGAGTGTGCACGGTTAAGCAGAGAGCGACCTGAGAACAATCCACAAGTTTAACGTTAGATTTATAGTCTACCGTTTCCTCGTTTATGTATCTTCGCCATAATTGTTACGTAATTATAATATAATTATTAATATAGAAGCTCTTTTGATGAATCTCTAGCTTTTAGGAGTAAGATTAATAATGTGTATCTATATATTATAATTTTCTACAACCAAAACATTTTATAACAAAGAAAAGTTGAGTTATATACGAGATTAGCAGGAATTATTGCATTTGCAATTATAAATGAAAGTCTTATGCATAGAAAATTAGAAGACAACCATCTTTGGTTCTTGAAAAATTTACAAATTTTCGTTGGTTGTCAATTTAAAATTATCATAAGTATCTGTTGATGACGAAAATTATTTCAATCACGTACATCTGAAAAATATGATAGTATATGACATGTAGATAATAATATAAAATGTAATAATTCCATGTAACCTCGAAATTACCTACTGGTAAGTGCATTCAATCGGTAAGTAATTAATTATCGAGTTAATTACCGCAAGCAGCAGCTTGCGAGCGACACCTCCCTTACAACTAAATGTTAAATTAATTAATGCACTCGTTACATTTGCATTTAAATTAATATTTACCGCATTCTAAAAATCTGTTCTTTAAGCTAACATGAACATAATGATTTCTGGCGCTATGAATAATAATACCGTTTAAGTGGAAATTACAGAGATTATTTGCGATAATGAATCGGTATTGTGCGATACTTACGGAAAATGTGGAGCCCTCGGGAAAAACGACGTAACGTCGTTTCCTCGAAAGATTCGTTTGGTATTTATCGTCCGCTTCGTACTCGGACAATACCAGGCAGAGAACTAAAAATATCAGGTACTTGGCGCTGTAATCCATTGCTATTCTGTAAAAAGTATGTCATATTGATCAGCAACTGCGAAATAAACGATACATTTTTATGAAATATTTAAGAAATTATTTTTCGCAACATATCCTATTATAATTCAGTATCCTATCCTATATATCTCGTATATTCTACATCGTATATCTCCTACGTAGGTATATTCTAATTGTAAGATGTGTGTTAATATTGTTAAATTGATTGTCAATTTAATAATTATGTGACTTTACTATTCTAGCTTTAATTTAAGATATAAATACATATAAATTGTATACAGAATTACATATTATCTAGACTACGTAATATGTCTTGTTTTTTTTTGTTAAAAGAGGAAATTTTACTGCGTTAACTGCTCTTACATAAGTTGACGCGGTTGAAGCTTAGCCGTCACTTTTTTAAATGATATCTCGTTAATCCAGATTTGAGAATCCCGCGGAAACCGAAACGCTAATTTCGTCGCGTCAAGGAGACGCCCTGAAGCGAAAGGAAAATTATTCCCATTGTCCCTCCGTAAGGCGCAAGACGGAAAAAGAAAGCGCGAGAGACGGAGGGAGAGGGGAGTAGATATGCGCGGGGGAGGTGGGTGGCGCGGGGGAGGGAAGGGGGCAAAACTTCTAGCGCGAACTTGTAAAGGAATTACCCAACTTTCCCGAGAGCAAATCTCGGTATAATCCGTTGAGAAATTGTTCGACGACTTTCCTGAAATAAAAGCAGCCCATGAGCGACGCCGGTAATGCCCGCGCCTTTTTGCCCGCGATCGCTAGGAGCGAACTGCCGTAAACCACCGGGGTTCGTGATTCGGGCTGGTGACTCCAGGCCGGGCGTTAGCGATCGGCGGGAGGATTAGACCGGAAGTTGGAATTGTACGAGGAAATAATCTTGAGATAAATAATCCGGTCGGCTACGCTCCAATGGCTGGATTTATCGCGAGCTCGCAGGTATTTAAGAGCCGGCTCGGAACTTTAATTCGGTGTTTCGCGTCGCCTAAACCCGGAATTAAACATCAGATCCACTATGCCCGCTATGCGCAAAATCGTTTCTCCAGTTAACGTGTCCACATGAGATCTATATCGAGATATACAAGTAACAAAAAATTGCAAGAGAGCGTTCGTTTTAGAAAAATTATTATATTATATTATATTAATTCTCTTTGGAAACATTTTTTTTAATCCTACTGAATTTTATACCTTTTTATTTACATTTCTGATGACTTTTGATCAAGACTCTTCCGCATCGCGATTATAAATTAAAATTAAAGTAACGCATTTCTTCGAAATTAATGTTAGGAATTGTAAGTAATATATAAATATGTTTTAAAAACATCAGAGAACTTAAAAAATTTAAGTTATAAAGGGTTAAAAAGCTTACGGCCCCGAAAAAGCGCGCGTTTTATCGTGGATGCAAAATTAATTTTTCGTTCCGCGGTGATCGCCATTCTTCCTCAACGTTAACCCGGAAAACTTCCGAATTGCTGGCATTAGTTTCTTTCCTGGCAGAGGAGTACGTGTGCGCGGCGCGTGAGCGTTGCATGTACACCGTGGGGAAGGAGAATTGTACATTCTCACGTGATTATACATCGATCACCGTCCTTGCGTTTTCCGGCCACGAATCCCGTGGATCCTGCGAGAGATTGGCCCCGCTCTCTTCCTCCGAGAGAATTTTGTTCGTCCGCATCGCGACAGGCAGGGCAGGATATTTGTCGCATTCCTCTCCGTGACCTCTCTCATCTTGTCGAAGCCTCGGAGCTTTCGAGACTAGATCGAGGAATCAAACGTGACGAAGATGAAGATAGGGATGCTTTTTATGGCTGCACGTTTCAGCGCGCAATCTTCCTTTCGCGATTTAGAAAACGGCGCGCCACGATATCTCGCCGCGATGATTCTCAGCTTCGTGGCTTTACGTAATATATACATCGCGTTAATTTATTATCCCGTTGTACCTTCGCAATGTACGTCGTTTGCTTTGTCAGCGAATATTACTTGCTCTCCGCGCTAGATATTCCCGCCAATATAGATCTTATTACCTCGGCGCAGATATATATAATCACGCCAAAACGCTGCTCGCTCGCTCAAATTGCGGACCACCTTCAGCAGCCAATTAATTGCAACAGCGCGCGGGATTATTAATGTATCACGGTCGCCCGTGTAGCGTAGGATGCTGCAAAATTTGTTATGCCGGAGAATCGACGCGTGGAGAAACTGTTTATGTACAATACATCCGAGACGTAAAAGTTCGTTAATATCAGCTCATCGATAACTTGCTCGTAATATGACGTGTACGACGTTAAATGCATGTTATTTCCTTGGACATATGATCGCGCGGAGTCTAACGCGAGATACGCCGTTAACGATTTTTTTTATAAATAAAAGCGGAATGATTGACGTTTCGCGAGAATAAGATTGCCGGTTTGCCGTCCACATAATTTAGCGGTCGAGCTATCGAAGGATACCAAGGACGCGGTCTGTTTCTACGGATTGAGATCCCGTCGACTTTCCGCCAATACAATAATACATCGGATACCCTGCATCCGATGAAAGCCAATAATCGATCGGTCCGTATCCGCCGCAGTATCGTCAGATCTCGTCAACCCCGTTCACCATACCCCGTGAAACAAGTCTGATTAGATGTAGCGGCCGTTCGATCGCATTCGAGCTTGGAATCCGATAAAATCTATTCTGATCAACGAGAAACGTCGTCCGCAAGTGTGCCCCCCATCCTCGATCTCGTTTCAGGTTTACTACGGACAATACGCGAAATGAAACATATTAGGACAGCGTCGTACAAGTTAAATTCTGACCCGGTGCGTGCTTCCTTCTTAAACAATCACGTTGCATCGCCCAACCGAAAATGAGATTCAACGTTACGCCCGCGGGGTATGCGCGGTAATCAAATTCGAAACGCGCATTCGCAAAAACACGACGGTCTCGTATTTCAGAAAATCGTCACAGAAAATTGCAATTACCATATGTTGCATAATGGATTAAGAAGCTCGATGCAATATTGGCCGGAGAGAGATAATTATACGTTGCACCGGAATCTACGTGTATAGAGCGATTAAATTGAAACATAATCCTCGCGCTTATAATTTGCAGCGTATGGAGATCAAGCATTATTATCTTCTATAGATATTTAATGAGTGGATAATCACTTTGAATAAATCCCAGGCTTATTTCGTCCGATACGCCAGGAAACATTCGAAGATATACATGTATACATGGATATATGTATGGCTGTGGATATCTCCCTGTGCTGTTATTAATTTAATCACGTGTGTGTCGAACATCAAGAATGACGAGGTTCACGGAGTTCTGCGGCGGATATCGTTGACGTAATCTTCCCCGCGGCAGGAAATTGTCCAAGAAAATCGTTCGATCGTGGTCGCGGGGGCACGTCCGACGAGGGTTGACCGAGTATTTTCGTGTAGCGGCGAGGCAAATAGAACTTCCTGCGTAGGACGGGAGAGAGACCGATCCTTCGCGGTAAAAATATCCCGTAACTCACTTCGGTAAGCTCTTTAGGAAGTAGGAAATTAGCTCACCGTGGAAAAATGACAGGCGGGCGGGGGAATGATCGATCGATGACGGTCGAAGGCCCCATAGAACACAGTACGCTGCGTGCCAGCGTATACCCATTCAATGTGCGTTTTCCAGTCACCGATTTTTAGGACGCAAGCATGCCTTAGCAATTCTTCTTATGATCGATTATGTCCTTTTCGATGCACATGCAATTTTTCGCTATTGGGATAACAGCTGACGAGATTTTAAAGGCGACGTTAACGCCAGCGTTGCTCTTAAGTACGTCGATCCGCCAGCAATATTGCCGGAACGTAAACTTGCAATTCGCTGTCGCGAATAGAGAGTATTAATAGAGATTAATCAGTTAACCGTTCCCGTGCTGGCTGAATTGAGTTTCTCGAAAGAATACTTCAATGAGAAATTATATAACGGAATGCATTAACATGAAAATTACATAAAAGTAGGAAGTTGTATCGTTTGATCTTCCGCGTGACAAGAGCATGAGTAATCGGCTTGGGGCTGCCTCGTGTTATCGACGTATCTGACAAACTTTCTTTTTCATCGTCATTCATTCTCTGTCTCTTCTTCCTCCGTTCCCTCGTGCGACTTCATCGAATATCGAAAACGTCACTCCTTTTGTTACACTTGACGTACTTCATTTGCAAATTCGTCGAAGCAAAACGGTACCAACTCGCTTTTATCGAAACGATTCGATAAAATGATAAATGGATAGATTTAAAATAATAAGTAACAATGTTAAATTGTTCTAATTAATTTAAATCGTTATACAATTAATAATAGTTACAATTACAGGTTACCATTTACGGAATATATCTTCTTCACGTTTTCACGAAAATACACGCGCTTCTGCGGACACTGACCGCGATTTGGAAAGCACTGCGCGCAAAAATAATCCCTCGTGTGTTAAATAACATGTATGTAGAATTTACGAAACTCCCGCAAGCCCCATTCGATCATATACGCGAATTCGACAGACACCCGTTCCGCAGCCAATTATTCCGGCCAATATCCGGAATCCCCGCGTCTGCGAAACGCAAACGAAAATGGAATGGAAACGAGTTGTTTTATTTCGGGCCAGCCGCCGGCGCCGGGCCGGGCCGGTGGTCGAATTAAGCGGATATCCTCGGGCTCACCTGCTCACTTATTTCGATCTCCTGCGGTGCTCGTCCACGAGAGTTACCCGGTGAATGATCTCCCGGTACGGTCCAGCCCGGACCCGGAACGACCGTTATTATTGCAGTTAGGCGAGCGCGGAGCATTGTCGAATTCATTAACGTCCAACCGCGCACGGACTTCTCGTTCCTCCGGCTTTATTTAGCGAACGATTAACGGCTCAAGAGCCGAACACGTTTGCTGGGCGCGAGCGTAAAATATTGCCACCACTATTAGTGCGATTAACGTTTCCGGCTGTATTGTCTGTGTGTGTGAGTGTGTGAGTGTGCCCGAGTACCTTTGCCCGTATATACATACACATGCACTTTCGTATCTTGTAGTTGCGCTTAGAATCTGAGAGCGTTTATCATCGCTGCGGCAAGATTTTTCCTAATTGCTATTCTTTCGTTTCTATATTGATTTCCCGGCAACAATTATGCGGTAAATCGTGAGCATATTTCAGGAACTTCGCGTTTTCGAGAAAGGGAAGTTTTGTTGAATTAACTGTGAAAACGGATTATTTATAGTTCCAAGTATCTCTCTTAAGCAATAATAAAGCGATTATCTAAAACACTAAACCGAAAATGACAAATTTCGGTTAAATTAAAAAACTTATCCTATTTAATAAAATTAAAATCTATATACTTCTTTAATTAAAAAAGAATTAAAACCTCATTTTAAGTTATTAATTTAAACAGAGTTAGATTAACACACACGCTGCTAGATTTATTTCACATATATTTTTGACTTCTCAGTTTTGCCATAGGAACATACGGAATTATCAGACTAACTAATTAGTGAGCACTGAAATAGAAACTTATTTATTTACGACGGGAGGAAATTTATATTCGCCGCGACTGCCAGTGACAACACATATTCGAAATAATATAAGGCCAACAATAAAAGCATATCGGGAAGATAATTTCAAATATGAAACCAATTCCATTTTACATGTATTAGTGAACTAATAATAATAAAGCGCAGTTAATTATACTAGTGTAATGCTAAATGTACTTCATGTGTGATATAATTTGAAATTTTCAATTAAAATGCTCGCTTGGCCGGAATTGCGGCTTGTTGCATCGCAAAAGAGAAATACATACCGGAAAATTTGCATATTTTCGGAATTAGTGTCTAAATAATTGTTTAATTTGACAATATTTTCAAAAGTTATCAAATAAAAATTATACAGAAATGTACGTAGATTTAATTATTCATTTTTTTTTATAGATCCACTTTATTTCATTGTATTTTGTCGACGACTTCGAATGCGTATATTTTAGGTATTTATTCGCGCAATAATATCGGGAATATCACAGATTTTTTGCCTACAACAAAAACTGCGCTAATTAAATATAAATTCTTCTAATGGACGTTACGCTATACAGTTTATACAGAGTTTTGTTATCAATCTGACTTTTTAATCGGCTATCTCTCTCACGTCCTCTCTGTATATAAATTGTATAACAAAAATTTCAATAGCGAAAATGGACAAGGATAAACAAGCTCACAGTCACTTTTCGTTCGATACGCGACGTCATAGCAGTCGTAATTATCAGCATCCTCGAAATTCCTAAAACATACAATATTTCTAATTTTAAAAGTTATAATTTTAACAATGTGAACATATTATAATAAACTTAAAGTTAAAGTCGTTCGACAAATGCTAATATCAAAATTCATAAATGTCGATTTATTTTAAGACACGTTGAGAATATATTTACCTTAAAATAATTCGTATGGCATCCTCGATAATTGAAAATCCTGGAGGACTTAGTACCGTTTCCGCTTCACAAATTGTACGCAGAATGCATAATCGTCCGGGCAAGTTTTGACTGTAACAGATAACAACCAATGTTAATTAATTAAGTTCAACTTTATCCAAAACACGAGCAAAATTTCTGGAATGCCTGCAGGTATATATTTATCAGAAACCGTGCCCGCCATATTTAATGTACGTTCAATAATATTTAATTATAAAATCAATATTTTATATTTTAATACTTATTAATTAAATTGTAGCAGACCTTTCTTATCTACACTTTATCTTGAACATTGCCATATATGGGTTTGCTTTAATTTCAAATTTACAAAATAATTTGACAATAATAAATATTGTTCTTGCATAATTCATCGGACACTTAAAATTATACTTCAATCTTATGCTTGACCGCTTTCGGGAATTTTTAAAAGCAATTTATATAAAACGTAGTTTAAATAAAACAAAAACAATTTTCTTTTTACCTATTCAACGCTAATTCCAAATTGGCGTAGAGCTCGCGTCTATGTCGCCGTTTTAGTTTAGACGGTCTTCTGTTCAAGGCTTTCCTCAAATCTTCCTGGCTAGGTATAGGCCATATCGTATCAAATTCCAGATCTAAGTTCCAGGTTTTAGGCTCATTAAGCTGAATAGCCTTTAGAAGGCTCAGGGTCATCTAAACAGGCAATTCATATGCATCCCTCTCCATACAGAATATGAATAATAAAATTATTTTTCTAAGATTCGACAAAAGCAATTTAATCGATTTTAAATAAAAAATAAATATCTAGGGAAATATTTCCGAAGTGATAGAAACTCCTTTTTTAAAGTACATTAATAATTACAAAATAATTACAACGAGATATACCCTATATTTCCTTATACTTGCTAATAAGCAATTTCGATAAATAAAGCACAATCGCCAACGGAAAACAAAAGAAACGCGCAATTTCACATTTTATACGGTGCACGAATAAATGCGATTTTAATAGAACGTGTTCGCTTTCAGGGTGATTTCTCGTAAAAGCGCAGATTATCGCGGTAAAATGAGAAGCTCCACCCATCTAACTGATTTAACCGATCTCGACCTCCGCAGGGCAAGCGATGACACCCTCATAAAAGTCCAGCGTAACAAAAGATAACCCTCCCCCGCTCCGTGCCGCCCGTTGCGAACACCCGCGGCCGTCTGACTCACCACGAAGGCGCTTCCCTTTGGAAAAGTGAGCTCCCGTCTACGTCTGTGCGGAGTCTCTTCTGACCTTTGGCCAGCGGCACTTAAGTTGGTGTCATTACGGTGACATACCGCCTCCCCTAGGAGCAACAACGGGTCCAGGATCACGGCGAGAATCAGGACGGGCCACGGGGCTCTCATTTCTCGGAATTATCCGGGTGAAAATCGCGATTTTCCCTCCGCGCGCCGCGCGGCCTCGGGCCAGCCCTCCCGAGAGGTCACGGGACGGAGAGCATTTGCAGAAAACCCGGGAACATCCTTCGCGGTTACGTCGAAATATTGCACTCACATTGCGCGCACACGCCACGGAAGCGACTCGCCACGGGACGGCGACGCGACGGCGACCCTGTGTTTGCGCCGCGAATTGTCACGTTTGCTTCGACGAGAGACGATCTAATTCATCAACCGAATGGATATTTAAGTGACAACTTAACACCGCTATGGCGGTTATCTGCGCTTGACTTTTTAACCGCGACCTGATGGTCATTGACCGAAGCTAATACAATTTTTCAAAACGTTTGTAAAAGAATCCTATCTGATATAAAATTTTTAATAATCCTACACGTAGCTATAGATAACAGTATGAAGTAAAAGAGTGTGCTATTCGACATATTATCCCTGAAGATGTAGTTTAATTTAATCGTAATTTTATTACACAGTATTTTATCACTGTGTGCTTAAAATGAAAATTCTACCCGTGACGTACCCAGAGGTATGCAAAATATTCCCTCTGGACAGACATGTAAAATGCCATTAATTGTAGATTTCGTCTCTGCAATCGAGACATTTCTTAATGGATAACTTTTACGTATACTCCGCACGTGTGCGAGAATTGACCGCAAACGGGACGCGCTATCTATTTCGCGAACGTAAAATTGTTCCTAATGCTTAAGTCACGTATATACGTCGTAAACGCGAGTTAAATTTTTCGTAATTTTTCAGTCCGGTACGCAAACTTGTGCAGAGGACTGCTCTCGCGGTCACGATAAGGTATGCGTCCCTATCTCATACGTGAACTACATATACGTTTTGCTCTGGCATATTTTATGTCGCGGTAAGATATCTTTCCGGTGGCAACGCGCAGAATAAATTTCAGTCCTTGTCAAGTTTTAATATCCCGCTCTGTGTGTGTATATGTACGAAGCATATCTGTAAAATATATTTCAATATAAAAGAGAATATTCTAAAACTTAGGCAATTAATGCAGATATTAAAAAAAGTGAACTGAGAAATAGGTAATGGAGTGTTTCAATGAGCGTCAAGGCGGCGTAATTTGCGATTGCCTGTCTCGTTATAATCTCGCAAATTTCTTCATAAATAAAATTATTTAACGACCAAATCGATGCTGATTTCCAAGCGTTTTTGCATTCATCGCGCTCGACGCAGACAGAGAGAGAGAGAAAGAGAGAAAGAGAGAGAGAGAGAGAGAGAGAGAGAGAGAGGGAGAGAGAGAGAGAGAAAAAGGGAGAGAGTGCTCATTAATTCTCCGGGTCTCTCGTAGGCCATTAAAATCTGACAAGCTCCCCCATTGCGGAGTCCCCCGGCTTTTCCATGCTAATCTTGAAAAATCTCACGGAAAAGCGCGGCCGTTCTTTATGAAAGGTTCATCGGCTCTCCGTTTCCCTCCCTCCCCGCCGCCCAACCTTACCGCAGCCACTGCCGGCGCGCTAGCGAGAGAGAGAGAGCTTTTAAATTTCGTAAATCTCGCGAAATATATTCAGGAATGGGCTGCCTGTTTCATCCAATCCCAAGGATCCGAGTGCTCTCTGACCATCTTCGCGGCTCCAATCTGCGAGGTAATTTCATTTTGGGCTTTCGGATCTCCTCGATCTCCTCCGCTCCTGTTCCTTCTTTTTTTTCCTTTCTTTTTTTCTTCTTCGTCCAAGCACGACGCGCTGCCGGTTCCACTGCTCCGCGGCCACTCTGCGCAGTCTTACGAGAGACCGCGTGATTTATCTGGCACTTAAAATCGAGCGATCTTCCCCGGGACTGCTGGTTAATCGCCACCGCTACGTAACGCGGAGAGAAACGCCATCGTAATAAGCGTGCTAATGGATTTATAGACTCTCGCGACGGACTTTTGTGATCCTCGATGTCCTACCGACAAATGTCTGGAGCATCTCTTGTACTCGCGTTCCGCGACGCGTCTATCCTCAATAACGGTTTATTTCCTCGAGTACGTAACTTAACGTCCGCAAGTCCATTTCGCGCGAACATCCTGCGTCGTCATCAAGGAAATCAGTAGACGCGGGCTCGTCTGTTTAGCAGCTCGCAATAATAGGTCGCGTATCCGCGAAATAATACACGGCACGTTTCGCCCAGCCGCGCGCGCGCGACGGGTGTGCGCTTCCGGAGTACCGAGACATCCGTGATGCCGCCCGCGCGACATTACGGATTGCATTACGCCGTGTTTGTGCACGCGCATCGACGGGGTAAGCTATCGTATATAATACAATTCCCCCTTCTGAGAACGTCAGCTGCGTGTAGTAGCAGCGAGTTTACGTCGCGTGTCATTAGCGCGAGTCTCGTCGTCAATTCGCGAATCGTAATCCCCGAAGCTGAAGCCTCCTGCCTGCCGGAATGCTGGGACATGACGTCGCGTTGTATCACTGCGGTCGAGTCTATCCGAAACTTCGTGCGCGTCGATTACTGGCTTTCCGCAAGATTACACGAATCTATATACACACGTATTGGCGGAACATTAGTTTCTCGCTGAGGAAACATCAGCTTCAAATTACTCAAGGAAATCTGCAATTAACACTCATTGTCTCGAAGACATTTTGAGGATATCAACTCCTTATAGCATCGAAAGCGTTCGTCATAAAATTCTGAATTCAATATATCTATTCCTGATTAATTGAAGAACAAGATTTCCTTATTTATTACAATTGCAAAAACTAACAGGCTTTGTGTAAAAGTAATTTTACAATTACATTAATATCATTTAAAAATATTTGTTAAAAAGTGAATAACTTGCAACACAAAGTATACTGCAATTTGCACTTTAAAGACCCTCTCTCTCTCTCTCTCTCTCTTTCTCTCTCTCTCCACTCTGTGCTGAAAGTTCTGTTGTAATCCGAGCAATTTGGTAGTTACGAGGAAATTCCAAGAACGACGTCGACTGCATAATCCGAATTGCTGACGTCATTGTTGTCGACATTGTTGTCGATCTCATCACGTAGCGACGATTACAATTATTCGCTTTTACACCACAATATTTTACCTCCTTTTACCTCTCAACTAAAAAGACCGCGCGGCAGTTATTCGGAACGCTCTCAGTCCCAAAAGGAACATGCCTCTCTCTTTCTGCACAGCTTGCAATGCAAGTACAAGCTGTGCAGAAAGCGAGAGGTATGTCCATATAGATTATAATTTACATCAAATAAAATTCACGGCGGACGTTTTTGAAATGCATTTTGAAATATTACATCATCACGTAATTTTATACAAATTCGTTATTGCATTATGCGTTAAATTTATCTCTTCGCCATTTCGTCATTTTTCGACACAACATTATCGATAATTTCTCAGATAATTAAATAAAATTACGCCTTTAACTTCAAAAATATTAATTAAGCATTCAATATCGTTATATTTGAATAACTTAGAACTTAGAATTGCAAACTACCGCTAGTATTTTGTTACAGTTATAATCAGTTTCACAAATCTCTTTACGCTAAGATAAAACAGTACTTCAAACATATCTATTACTATTTGCTTATATAAATCTTAGTCTAAATTCCATTGCTATTTGTAGTTGTGTAATTCATGTGTAATTCAAGCGCTCTAATATTCTAGAAGGGCCGGGAAAGGGAGAGAGAGTGCTTCGTGATGGCTGCTCGTTTCACATCTGCGTAAGATGATCACGCTTGATTGCGGCAATTCAGAAGACACCTGGACACCTGGCGTGCACCTCGTCGCAATTCTCACCCAAGTGGTACGTTCGCTCGTACTCGGTCATCGGATCGATGTCGTACCATCCTCCAGGCAGACTGCAAACATTAATTCGTCGCTTTAACTAACATCCGCCAAATTGACGTTCAAGATTTTAACAATTTAACCATGGTCTTCAGTGCACAATACAACGAAGTGAAAAAATTTCAAAAATATACGGCAGTGATCTATATATATAATCTAACTTAATTCACGACTCACCTGAATATAGCGTGTAGGATCTCCTCGAGGAAGCTTCCCTTCCCGACATCCTCGCGCTTACGTCTGGCAGCCTTGCAGATCGCCTTGAGCACGCAGGCCTTACCGTCTTCTCCCTGGCTTCACGGTGGACAGAAGATGAGATACGACGGGAGAGGACGAAGGATTCGGGAGCAGCGAGGATCGTTGCTCGTTTATCATTATATCATCCTCGTTATCATTGTCGAGCTCGCCAAGAGTCGGCGGTCCATTCATTAAGTCCGCGATAATACCGGAGGGTAAAGAGGGGGGGAGGGACGCGCGTTGATATTACCGAGCACGAAACCGAGCTCCACTGCAAACCCGGGGGTGGTTTACAATGAGCCTCCTCTCCTCGTTTCTCGCCCGCACACCACACATCTGCTAAACAACCGAGCCCCGTAGTCCTTCCCCCTTCGGTCCGTGCTCTCTCTCTCTCTCTCTTTCACTCCGAGCAAATACCGGCAATTAGCCTATAGCTCCGCACAATTTGTATTAAAGCAACCGACCGCTTCAGCCATCCCCGGATTAACCCCACGACTCGACTCTTAACTGAAATTTTACTGATGTGTACGCGCGCCTGCAGTCGGCGGCAGAAAGCGTTTCGATCGAGGGTTGCCACCGTAATGAACGTGGGATACGTGTCTATCCGACGATCCGCGGAAATTAAGCAAACGCGTGGGATGTGATTTATACCGAGAAAAGAGAATTTCTCTGACGAGGTGAACGTGATCGACGAACCGGAAGTGCTGTTTTATTTTGCCCCGAATTTGACGAGACAAATCCTTCGGAATTGATATCTGAATTGCTGAAGTTCGTCGAGACGGGATCTCACTGCGAGCTTTCGTCGGCTGGACCATGATATAATTGATGAAACTTGACGATTGACGCGAGATCTAGGATTTATTGTATTTAACAAATTTCGACAGAGTTCTAACAGGAAGCTGTCGGGATAGACGGTGGATTTAGCAGATTCTTCTTACAGCTTCTGTATCTTCTGCACATGTACCGTTTTGTCAAGTAATCTTCGCTTCGACCGGATGACGGATGGAGCCACGATCTCGCGTAATCAAAATGAATAACGATCCCCTTTACTCCCGCGAATTGCTCGGCGAGGACATATCTTAAGACGCTCGGGCGACGGGCACGGAACCGCTAAACCGCGCAATCCCAACGATGAGTTTTGCTATCCGCGAAGCGAGACGTAGCGTGACGCGAAATAAAGCGTCGCAATGACACGTACGCGGCATCCTCCGAATAATGCAATTTCTCTTTTTCAGACGTAGCGAAGCGTCGAACAACAATCGCGACTCATATCTCCCCGTTGGTATGCCTATATACGTGTTTCGGCGGCGCCGCGAGAGATTCTACTTTTATTTCTTCTCTCGAATCGCAGAAACGATTCGGAACGTTTCGGCCGATTTCAAACGAGCTTCAATGTTTATACACGCACCCGTATATCATATAGTATTAGTCACAATCGCCGTGACAACTAAATTTATTTGTACGCGGCGAAGCGCGGCATCGGTACAACGTTTTGCAACGACAGACATGTCGAAAATCCGATTAAGTCAGAAATTACATCAAAATACATGTTATCAATTTCAATGGAACTGTCAGCCGATTCAATCGCGGCGCGAATATAATTGCTTCTAACAATTGCCGCGAGACCCCGGAGTGGAGCAAATTGTTTCCACTAAGCGTTCGATAAATCGAGTGCGAGCCGACGATGGTTCTTCCGCGATCACCTGTCCCTTGATTCCGACCGATCGATCATTTAATTTGTAACTTCGCTTCGTCGTCGTTGCACAAGAACGATTCAATTAACTTTTTTTTTACGCGTCGAGAGGTGATCCCGTATTAAAAGGAGCAACGAGCGAAGTGAATCTCGGCCTCGTTTTCATCGCACAAAATAGCCACGCTTGAAACAGCGCGAAGAGTTGCGATCATTGCGAGAGGCTTCTTAATCCGCCCGCTTAATGTGCTCGTATAAGCGCTCGACAACTGTGTCCGCTGTGAAACGCGGGAAACGTTGCTGCAGGAGCGGCCGAGCGAGCGCGGTTTTACGGCATTACTGCGTCGTCGGGGTCGTACCTGAATCATCGCGTCGTTTTCCCTCAAGACCATTTTCCGGCCACGAGCGACGAAAGCGCGCCGCTTAATCCGCTCGCCGCACGAATGACCGTTTAAAAGCGTTTTCCTGCCACTTCATCCTTCATCGGCCGTGAAATACATTCGTCCCGCGTGTTTCGTCCCGCGAGTTATATGGATTTACCAGGTGCAACCTCGGGTGCAACCTGGTTTATTACAGTCACGCACGCGAAGCTTTGCGAGAGTAGATTCTTAGGTTCTCCCGCGCGAGAGACGGTCGGTGTCGATTACACGTCAGCGCGGTTGCCGGGTGACGGCCCGTTTTAAACTTCCGGCACGCTATGATTTTTCCTCCGGATCGATCGCCTCTAAACGAAGAGACGTCTCGCTTTGGGAAACAGAAGCGTTTTCCGCGACGCAGATGAGAAGGCAGCTTTCCAATAACGGGGTTCGCGCGTCTATTTTTCTTCGTGAACCGGGAGAAGCGGCGAACTTGCCCGACAAGCTCGCTGAAACAAAAATCTCGTCGATAAGTCTCACCCTTCGCCCGCGTTCGATAGAATTACCATTTTTCCATCAGAACCTCCCACTTGGTGGGTGGAGGAGGACAAATCTGATCAGTAGAGAAGAATGAAATAGACTCAAGACGCGAAATAAAGTGATGAAATATTCGATTTTCCTGCCGAACGGCGAAGTATGTCGTAATCGTTGCAATAGCGATTCATATTTTTCCTCGTCGCGCGCGCGGAAGGATAAGTTTTCATTTCCCGCGTTATTGGAATAATTCGCGTGATTTCTTTTTTTTGTATACAGACCGCGCGATCGTCGGTAATTCATACGGAATGAGAGAAATGGAGAAACGCGGTCCTCCCTGCCTCCCCAATCTTTGTGTCCACCTTTCTTACTCACGTTCTCAGCATTAGCTCCACTTTACGGTACAGCTCTCTTCTGCTCCGACGATGATAAACCTCGGCTGGCTTCCCGTACAGCACGGTATTTCTATAGGGTAGTTCCCACGCCAGCCCGGCGGTAACACCAATAGTAAACATTCCTTGGGGCTTCGAAAGCGTGGTGATGGTTAGACAGTTTACAAGCTGCGTAATAATAATGAAGTAATGGAACAGTGGAAGAAAGTTAATGTCAAATTAAATTTCGTTAAATCACAAATAAGGATTAATTGCTTTTAACTGGAGAGAGAGAGAGAGAGAGAGGAGGGGAAAGAGATTATTAATTACTGATTAATTAACTCTTGTACAGTATATTAATTAATTTGCTCAAATAACAAATTATTTTAATATTATTCAGAGCGTGCGTGTTTTAATTCGGCAGCGACACGTTTCACATATTAATTTGAAACTAATTATATATATATTATGGATCAATATTCCTCCCTTTCATGAAGTTTGTTATAATTCTATGTTATTACTCTGCTTATTAGAGTCTTTTTAAACGTTACGCATAAAGGGAGTTCCGTTTCATTTAGCATATGAAACTTCCCCCGAGCTAAACCGTATCGAGAGTTTATGTTACGCCATAATATACAACTTCTCGCTACGAAACTTCCACAAGCTCGTATCGACCTGTCTGGCGCATTTCGCGCAAAAACATGAGAGAGGACGAAGATTTTATTTTAATAACGAACCCCCCCCCCCGGATTCGAAAGCGAGCGTAACAGGTGCGTTTACACTCCTCCTACAATTTTCCAAGTTTATACATTACAAATTCGCAAAACGAAAACGCGACACGAAGAGGATATAGTAATCGCGAACGGCGAGCGAAAGCGTTTTCCTTATCGAGATACGCGCGATACCGGTGTAAAATAAAAGTTTATCTTACTTGAACGTTGCTGCCTTGCGGGAACACCAGGTAATTAAATCCAACGTCTTCCAGATCTCTCCCGGATCTCTCCCGGACCGAGTCGTTCGTGAACGTCGTCGATGTTGCCGATCCGGCGAAGCGACGCGCGAAAACGCCGAGCAAAATAAAGTGGCGGAGATGATTAATCAGCATCGCGCGGGTACGAAAATTTCGTGCTCCATCGAACGGAGCTAAAGCGTTAATCCTAATGACAGAATGGGGCTTGAGTGCGTGCGACTGTTGCTTGTTTCTCGAGAACAAACGCTAACGAACTGTATCCGTCTGTGTCGAAAAGCAACGGTATTCCATTAGTGTTCTAATGACGAGTAAATGGAGAATAATTTAACTCTGTTCTTCGTCTCTCTCCGGGGAAGGTAGGAAAGTTTAAGAAAACTTTGGGTATTTTGCATAAAAACGTTGTCACGTAGATTAATTTACGCGACTGAATAATAAAATTAAGAATATGGAATATCTCTATGCAAAAGTGCATTTTGTAAGTACTTCGCGCGAACATTTTGCATATAACATTAACTATTACGTTTGTTCGCAGCTCTATCTCAATATTTTCTTTCTTCTTTTTATTAAATTTCTTTAAATCTAGCAAGACTATTTATTTGATACTTAAATCCACAATTGCCTAAATATTATTATCTAATAATATTTCACAATAATTCAATAATGTAATCAGTAGTATCAAGCAACAAGAATAATTATTAAATTAACATTTTAATTGGTTATCGATTACTAACGTAAACGATAAGCTGATTAAGCATTAACCTGATTCGAATTACTGTCAACAGAGCAACAATACATATTTTCGAAACACGATGCGACATTTTAATTTATTGCAGAGGACCGCGGCAACATACCGGAAGAGTCGTCTTCAATTTACTCGATTAACAAATATCCAACATTCCGCAGATAACAATGTACACAATTATTAACTATCCTCCTACGTTTTTAGATCTCGCGGCGCACGTTCCCGCAATAATTTAATTATCTTTCGGATAAATTTCCGGCTAAAATAACTATAAACACTAAACCGAGCGCGCGGCATATTATCGAATCAGATGCATACCAGCAATCTAATTTGGGCCGCGAATGTATTACCTGTATCGCGAAATTATATCGAGCGCGATGTGCAACAAAAGCGGAATACGCGCGTGAATGTAATCTAAATGCGGTTATAACTGTGTATAACCGAGTTGAGCTAAAAATTTCACGCTGAAATTACCTGATTAACAATTTCCATGATGATGACAATTATTACTTTTACGCGCGGTACTTTGACGCGTTACAACCGGGCGAGTCATTGTCTCAGGATTTTCCGGTTGTTAGTTACGAGTACTACGTCAAGTGGACGCTGGGCCACCTTGTTAAACATCGTTAATAAACAAGCTTACAGTTGCGCGGCAGAATTTCATCAAGTAAATACAATTATGTGCTTACATTTGCGACTAGTTTGCCGCGTTCGCACGTGACAAATACCGACGAACGGAACGCGAGGACTGAGTGTGCTCGCATGAGGAATGCAAAATGTTCGCCGAACGCATATCGATTAGACGTTCGTTACAATACGAAGATATATTTGGCATATTTTATTTCCATTGAAAAGGAGAGAAAAAAAAACGAGCGAGAGAATCAACCGTCGGACGCTCCGTCCGGAGCACTCTACAGAAATGAACCATAAATCGACGAGAGCCCGGGCGACGGTTTTATTAATGCAAAACGTCGTGAAATTATTCGAAACCGCGCCGAAATGAATTACACGTTGCGGAAGTAATGTAATGACCGATATAGAATATTCATGGGTCGAAAGCCTCGCGCGAAACTTTCTGAATTTAATCCCGGAATCGTCGTTGATGTTAAATAATCGCTTATTGTCGCGACCCTTCAACGTGCAGGGCGGCTGGCGAAAAATGCTGTATTGTTATTAAAAACCGCGTAAATACTTGCGACATATACTTGCATACTTGATTAATGCGAATGTAAAAATTCGTGTAAAAATAGAATGTGGAATGTGAAAAAAAGCGAACGGCTTATCGATTATATATTTCATATTAGCTTTATACATATATTATATTATGTTTTTATTATGTATATTTATATTATATATATTATGATTTTGTAATTATCTGAGTTATTATAAAACAATTTTGTACGTATGCAATAAAGTTATTATTAATAAAGATTTTTTTTTACCTAACTAGCTATCTTTTTTCTTAATTACAATCGTTACGAGTGTCACTTATTGTCGTGTGTTACTAACACAACGGCAAATATGTACGTGACAGGTAGATAAAATAAAACTAAAATTGACATATACTTAATTAATACGTTAAGCTAAAGATATTTTACAAATAATTTTTTTTTAACAAATAGACATAAACTCAAATCTTATACGAATATAACGTTGCACGAACTTATCTCTCTGCACGCAGCTAAGTCTCTTCTCATTCAATAAAGAACGGCGACCGTTTTATCAGTCGTCAGTCTGACACGTCGCGGAATGAGGGCGCGAAGCCACCGAAACGTCAGGCAGAAAAATCGCCGCGGAACAGGCCGGCTGCCAGAAAAACTTCGCCGCGGCGGCTTCGCGGCAAGTTTCCCATCAGATTTGCGTTTCCGCAGTTCGTAGAACAGCGCGATGAAAGGTCTGTCGCAGCTTCTGCCGCAGCAGCTTCAAAAGTCCACGTCGTAAATGGAGTGCCGACACGTGGGATACAACCGTTCGCAGTTTCCGCCCGCCTCGTATGCGCGATCGTAAGCGCGGTCCCCGGATCGCTCGAATCTGGCACCGTCCCTTGGCAATCTGCGAACAGAATATCGTTCATCGCCGAGCGATGATCCCCTCTGAATTCTGTTCTGTACATTTCCGCAGTTTCGTTCTCCGCGCGATTAACTTAAACTCGCGTTTCATTTCTTATAATTAAAGTGTAATGGATGCAATGGTTGAAATTAAAATTCGAGAGGAGCTTCGCTGTTCTCGGAAAGAACGAATTCGATGCTTTTGAAAGAAATCGGAGTCTCTTTACTTACGTGAAAATTGCGTGGAGGAGCTCTTGGACGAAGGATCCCGTACCTATCCGGGAAGGATCTCGCTGGCCTGCCTCGCAGAGTGCCCTCATCACGCAGGATCTGCCGTCGAAGCCGGCGCTGCCGATGAAGTTTAATTTAAAAGCATAAACTTTGACGACGGCTCGGCTTACGCGCGAGAAAACACAATTACGCTCGAGACAATCCCGTTCCGCGATCGCCGTTAAAGGTAATTATACGTTCTTATAACGCGTAACAGCCGCGAGTCGCGTAAAGCGTCGAGAATGCAGATATTATCCGAGCCGTGTCGCGATTTACGTTCGTCATAAAATTAACAATAAGTCGTTTTTCTAACCGGTAAACTTACCGCATCGATATTCGCGCCGTTTCGATGAATAAATTTCCACAATTGGTCTATATTTCCACAATGGTTCGTTGCAGACAACGTGCGTAATAATTTGCATTTACATTTTTATCTGGTCGAAAGGGGGAAGGAAGGAATAAATTTTTTTCATGTTCGAAACTGTTTCAGACATATTCAGCCGCGATGTCTCGTCAACCCGAATACACGCTGAAAGATCGGTTGAAAAATGCGGAATAACGGCACGACGCACTCACGATTGCAAGAAAGCTTCCATTTTCGGATATACGACGCTCCGGCTTCTACGGTGAAGCAAATTCGATATCTTTGAGTCGACCTTACTCGGAAGTTCCCAGGCTAAGGCAGCTGTCAGTCCCAGCACCAAATCACCGTCTCGGCCGTACGCTCCGATAGTCAGACAATACACTAACTGGAAAATACACGAAACATCCGCGTGCAAATTCAGTTTTCCGCGTAAATTTCGCAGACCTGCAAGGCGGGCACGAGCGGGCGGCGCTTTACTTTTCTACTTTATCCGTGTACCGAAATCTGGGGGAGGCGATAAAATTTCGAAGATATACAAAACGTTTGCCAAGTACATGGCCGAATTTACGTGACGACTGTTTGATTTTTTTACACAGTGCTCTAATGCAATCTTGTTTGAAATGCAAGCTAACAAACTCCTGCATTGTGGAGAAACGTTCTTAAATATTAATTCAAAACGGGAATTGTTTAATGTCACACTGTATATACATATATTGTAGAATTTATACGTTAAAAACATTTTATAAATGAGAATTATCGGAACAATCCTCGAATTACTGAAAAGAAATCGATACTAAACATGTCCTTTTTCAAGCATTACTTAAACATATTTACCTGAAAATTACTACCGTGCGGAAAAATCAAGTACCTCTTAGGCCGCGACAAGATTCTGGGCGTGACATCGACTCCCGTTGCGTTCTCATGAACGATCGTCGAGCCGGCGAAGAAAATCAACCAATTCAAGCATCCGACAAGAAAAGAAAGCCGGTGGTCTGACATACCTTTCACACCTTTCACACGGCAAAGCGGTAACGTTTTCTCGGATCATATGTGATCACCTACGGAAAGCGGAGTATCGAAGTCACAAAAGAACGAAAATCCCGAAACCTGAGACGATTTTCCGTCAACGAGAAAACACAAAGCTTTACGTGATAAAGTTCCGTTGCAAACTTACAAAAACTGATATCGCAGGTGAACCGAGCTCTTTTACCGCGCGTTAATTAATAACAAAAATCACACGTGATTAAAATTAATGAGATTCGATATATACGTTTCGTCGTCGATCGACGTCAGCGGTTTATCACAGATAGCCGTCGTTATACTAGCGATCGCGATCAGCGGACGATAAGTACGAAGATTTTGACAGGCGATTCCCGTTAACGGTAAACATCGCGTGCTCTTCCGCGATTTAACGGACTCGCGTCCGCATCCCGATGATTCCTTGGCCAAACGGAGCAGTCGTCTATTTGTACGGCGTGTTATTCACTCGTGCGCCGTTTAAACACAGCTTCGCGAGAACCGGGAACAGAGACGTTACCGTTCCCGGTTATTACCGCCACGGAGCGCGCGGTTTCCGCGGTACATTTTTTCCCCGTTTACAGCACGCGCCTTAATGGCAAGGCAAACGAGCGTAAACACGGCATCGCTGTTGGAAAGAAAGCGAGGCATTTGTACCTAAGTACCCTTGAATCGGAGCATTGAACCGAAATGTACGCAACACAATGAGGAGCGGTAAATATAAATGTAATTTGCATAAGTAACTGTAAAAAAAAAATTATGAAGATTATTCTAAATAAATACATAAGTCTCTTCCTTACAAACGGATTAACAATCTTGATATCAATTTAATCTGACAGAGGACGAAGCTCAACCACTACAAGATTAATCTAATGGTAAAGCGTGATATAGAATGATTAATTTTAATGGGAAGTCTCAGACTATCCGATAGCGCAATCGATATTCCGTCCTTTTAAAGCACTCGTATTGATTATAATCGATATCGAGAAACATTAGAGCAATATACGCCTGTATTTTTAATTTAATTGCCTCAAAATCATTACAGTTGAATTTAGTAGTAAATTTTCTGATTATACTGATAGAATAATTCAAATACAAATATGAAACAATTTTAACAAAATTGTTAGAACTATTCATTGAATAATCGTTCGTGTAGCTCAAGTTTATAGCCACTTAGCGGCCCAAACTCCGAATCTGAGTCACGAAATATTCAGGCATTTATTTACAATAATATATAGTAAAATATTAAATAAAAATTGCGCTTATATATATTGTGCGAAGCACTCGAAAATTGCTATCGAGAAATATCCCAAAAACGTATAATTTCAATTTATATAAATTTAATTTTGAACTGCTAAAATAATTACTGATGTTGAAGTTAATAATAGTTTTCTGACAGTGGCGCAGACATCAATTTGATCCTAAATGTGAGACTCTATCAATACAATACATCTTTAACTATTTTAATATAAATTAAATCAAATTCAATTTATACAAATCAAATTGCTATAAAGTTAGATTCGCGTATGTTTCTACTCTTCTTTTAAAATCTCTCATCTCTATCACTTTTATACGAAAGAGGAAATTAACTCTTAGGATGTAAATTAAATTAACGTATAGGTAATAAATTATGGCACAAAAAGAATAAGATTGTAATTAAGTGAAAAATTAACATCGTTTTTACGTCATATCTATTTAGCGAATGAGTTTCACTTTCCAATCGTATCACTCTGTAAGCAATTACAAAAATTGCAAAGCATGTTGCATCTCGATTCTTGAGGCATGTTTACCAGTCGGCAGTATTGCTCGACTGTTTCATGTGTATGTACACCGTTGAGAACTTTTATCCCGAGGTAAAATGCAGAGCACCGTGCAAATCCCCGCGCGGATACAACTCTGCAAATTGTGTCCGCAATTAAGAAAGTACGGAAGGAAAGTCAATAATTAGTCTACGCTCTTAAAGTTCCCGAAGATTCCTCGATTCCTCCTTAAATACTTCATTAATTAAGGACTCGAATATTTAATCGGCTGATAGAAGAACGATACATTGTGGGACTTCCCGCAAAAGAAAGCTTTGAAATGATCGAACTATTAACGGATTATTGTTAGAATCAGAAATTATAATTTATCTCATTAAATTTCTTGTACATTTTACGCACATTTATTAAAGCGTAATTAAAGAAAGAAACAATAAAAATTCTCTGAGATATATTTTTATGTTTGAAAGAAACTTTGCCCCTCAACGTTTATAATTGAAACAGTGCATATTTATCTGTCTTCAAATTCATTATTTAGTTGTACGTTAAAAATTGTACGTTACAAAATACATACATAATAAATTAAAATGATGCTTTGAAATGTTGAAAATATATTCTGGGAAATTTTAATTAATTCCTTCTTGATTAAAAATGTATCTCTTATTGTCCTCTTGTACAATTATCAATGGAGCATATATACAAACAGGGATTTATGATGCAAAATATCGCGTCGGGATAAACAGGCGAGACGAGCAGCAGAGGAATTATCATTTAATTCCGCTTGAGATTTTCCGGTCTATTTCGCCGTCAATTTCACCCTCTATGCTCTTCGTCATTTCCGGCGAGCTGCCGGAATTCATCAGCAAGCCTCCCTCGCGTATATTCGTCACGGCCGAATTTTTTTGTGCTCCGACCTCCGTCGTCGCGCACATAATGCCAAAACCGAGCTAACCGTGTTCCTCTGTTTTTTCTTCGCCGACCCCTGTGTGGGTGTCCCCGTTGCGGCGGAGGTGCGCGGCGCCGGTTCGTTAATTGCATACGGGAGTTGCGCGCGCGGCCCGGCCGGTTTTCCAACAAGAAAACCGTAGAGCATTCTAAATTAATGCTTTTCGTTAACGCGCGGTCCACCGGGATCCGCCAGACGCAATTATATCGCGTTTCCCGCTGGAATGTGCGACAATCCCGGCGACGGCTGCCCGCTGGGATAACGCGCGGAGACAAGCACGAGCGATTTAAGAGAACGCGAGGGAGAAGAAGGGGCGTGTGGGGGATGCTCGATGCGCATTGTCTCGCGCGTGCCAGTCCGCGATTATCGCTCGTCGGAACTCGGAACAATCGCAGATTGATTTTACACGAGGTCGTCGAATCCCACCGGGCTGCCGAGCGCGAACGAGACCGGCCCGCGAGGGGGATAGACGTGAATAAAACGCACTTGATACGTATACATAATGGAAGCCACCGCGATTGTGGCACGCAAACTGCCGCGGAGGGGCGCAAAGAGGAAGAAATTCCTTTATCGCCTCCCCCTTATCGATCCCCAACACGTTGTGTCGATGATACTTTCAACGGAGTATTTTATCGCCGCACGCGACCGTCTCGTCCTGTAATGTCAACATTATCTGTGGCAATCTTTTTCAATTTTTTTCCTCTCTTTTTTCCCATTTGAAGGAATCAGCCATTTTCGAAAACCCTTTCGAGATACCTTCGCAGCTCTGACAATTTTCCACACAGTTATTGTTGCGGAAAAAAAAGGAATTTGGATGGTCCTCCCATTGGGAAAGTTACTACAATTCTCCCGATATTTCGTTACACATAAAATAAGTAGAAACATAAGACACGCCCAGGGGAGTTATATGTTACATCTGCCATGTGTTTTAAGCTATTGATTGATTTATAATAAAAGTTTCGGCGCTCCACTTCTCGATATCTCTTTATTACCTGTACCGTTCGATTATCCTCGTTAACGTTCGCTCAAAAATAATTATCGGGGAAAAAAATTAAGCGAGGAATTCCTCGCGATATAAAAAGCAGCCCGGTACGCGAAATTAACAATTCATATTCTCGATCGTTAAAATTTGCGCCGGTAGATTCACCTTTGACGTCCTTGTTTCAATATATACCACGAGAGGCGAAGCTCGAAATAATTACATCGCGAATTCATTTACGTGCTAATAAAGCGGTCTTATTGCAAGGCCATATTCGCTTGTAATGAAATAGACTGTGTCACGGGACCTATCGTGGGGCAACAATGCACCGCAATTAAAAAAATGCATTTACAGGAGAAGTCTCCTTGTTACCAGCACACAATTTCATAAAAGCAATGCAACAAAGAAACGTACTTTAAACGAAACATTTTTCACGTAATTATATGGGACATAAAAATAAAGCAATTTTTGGAGTCAAATATGTACGTCGGTTACATTAAGTCAAGATACTAATTAAGAATTTTACAAATCGTATGTAATAAAATATAGACGGTAGAAATAGAATAGACTTGAATAATATTAATTTCAAATTCAAGAAAATTTCAAACCTGATTTCTCTTTAAATAATTTTCATCGCGTTAGGTTTATCGCGCCGGAGAATTAGATACTGCGAGTTTGGCTCATTAGCGTAATTGTAACGACGGTGATTGTAGCTTGACTCTTGAATAATATGTGTTTGCGCTGGCAAATGGCGGACGCAAAGTGGGGCATTTTTTTAATTGTCAGATAGTCGCGCGATAGTCCGAATTAATGCTTTTCGCTGGAACCGGACCAGCGCGGCCCGCGAGTAGCAATTATAATCGTCCTGTCGCAGGATATGACAAGCGGAGACGAACGATACGAGAGAAAGCGAGAGAGAAAAGAAATAATGCGCGAAACGAGAACATTTTTTTTGCGGCAGCTATTACGAAGACAAATTAATAACGCCGGAGGCCGTATATAACGCCCGGTAGAAATATCCTTTCGCTCATTTTTTGTATACACGCTTCGTCCCCTTCCGAGCCTTCTCCTTTCTGGTCTTTTAGCCAAACGTATATTTTTACTACATTTAGTCGGCTGACGTGCCACCATATTTTACTACTTACCGTGTCTGGTTTCCCGGAATAATTCGAGTACGGTTTTGCTGCATGACAAATGTTTCATTAACCGCTGTCATTTCTCATAATGCCGTCCAGTGATAACTACAGGAACAATCGGATCGTGGGAGTGAGGTAGGTCCTCGAGCGTTCTTGCAACACCCGTATTTATTCCAATATGAAAAATGGAATCTGCTACAAAGACCGCTAACTTTTAACCGTTGACATGACATTTCTCATGTCACGTTGAATATATAGCTGTATTTTTACTTCATTCGTTTTCAATAAACACATTTATTTACAACATTGTCACTAGCAACATTTCATCATTTGTAATAAGCTAATCTTCTCGCCATGTCGAAAAAAAAATCAGCAGTTCGGTCTTCTTTATTAATGATACAAAAAAATATACTTTGTAAGGATTATTATTTTTATTAATGTGCAATAATTTTAGCAATGTTATACTGCGTTTGATGCATAATTTGTCTCAAGTAATCAAATAATTACTCGGTGACTTACTCTCTAATTGTAAGATACTTCAGTGTGCTAGCTCTCTGTAAAACTATTAAATCCGACTAACTGCAGAGGGCAATTTGTGGTATGATATTCACAGAACAGCGGATCTTCGTGCCAAGTGCGATTATTAATATACGACCTGAAAGCAAGAGTAATTAACATACTGATATGTAAGTCATATTAATATTTCGGTACTCACTCTGCAAGTAGCTTTAATATTTTCCCTATAACGCCGTCCTTCCGCTTCACGTATTGTAACCCCTGACAGATGTTCTTCAGCAAGCAGGAACGGCCATCGAAGCCATGACTGAAATAATAAAATAATACGTCTAATTAAAATCAATAAATTGTAATCAATATGATACTGAAATAAACGTTACTTCTATATTTCTCAATAATATCAAAAATAATAATAATTAACGGATTAATGAGAAACCTAATAATCGTCATAAAATCGTTCAACGAAATAATGAAGAAATATTATCGGAAATTATTGCAAAGTTGCATTTATTCCATCAGCGTCCTTAATTATCCTAATCGTAATTATTGCTTGGAAATTGCGCGAAGCATCTGCATGCGTAAGTCGATCTCGATATAAAACGTTGGAAAAGGATGTTGTCCACGAAACTGCGGCCAAAAACTGTGGAAATGGTCGTACCGACGACGGCATTGCGTCGTTGGCTATTCGATCTTCGCGATGGCGGAAGTCCTCGGTCAGCCAGCCAGAAATCCACCCGCATCATTCTGGTTCCAACTCTGCTCGACCAATTCTGAACCGTCCCTCGCTATCTTCTACATTCGCTTCCCGACATGCTGCCGCCGTCTTACCCGTTTCCACGCGATCGTTGCTGCCGTTTCTGCATTATGCAGCGCAACTGTTGCAGTATTTATTTATTACCCTGTTTTTTTATTACCTTTCGTACACGAGTTCGGCGCATTTGTGAATGTCTGGAACGGACCGGACGTTTCGAGGCCCACCGGTAGTCGGCAGTTCCCATGCCGCCTTAAAACCCGCTGCGTGCGCGAAGATTGTCGTGTAAGGCAGAGTGTTTATCTTGTAGTTTAGCCGATACTGAAAAAGATCATTTAATTTACCCCAGAATTAATTTATAGTTTTAAACAAACACGAGCCCAATAAACAAATCTAAGTGCTTGCGTGGAATTCTCACCTACATTAAAAGACGTAAAATGTATCCTGAATATACATATTCCAGACATTTTAGTACAGCTTGATGTGAATTTAACAATTTGTATATTCAAATAAATCAAAAAGAGATAAAAAAGATTACTTATTTAACATATAGCTATTCAAATGTTCAGAGCTCTTAGTTCTAGTCGCGCGATCTAGATCTTGATTTCGTTACTTCAGCTGTTCAATCACGTGTGAGCGTGAGCGAAATAATTTTACGTGGATTCTGCATTCCGCGTGTGCAAGGAGAACCTTCCCATCAGAACCTGCGAGAACAGGGATCGAGGTGGGAGGAATGTGAAATCGCGTGGAATTTTACCTGTAACTTTCTCACGGAATCCCGAAATCATAAGTTCGTATCAAAGGATCTCTCGCGAGCGCGTATGAAATCGCCGTAATCTTCATAAAGGAACTTCGTGAATTTTCGATCAAGCCGTTCAATTCCCCGGCGCGGTTATAGAACGGGAATCGCCCGGGCGATTTTCGTCTTATCCGAATTACTGTTGCGAATTATTCCGCTATCTGCGTGTGAAAACGGGAGGGTTCGCGCGAACGTTACCGGTGACTCTCTCGCGTCGCGAAAGAGCGAATTATTTTCCACCCTCCGTCGCGGGACCATCCTTCTGATGTGATCAAATCTTTATGTTCGGCCATAAATAACGAGACACTTATCGTAAAACTGCGTCACCGCGCTGTGATTTTCCCCCGAGTTATTCCCCCCATTACTCGCGCGAGCAATACCACGAGAAGTTCGCGTCACTCGCGTCGATCTTTGATCTTTCGTAAACAAGTTCTCGGATAGCAATTTGTACGCATTCGTAAAACGTTAAATAAAGATATTGGAAAGATCGTCAGAGACTTAATAAGCTTTCTCATAACGTAACATGACGTTTCTTCTGCCTTGTTCCTATTCTTCTATTCTAATATGATTGAATATTTAGAGAATTGGCACTTTATATATGTCATAATTACACAAACAATTAAATTTAGATTAGATTTGAAAAACATAGATGACAAAATTAATCTTATGCAATTATCTGGCTGGATTGTCTAACAATAATGCTCGATTATTCACCGGTACGTCTACCCCGCGTCTAAATCGCGGCGCTTGATTTCCGGCGTTTTCCTCTTTGCAAGAAACCGCCGCGAATAGAATGGCGAGGCAGAACGGTGTCGGTTTCGCGGTGCCTATTAACCGTGGGAATCGGCCGTGCAGGGTATTGCTCACGGTGTAAATGCGACAGAAGGATGGTGTCGTCTGGATCTGGCAAGCCGTTTGTCAGTGTCCCGCCACCTTACCGCGTTGTAGCCATCCCCCGTTTCTTAGCGACCGAAAATACGATAAGGCAATCGGATTTATGCGCAGCTCGCCAGACAGAGACCGCCAAGACGAAGTCTGTATATGTGCACTGGATCGTTGCATGGTGCATAATTTTCCGGCTGCGTTCAAAACGCGTGCAAAACGCTTGCGGGGAGGCAGATAAGAAACTCGTACAGAACGTAATTTTGCGTATCCCTCTGTTCGCCGGCATGCACAAAATTTTTAATTAAAAGATTAAACGTTGATGCATAAAAATTGTAATATAAATTTGAACTTAATTATATTATCAAATCAGTAAGTGTTCATTGATGTATTTATTATAATAAACATATAAACAAATTAAATTTTTTCTTTTAGACTTATTATACTTATTATATACTAATTTTAGATTAATTAAGCTAATTACAGCTAATAAATTTAAGCTTTCAATTTTCCTACAATAGTACATGATTATTTCATAACGATATTAAAGCGGTTTTAAAGATAATGAGGTATGAGTAATGTTACGCAAACACCGATAAAAATAATCTGTTAAATATGTATGTTTCTATAATGTGATGTATGTAGAAGGGATATAACGAGACAACGTTGATTCATGCATATTGATTCTAAGCTCTGTTCCCGTCCTGTACGTTGGATAATGTACATGGTAAACACGGCGTGTATCATCGATACTGTGGTGTACCTCGTAATAAGTGCGCTAGATTACAAGTTGTGTAATTCTTCTGTCAGAAAGGATAGCTCGCGAACGCTAAAGTCTCAGAGACACACCTGCTTCTTTCTTCGAAAAAAAGATCGAGTTACCAATGCGAGGGCATCATAATGTGTCTATTTTTTTAGAAATAGATATGTTTTAAATAGGATTAAAGTCAGCACATTAACATAAATGTAAGCGCGGCGCACTTTTAACAGTAAATCGATACAATCTTTAGAAAATTAACAATAATCTGTAATATTTGTATTTTGCAATTTTTAATTGTTTAATCAACTATGTTAATAATATGTGAGCGAATTGCACGTGTCTCAATCTTGTTTCCCGCAGGCTGAAAAATACACATTTATTGGCAATTATTGATTCCGATATAATTGTGTAATTTATCCAATCTGCATAACGTATATAAATATCGGGTATAAAATTCAAATTAATTTATACTCGAAATCAGCCTCAAATTAAATAAATATCGAGTAAAATTCAATTTAAATTCGGAACGAACCGTTTGATTAATTTCGTGAAAAAGCGTTATGGCGTATCCTTTAATTTACCTTAACGATAATGCCGAGCATAAAGTTGCCGGCTTGTCAGATCCAGCTGCTTCGTAATAATGCCGTTTTCCCTCCGAATAACCAACAACCATGACGCATCGGTCCTAACGCGACACACTCCGAGTACACCAAAAATTGATGCGACTCCGTGTGTTAAAGCATTTGTCGCACCTGGTGTATGTACTTACGTCGCGAAGAGAGCGTATAGCTTCATCCCGTATTAATGCCTCGCGCTACATCGTGTTTCAAAATATGCTCCCTCCCCCCCCCCATCCGCGACTTCGTGCCTTTTAAAGCGAAAATACGGGCAGCTCCGATCGGTTTACATTACAGCCGGTCTCGTGTAGGTATGGCGCATAAATTCACCCTCGCGCGTTACAGCGCGGCGCGCCGGAGGCTGCATAAACAGTGCCGTCTATGCACCGGCACGGGGGATGATACGGGGGGATATGGTTATACAACATTGATTCTTACGGCTTTTTACGATCCGCCCGGAACGGCGCGGAACCATTTGCCCATTCGCCATTGACGCGCATTCCTTTAATACGTCGAAATTGCGAGCGATGCATTTTTTTTTTCACGAATGTATGGATTTCCATCTATTTTACATATCCCATATTCCCTTCAGCCTGAGATAGGATTAATTCGTATTTTCGTTAATATCTGCTGGACACACACTCGTGCACACATATATCACAATTCATTACATTCCATACATCGTAATAACCGATCTTGATAAAATTTATTCGCGAAATACTGCCTGTCTATTTCCAAACGCGATTGTAATAATTTGAAATTATACGATTTGATCGAAAATTATGTTACGACTGATTTGTAAGATATAACCGACGGTCACAAAACTGAGTCCTCATAACTCGCAATTGTAGATTTCTTCTTATTTCTTGTGTGTACGTTGTGTACACCGTACGCTTCGAGGACCGTTTTTTCTCTCTTTTCCGTATCAGCAAGAAATAAATTCCGTTCCTATCTCAACTTTCAATACGAAGAATTCATTTGGGAATACGCAGCAGAGAGCACGTCGATGCGAGAAGTTTCGAAAACTGCTGCTTATATCCACGGCTGTCAAAAATAAACCTACATTACGTGGTTCAACGTGCAACTTTAGTCTCAGAGGCGTCATGTAGCACGGGCACCTAGTAGCTTCGGGAAAAGATAAGATATATATCCGCGTTACGCGTTCGACGAAGCGCTGGACGCGAAATCGTATAAATTACGGTAGGGTGTTTTCATAACATGCCTCGTATCCGCGCGCGCAGCTGTTTCGCGAAAGAGAGAGAGAGAGAGAGAGAGAGGCCGGAAAAAAAAGCACGGCAGCCTTTTTCAGCATTTGAATATTGGAGTATCACGAGGCGACCGGTTCGCGGCGAGAGAACGATTCCGAAATCGGCGGAAAAACCGAAACCAGCCGGAGCCAATTACTGGACGCGCGCGACGGAATTCGCGTAAAATAAAAAAGAAAAAAATTCCGCGAATTTCTCACGAACGGTGCATTCTCGCGTAATGAGAATGTAATTAATCGTGAATGATATGTATGTGTGTCTGTCGCCCAGATTTCCGTCGCGCGCATCAAGGGCGCAAAATATTCCCGATGGCATTCTTCGCAATGAAATTTAACGATCGCCAGCGATATTCGCGCGATATATGTATTTTATCACGGGATATTTTTTGTTGGAAACGCGCGCGCGCGCGCGTTTCAATCAAACGCGTAGAAACATCCGTTCTACGCACGGTAGAATTTCAATTTAGCTCATAGAAGGTCAAAGCAAAACAATCATTTGCGGAATGCTCTGTGAGAATATTGCGATCTTGGCCCATCTATGGCTGACATGTGTGTGTGTGTGTGTGTGTATTTAGCCTTTAATCCTTTAGCTGCTGCTCTGATGTAGTCGGAGCATTTACATGATATTAAGTCGCTTAATTACAGTTGAACAGCCGCGACATATAAACGTTAGAAGTTAGAACGGCTGTGTTATTTTATGGAGGCAGCTGTCTCGATATTTACCGCGTTTACTTTTTAACTCGACTTTTTAACTCTTCCTCAAGGCAGATAACGTCCATCACAATTTTGACGGACGCGCGATGATCGCGTTCTGCTCATAATTTTTGTGCTACAGTTTGCCCTGAAATCGCTGTAACGTGGAAAATTGCTAAATCGATCGTGTGCCTGCCGTCAAAATTTGATGAATCGTCAATTTAACGTTTGTTAACTTTTTTTCATGCCGAGCGTTTTACGATGCAAACTGGTTTCAGGCAGTTTGCGTTGCTGTAACAACAATGCTGCAGCGCCTCTTCACGATTGTCTCTGTTTTAGCGGATCTCGTTAAATTTTTCACAGAATCATTCAATTATCTTATAGCTGTTGTTTACAAAATCCATATCTTACAGACTTTATGCAATATTTATTTCATTATTTCAAAGATGAATAAACACTACTCATTTTGATTTCCACGTAAAAATTCCACAGAAAATAATTAAAATCTGTTTATTTTCCTATAATTATTCCGTAATAAATTCAAAATCAAATAAAGATATAAAATCGAATGATATTTTTAGTTTTAATTAACAAGCAGAAAATCGCAAATTAACAGTCGACTTTTCGTTCAAAATAATAAAGAGCGACATTTTCTTCAAAATCTTGCGTGCTGAACGCACATAAAAGGAGTATTACGTGACACTTACGAAAAAGGTGCTGCCTTTGCGGAAGGCCAGGGCCCTGACTGCTCTTCCGGAGTGCGTGGGTCCCGCTGTCGCGAGGAGGATGAGGTAGACACTGCACCAAAACCGCGGGCGCATAATCGGCGGTGTCGAGACGAGGGATGCGGGATCAGGGCCAAGGGATACTTAGGAGAACAAAGTTATTGTGAAATCCGTTCCGAGTTTTGCGGAGAGAGACGGAGAGAGGGAGGAAAGAGAGAGAGAGAATCTTCGACGTGACACGCTTTACGCCAGAATCCGCCGACGCTTAGCTCGAACAACCACTACGATCGCTCGTGCAACCTCTCCGCCCGGGGGCTTTCCCCCTCCTACCGTTTCCGACCTCCGCTCTCGCTCTCGTCTCGGCTCTCGTTTCGTTGCCAATTATGAGGAGCGTGGTTAGCGTTAATTCCACGAGATACACTGGCCGCTTAATTCCGAACGAGCGTAACTGCGAAAGTTATTCCCGCCCCGAAGTACCGACGTGTACTTACCTACGCCACGCTTTTACGCGCCCCGAAAGCACCGATCAATTACCGGTTCACGAATCCAGTATTTATAACTGGTCGTCGCGAAATGTTTGCTCTTTGAGCGACAAATTATCCGAGACTCGCTTAGCTCGTTACTTTCATGCCTTTCCTGACATTCTTTTAACAGTATTGTTAAAAGAGAAGCACGCGATCCATTTTTCCTGCAAGACCGTAACTTTTACTGTGTCTAAAACTTCGCTAAATGTCTCTATATGTAGAGACAGTTTGCGTTGGAATTAGGAGAGAAAAAAAGAATATTGTTAAAAGTAGCCTTGATAAACGTACGATTACTTCTGTGATCATACCGGAAAAGCAGAGAGAGAGAAGAAAAATAAAGGTGACCAAAAATGATTGTCTTCCTTTAAAAGGAAGTATATAATTTTTCTCTCTAAAAGATAAAATTTTCTTTACTGCTTGTAGCTTTGAGTCCAAGAAATTATTAAGAACTGTTATTTTTATTTCTTATTGTTGAAAGTAATTGCATCGGAAACTTAAGGACCCCAAATCGATCGACTCAATACAGTCGTTTCTACAGATTCGGTGAAAACGGCACTTTCTGTCTCACTTAAATCAGTCTTGACTTCTTCCACAGTTTCGTACCAATTAGTAGAAACGCGGTTAACATTAAATCAGAGAGATACGATGATTGTACTTAATTTAACTCAAGCATAACTGAATGCGGCAATTCTCTGCGCGGGTTTTTCGACTACGAATCGATCGAATCCTTTTTCTCTTTTATAAGCCTCATAATAAATAATTCCGTGAAAAGTAGCCAAAAATATATTCTACATTTTATCTTTATAGAAGAATCGCATTGAAAGTACTTAATTTATTATCGATGTGTTAATGGAGGAATATTAAAAAGTTTTGCAATACGAATTAATAATAGTCATAAATAAATTTTAAAAAATTATGACAAAGAAAACTCTTTCTTTAAAAAAATAATAACAAATTTAAATTATTTTAATCGTAAATAAATCAGCTGTGATCTGCAAAAAAGATAAATACCAAGTTGACAAAATTAAAATCAGTGTATCAAAATTTAGGTTTACTAATAGTTTATCTTGACTTGTCGTGAATTGGAAAAGACTAAAATTTAACGTTATTTTTGTTTGCAAAATGAATAGTCAACGTTACTGCCTCAGTAATGTCCGCAACATTAAAGATTTACCAAGATAGGTATCTTTCATTCTTCTCTCGCTTTGAGCGATCCTGAGATGGCACAAAAGTGCCGAGAGATGCCTGGGGGCGCCCCGGGGCACACCTTACGTTCTTCTGTTTTTTGTTTTTTTTTGTTTTTGTTCTTTGTTTTTTTTTTTTTTGCACGTATTGGCAGTTAGCACTTTTTCCCCCGAATCTTGATAAATTTTCTTACGGCGATAAAACTCGCCGTCATAGAGCATAGATTATTCCCTGGGCAGTATCAGAATATCCAGAAATTTACTCTGTGCCTCGTCCTTATATGTTGACGTTACTGAACATGATCGTTATCGAGAAATTAAAAAGCTCTTACTTTTAAATTGATTTAGATGTACGGAATTATTGAATCTCAACAATGATGTTTTAATAATAATTTCTTAATATTGACTACTACACATCAATCTAAATTCAAATACTCTTTTAATATTTATAATTTTCAAGCTAAATGTCGCTTTAATATATAACCTTACAACCGCCTAGCGGCTAAAAAGACAAATTATCGATAGATGCGGAGATTTCCCCATATATCCCTATGTGATTAGCTGAAAAATATTTAATAAGACTCGTGCACGTGTGTATTCATAATTCTTGTTCACATACAAAAACATTGAATACCGCTTTTAGAATCAGCTATTTAATTAAAGCACTTGTTGAAAATAATACGTATATTTCGATCCTAGAGAAATGAGAAATGTCTATCCGTCAATATATTTTACTTTCAGTATATATAATACAAATCACGTTAAATACATATCACCGTCGAGAAACACCAAAACAGAAAGTATATCCTACTTTTATTTTTTTTCTGCTTACGTTTAAACTCAATGATAAATTCTTAGTATTAAGTTATATACTGCTTTGTCTAAATTGTTTCATAATAAAAATTTCTTCCAGATTAGTTGATTCGTGAAGATAACTTTGTGCTTTTTATTATATGATTTTTGAAATGTAATCTAAAATTCCTTGACCAGGAAGACACGATCTGTAGATCCCCGAGCAATCCTGATATTCTCGTCCAAATTCTAGTGCTTGTAAATACTCGGAGTCTAATGGTGTGTCGCTTTTTCGAGGCCTAAAATAAATAAACATCATATCTCTCTATTTTAAGAGGCGTAGCAATACTTAAATTCGTACGAGAATTAAAATTTAAATATTCTTACGTAAGCAAAAGGTGCAACAATTCCCCTACAAGTCCCTCGTCCTCTAAAGGCATCGTTGCCGTTTCGCATATGCTCTTCTTCATGCATTCTTTTCCATCTATTCCCCTTCTATAAATTACGATTATTGAAAGAAAAAACAATTATACATGTATAATCGCAGCAGTTATTTAATTACAGTTGAATAAACAAATAAAATATTATTAATTATCTGCCGCTCTTGTTTACTCATGTGTTTTGATACGTTAATTAGGTCATTATATGTAAAAGATACTTTTACGAAAAAAAAATGATACTTTCTATCCTTGCAGATAATTTTGCCCGACTCTGTCGCGAAGGAGAACTTTTAATTATTTCTTCAAACGTTCTGCTACCTGCTAATTATCTCTTCAAATATCTGCTGAAGTGTTCGTATCTCAGGACGCGTATATCCGCAAATAACGTGGTTTTCGCTCGAGATATCTCACATGGAGAGATGACGCTTACCTCTCGAATTCCTCCTCCAAGAGACGGTAGACGGTCATTCTTTCGTTCCAGCTAACGCTTTCACGTCGTCGTCGCGAAGACGACGATGCGAAGAACTCCGTGAAGAGTGTCGCGTTCTGCGGCAAGAGGTATTGGAACTGTAAGTTCTGCCCGTAAACTAAAATCCTGCCTGAGAGCTGTACGGGCACTGCAAATCCCACGATGAGCTTATCACAGATACAACGAGCAGATGAATTTCAACGAATGTATCCGCGTGCTTACATCACAAGAATATTAGTTCAGCTATTTTTACACAAGTATTCTCAATATATATTTAGATATCTGAATGCGCTTTGGATAGACCGGGAGTTACGATGTAAATAAGACACATTTTCTGGTAAAAGAATCACGAATGTTCGAAAACAAAAATTATAATAAAATTGAAGGAGCGATACGAGTTGCAGCGAGTGACAACTTTCCTCGAAAATTTCTCACGAAATAGCGCTGCGAGATTCCAACCAAAGTAACATCGAGACGGATCAGACGCGTTTGCATATTTCTCGAAGAACTCGAAGGATCTTACGATCGTGGTTTAAATCACAGTGCTACCTCCGTTTCTCCCTCTCCCCTTCTTCTTCTCTCTCTCTTTTTCGCGCAGGAAACATCTCTTTTTCTTTATCCTCAAAAATAAAGGATTTATCTCTTTCTCAAGTGATCGAGATAAAAGCGTCACTTCCTCTCGGTCGGAGCTAGAATAAAAGGTACTGGCCGCGAGCGGATATATCGCGAGGGGCAGTTTACTCGCTCATCCAGAAAAGTATAGACCGAAGATACGGGAAACGAAAAACGTACGGGAATTAATTTCGTGATTTTCTCGAGTCAGCACACGACGGGGGAATTGAGAGGGCGAGAGAAACCGGGCGCTTCTCGCCGCAATTCGGAGGACGCGGATGCTGAGTATAGCGTCGTCGCTGATGCCATCTCGCGATAGACGCATAAAAATTCATATGCTAATACCCGGTATGTGTAGGCCGTAAAAAATGAGATTGGTGGGAATAGACGAGTATATAGGTCTCGCAAATTCATTTTAGAGATTACGCGGTGTCGTAAATCACCCGCGAAATGAAAGAAAAAAACCTATGTCTGGTCTAGCTTGGCACGGCGCAAACAAAGATACGGCACGAGGCGAGGGGGGGGGGGGAACACCAATAACGATAATATCGGCGTCTGTTGAATGTGAAGATGTGCAACCGATGGTCCGATCGCAGCGCGCGCGATCGAGAAGAGATTGATGAGCGGTCCCGAGAAGAAAAATGCGAGAGAGGAGGCAAGAACGCTGCCACTATACTCCCAGACAATGAAAAGCGTGCGCGAAACTTTGTGCAGTAAGACGCATCAACGCGGAATATTGAGAGAAGGCTCTTGTTGTGTTTTACGTTGCATCACACGTTTCCTCGACTACGGTAGTTTAATTGCAGCTTTGTCCATGGACGAGATGTCTCTATCCTTACGCTATTTTCGCAACCTGCAGATGACGGAGGAGCCACTTACAACTCTCTGGCAACCCGCCAGACCTGTCCTTCCTCCTACATTAGTTTTTATGACGCGCGACGCTCTTCTACTTTGCTTAGATGCCTCGGCGTATCCTTTATGCAAAAGCTAACCGACGTCGCCAAGACAGGCTGCCAATTTATTTACATTAACTCTTTACGTCACGCTTTCCTGCTTCTCGAAAAACGTTATGAAAATACGGGCGATACACATGAGTAATTTAATAATGCTAAGTGAAGTATTCGTTTTATATCCCAAAGATGTTGTTTCGTACTATATAATTACTTGTGTTAAAATTTTCGTTAAAGCTTGTACAAATACACCGTATGGACACAACGAGCGTGTTTACCTTTTCCGTTTCTTGTCCGTCTCGTTCAACGAGGTGAGAGAAGTATTTTGTTCGCAAATAGAAAGAATTTAAACCTCTCTGTAGCAATATAATATAAAAATATTTCAAGTGCAAAGTAACTATTTAAAAGTAACATTTAAAAAAGTATTTGTTAAAATGATAGAAGAGTACGTCACAACACAAAAACGAGTATTACGTAAGAGAGAAAAGAAATAAAATTTTTATTTCTTCGAAATATAATTTTTTGCACAAGACACAAATTTCCCGAGATTCGAGCATCGTCTTAGAGTTGAAAAATGTAATATTGTACGTTTGCCTTGATTTTTTTTTCCCGAAGTTTAATATCAAGGCATACGAATGCCTTTATCTTTTCTATCGATTTCTTGTGTTTTTCGCGCTACAGCCAGTCTGGTTTCGTCAAACCACTGTGAATCGCACAACATTTCCGTTATGCAGCGACCCGTATACATTGCAGGAATCTGAATTCGTCGTCCTGCCGCGAGGGACGGACGACGAATCGTCCTCGACCGATCGTCCTCTACTTATTGGAAGAAGCAGGAGAGAGATCGATATCCCATTCTAAATATCTGTTCGCCCCGGAAGGACGTCGAAGCGGGCGCTGCGCTCGCGGCGGCGCGGGGGCGCGCGGCGTCTTGTTTTCTCTGCTATTGCATTTTCGGAACGTATTTACATCAGGAATCCCGGAGGCTCCCGCCGCGATCGTAGCCCGAGCTTTGTAATTCCAAATGTTTACCTGGGAATTTACCTCTGTTACGGATATTGCACATTTGTTAAAGCGGTGGGTGCTACCGATCTCGAGAAGAAACGTGCACGCAAGCCTCTTGTGGCACCATGCTTCGGCGAGCTTCCCTCGCGGTATTTAACGGACATTGTATGTAATCCAATATCGTAGCATCAGGCATACAATAACGGGAGCATTCGCGAAATATATTCAAGCCGCACTTTATTAACGATGCATTTTGCGCATATGGCAGTATTCACTGCGCGGAAAGCAATACTCCGGAGGAGAAAGAGCTTCGTCTTTTCCGCTCTTCACCGCTCGTTTGTGCTCGTCGCGAATCACAATCCAATCTCGACATAATTTCCTCCGCGAGTTTGCACGTGCGGTGACCCGAGAACGCGCCCAATTCGCCTTTCCCCTTTGGCCGCCGGCGTTTTAAAAGGCAAACATTCAAATATTTACAATTACCGCGCTGCTCCTTGGATTAAAGGGTCTTCTCGACTTTCCGGGGAGAACAATTGACTATCTCCGCGTTATAACGCGAACGGTCGTGACGTCGTTTTACTCCGTTCGTTTGTATACGTATGTATGCCAGCGCGCCATGTTTCGATACCCTTTCATGCGCATTAATCGCGTGAATTGAATTTGTCTCTCGTGCATTTGCGTTTTACGAAATTTTTTTACTTTCTATTTTCACGGAATAGTAAAAAAAAAAAGAGTTCAACGATTGTTCACGCTGCCAAATTCTTTTCTGGAACGTCGTGTTTTATATTTTTAGCATTACTCCGCGATATTTTCCCTATGCTGGAAGAAATGATATAACCTTGACATTTTGCCAATTTATGATAACTAAATTCTCTCTTTCTCAATTACGTTTTGCTGATAAACATTATTTTTATATTGCACGGCAGTAGAAATGTATTTACAAAAGACGAGAGAAATGAGTTCTGAAGAAAGGCTCTATATATTAAAATAAAAAACAAGTAAATATAAAAAAATAACAATTGCGATGGCGCAATGGCAATGTAGATAATAATATGTTTTTGATGTTAAAAAATATATAATTTCGTCAAGACACGTACAGCGTTAATTTCTGATAATTTGCAAATAAATGTCTTAAGTATCGCTCACAAAATTTATGAACATTATAATTATAATTATATAGATACATTATTTATCTAGATTTAAAGTAATAATTAATCCTCTTCAGTTTCCATCATCTATAATCGGGTAGCAAAGCTCGAAACGGGAAAGTGAAGAGGAAGAACTAATATTCTTTCATTACTGATTACTCCTACAATTGTAAAACCACTTATTTACACACTGATCAGATACTCCATTGAGTTTTCGTTTAATTTCCCCTAAGTTTTCCTTCCTTTAGAGAGAAAGAGAGAGAGCGAGAGGGCCGAGAAGGAGGTAGATATAGTACTAATAACCGAGAATATCTCGTAGAGGCAGCGAAAACGAAGACAAACAACCCATCACGACATCGAATCGTCTCATCCAATTGCGAAAACTGCACAGCAGGAGTTTTCCAATTTAATTAGTGGATTTAAGGGCGGACCGCAGATAAAACTGCAGTTAATTATCAATGGCGTCCTGTGGCGAACGCCGGGACATACCCGCCATTTAAATTTGTTCCCCTGCTTTTCATGCCGCCGAAGACACTAGCAGCACTGACACCGATAGCGTGAAATTGTAATTTAAAGAAAATTTAACGCGCTTCGTTACTTTGCCTTCGAGATGATTTCGATCCCACTGTGTTAATTAAGCTTGGCTTGAATAAATTTGTAGAGAAGATCACAGGATAATGTACTGTATGTGAGAGCAATTTTTGTTTTAATATTTAACGAGAAAGCTCAGAAAGAATAATTATGAATAAATTAATGTGTAACAAAATAAAATTTTATCTACCGAGCTTTCGCTTTTTCTCAACTTCTTTTATTATATTTTTTATTATTTATAAAAACTAAAATGTGTATAAACATAAAATATTTTATAATTAGATGTTTCAATCTATGCAACATTTTTCCTGACTTAACAAATAATAAATTACAAATTGTAGCTTCCAGTAAAGGCTGTAAATAATTAATTACGGGCATTTTAATTAAATTATTAATTAGACGTTGTGTTCGAGTCACGTTTGTTAGAGAAGCTACATAAATTGTATTTTTACTTAACGATTAATGTTAAAACGACGAGACAACGAAATGGAACTGAAATTTCACTATGCAAAGAATATTTCTTTGGGAAATAAAAACTTAAATTTTAGTAGGATTTAGACTGTGCAGAATGATTACAGAAATCTAGCATGTCTACAGATAGGAGTATCATTAGTTCGTCAAGTAAAATATATTTGCCGTGAGATAGAATCCGCATCTTCGCGAAGAGGACTCGCCATCATTTCGCTCGGCGAAGTATTACGCCGCGAGAATCGTAATTAGTTAGCGCGTCTTCTTGAGGGAAATATTCAGACACAGAAAATTTTCAAATACGCGCGCAGCGAGAAGTACTTCAAAAATTAATTCCCAAACTAATCAGGATCCTCGACTCGAAGCGAGGAACTTCGTAACGATAAAGTTAAAAACCAATGAAGCGATATTACGCCCGCGCGTACCGAGAAAAAGTGATACTCTCTAGAGTTAATAAGTGCTTAAAAATACCTTGAATGTTCCTCCATATGGGTAGACGATTGGCGGCGGGAACAATATCTGTCTTCTCGATCTAGACGTAAAACCCTCGCTTCTCCAACAATATAACACGAGAAAACTGAGCAGGAACATCTTTCTCGCCATTAGGAACTGACAGAACTGATGAAAGAAATATATAATGCAATTTATTTCTAACATATATAAAATATAGATTCTTCACTTTGACCTAATGTAGCGAATTAGGTATTGTATATTTGCCCACGCTTTCCTTCGTGTGTATTGTGATCTCGCGTACCAGTTTCAACAGTAATACGAATATACTCGAGAAAAAGACAGTTTAAGCAAGAGAAACAGGGACAGTTTTGTACGCGGGGCAGTTTTCAATAACATGCTTTTTTGACAGTTTAGGTCAACAACTGTCACACGTTTCCCGTCAAAAAGCTGTATACTGTCTGCTCAAAGTCCCACATTCGTCATTTATTGCGTTGCTTTTGTCCAAAAGCTGGCCGTTTTTTTTTTACGTAAAACACGAAAAACAATATTATTCAGAATTGCCCCGTTGTTCTAAACTGCGCCCTCTTTATTTTTTGTCTCTTTGAGACGCGTAGCGCGACTCATTAAAAGTTCATATCGCGTATTTGTCACAATGTGCACAAATAGCAAAATAATATTATTTTACAGGCGGAGTGACAGCAAAAAAAGCTTTATTATGCATAGCCATATTGTTGCATTTTTGCTTAGATTTTATAGTTTTATAGTCATTCAAAGTTTCTATTGTTAATTACAGATAATTGAAGTATAAATTATGTCTTTACTTTATTTACCTAAGCTCGTTTTTAATTACCGTATGCAGAAGAACATGTGAGTGCTTAGTATTGATTACGAAAGAGAATAGACGCAGAAGAGATCTTATAAAAATACATTATTGTAATTAACATATTCATTTGACTCTGTTACAATAAATAAATCAACCCTGCTTACAGACAACAAACTTACGCGCGGAAAAAATTACGCGGAAGAAACTTTTATTAGCGAAAATTGCGGGAAAATAAAATTAAAAGGGACCGGCTTGTAATAATTTTTATATTTCACGACTGTGTCGTAATATCACACTTCCCCGAGTCGATCCCACTGGATTCCGCGGGGGATACAAAGCGGGACGCACAATGGAGGAAGTATATCGTGATCCCGGGCTGAAAAGCGCGCGCGATTCTTGAACTCGCGTCGTATTCTGCGGATAAAATGTACGCTGCCACTGTCAGGGCGAATGAATTCGTATTCAGGTGTACCCCCCGCGGGTGGCTGGCATTAAATATAGCTACTTTTATCAAGAGTGCAATTTATGGCGGCCTTTATGACCCGCCCTGTATAAGTATCGCGTTGCCTTCGCACTCGTGGGTGAGTGCAGCCGCCGAAAATGGAGCTTCCCGCGGTAAATAACTCTAATGCCTGGCACCCGGAAAAGTTTTCTGAGTATCGCCCGAAGGGAGACCTCCGTCGTCACGGATTCGTCGTCTTTCCCTTTGACCTCACCTTGAGTAATACGCCACATCGCATTAAAACCTTGCTTACAAGTACGTAGATTCAAATCGCATACGATCTGGCGCAAGGAGTGAATCTTCTTGCATATTCCTTAAGAAAATTTATCAGGAAAATCATAATCTCATATTTTCAGCGCTTAAGAACGTACAATTCCTGTTCCGGTAATAAATGTAACTTTTGACGTAAGCCCTGGGAGTTTGGTGAAACGCGCTACAGTTAATCGACACTCATAAAATGGAGTAAGTGGCAAGGTTTAGTCAATTATTAATTTTGAAAACAACGTAAAGATTATCTGAGGACCGTGATCGAATTTGCGGCGAATTTGTAGCGACATGTATTTCATCTAGCGCGAGCATACCTTTATAATCTTACGACCGAGAGCACAGTGAACTCGCTGCTGCAGGAGTGGCGCATACGCACGCTTGTCTGACTTTAACCGGCCGTTTCTACTTGCCCGTTTCGGAACTCCTGTCGGCGCACGTGGCCCGGCCTCGTGGAAATTAACGTAAATTCGTAGAGCCACACGAACTGCTTGCTCAGCGAGTCGACACCTGCGATGAATTATGGTCAAGCACGCTCAAATAACTTGGTACGCTCACAGAAAATCGCGACCGGTGGAGGCTCGGAGACGTTCTTGAAATTAACGATTAACGTTCCTGAAATTCGAATCGAATCTGCATATATAAAGCTTAGTTCGCTCACAATCAGTATAAGCAGATTAAATATTTTTCTCGCAACTCTGCATCTCGAAAAATACGATTTATACCGGAGTTGCAAATACAATTAATAATTATTTCGGGCAAAAATTTTATCTCGGTTTAAATATAAAATATATTTACTTGAACGCATACTAAATGTTACAATGTAATATTAAGTTTTTTAATATTTTGTTGTTGCGTATAAAGTTGAATTACTGTCTTCACTGTGGACGAATAAATCTTCTACTGAATTATATTTTATCTATTTACGCTGAATTTAACTCCGCTTTTTTTCCGCGTGTACACAAACGTTGTTTAAATATACACTCATAATGTCAGGCATAATTAATCATCGTTACGCAGATTACTTCATGCGTCTCCTCCTTTTTTCCCACTCGGCGTTATTTCAATTAAATCCTATCACTTCTGCGTGTCGAGCGATGCAGCGCGTGTAACGTAATAGCGCGGAATATATACTTCGTAAAACTGTAACGACCCAGGTTAAAGTTAATGACAAGCCATATACAATCCGAACAATGGAGGCGAAAACGCGCGCGCGGAAAGTAGCAGTCAGGTAACATCGCCGAGATAGATGGCAATCTACCGCTCACCCCACTCCTGCGCGAATGTTTGTCAGTTCTGCCTTTGTAATCATTGTTTGCGGAAAGTTGTCACTACCTCTCCCCCCAGGTGGGAATGCCCGCGACAAGTTCCGGATAAGGGGCGTCGCGCGGAACAAGTTTTGGAACAAGAAGATTACACGCTCAAGCTTCGGAGCCCCCGAGAAACGCGAAGGCAAAGAGGTTCCGTGAAAGGGAAGGAGCGCGTAGCGCGTAGGGGTGTGTACCGGGGTGGAGATGTAACGCACGTGAGGGAAGAGAGAGAGGGTGGAGAGAAAGAGAGAGAAGCGAGATGAGATAAATGGAGATGGGGTCGGAAAAGAAAGGAGGAGAGCGTAAATCGGGTGGGACTAAATAGAGAAGGAGGTCGTTACTCTACGTCGAGGGTAAATCTCCGCGAGTTAATGACTTGCGAAGTTTTAATTGATGCGCTATAATGAAACTATGTAATGCGCCGCGCTCCGCGCGAAATAACGCGGGTAATCTTATTTCCGATACTTCGCACTCGAGGTTTTCGGGGCACCGGGACGAAGCTTCGAACGCGGACGAATAAAAATTAGAGGGGGGAAGGGTTGGCCGGAGGAGATAAATGAAGATGGAAACGGGAGACATAATAAAGTGGTTGAACGAAATTGGATAGTACAAACGGGGAAAAGTCTATTCTTTCAGCAGAAAATAGCGAGCAAGATGGATGTGCGTATAGCTCACAATCCATCCTTTTCCCGGAAATTGTAACGTATCGTTGGTTGGAACGGTTGATTGTTTAATTAATTAAACCATGTAATCCTCAAGCGCGTAATTCTATTGTAACATTATGCTATTATCGCACGTGTAATTGTTAATCCCAGGAGTGTAATACAATGTGTTTAACACCCAGGAACGCAGCGCGATCTCCGAAAATACGAAGGATAAACGCAAAATTAGGTAACGTCGAACTACGTTCTAGCTCGAGCGTTGAAAACGTTCTCGCGTTTTTACGACAAGTATAAATATCACGTCTTGCACGGATAAATTATCTTATATTATTTAAATATAAAAATAAATTTTATAAATTTAGATCATTCAGAGAGAAGGCTAATAAAACGTTCCGTTGGTGTTGAACACATACGTTTAAGCAGTATCGTATAGAATTATTTATCGTTAGCGAGGATTTGGAGCGTGCAATTGTTATTTATCAAATTTCCAATTTTCAATACGATACATCTGTATCGTATTAAACCTGAAATAAAGCTCTTGTTAAAGTTCCCTTGAAATTAATTGAAGAATATGATCTCTTCATAAAGCTTACAGTCCGCAAACTAACTCGAAAAATCGTTTTCGACATCAAACACTCGCTTTGAATCTCGCATCAGGGGATAACATTATGGGTCCACTTCCTGCCGATTCTAGGGCACTCGGTACATGTGCGCGGCTGACACGCGAAAGTGCGTGACTGGGCGTGCTCCATCATCGTCCAGCGGAGGAGCTATCGCCATCCGCTCCGCGGATCGTCTCTCTCGCAGGCGTCTTCGTGCCCATGCATGAAGTTTCCAGATACGTATAATTTTTTCGACGATGCGAGACACGCGGAAGGAAAAGACATCGAAAGATATGGGGCACGAGGCACGAAAGAGGGCGGAAGGGAAAGGGAGGATAAGAACGGGGGCCGCGGAAGAACGAGAGGAGGTGAGGGTGAAGCGGAGCGTGATGCCGGCGGTATTTACGAATCCAGATAAAGAGTCTCGGCAGACACGTAGGAGAGAAGAAATCGAGCGTCGTATATATCGCTCTTCCAAGCTATCTTACGGCGAGACCCGACAGCGAAATTTACTTAGCACCCTCCTCCATCCCTCGTTTCGCAAGGCTGCGACAGAACACGGTCACTTGATCGTCGCACCGAGCGAATGGACGTTATTCATAGTCGTTCCTTGAGCAAGTACGTCTTACATATATACGTAGTATATGTAACTACAAGTAGTATGTTCGTTCACACACATACATGTATAAATAAGAAATTTTTATCAAAAGATAAATATTAAAATTATAATGTATTTTCTAATAAAATGTATTCGCTGGAATTTGAATCGTGCGATGATGTCCTAAAAATACATTAATCCTGAAAACATCTTCATTTATAGTTAATTCGAATATAAATAATAAATTGTGTACATGTTCTCTAGCGATTTTAATCAAATTATATACCTACATATCAATTTTCATGTATACTTCACAAATACAGATATAAACATGGAGGAATTGTATACAAAGTTGGGGACTTTAAAAATATCAGGGCTCCTGCACAGTTATCGCATTTATTATTTTATATTTATTATAAATTATAAATATTTTATTTTTTAAACTGTTATACAATAGATTTTTCGTTTTAAGTTCACGGCTTAAACTGAAATATCTACGAGAATGGAACGACACGTGTCACATCCACACAAACAAGAACAATACTCAATTGTTGCTGCTATATTTAAAGCACTTTTTTTTTCAATTTTCAACTTCATTTGTTACGATCGGGATACGTAACTGTTTGCAAACTGAAAGTTCCCACATCGTCATCCACATTCGCATGAACGCACAGATCAAATTTACCTCGTAACAAAAGTATGTCATTCGTCTCATCCGTTTTCTGAGAATGCAATCTCGTCAAAAAAGACCGCGTTGCTTGGCGCATTAAGATTCGTACTGATAAACATTGCAAAAATGACATGCGTAATTAAACGCGTAAACAAAATTCGAGCGTGTCCTAATCCTGAAGGGAGTAAAGATGGTTCGCAACAATTTGATTACTTAAGGAAATATAATTTCTGTAAATGATTCCAACGGCGACTCGGTGCAATCCGGATACGTTAGGACGCAATCGCCGCCAGACTTACCCAGCCGTTCGGCTTCCTGATACAATTTGTCGGCGCTCCGGTGACTGGAATTAATTGCTACCGGCAAGTCCTCCGTAGGCCTGCGAAGGAGATTCAGATTAAATCGTTTCGTGCTTCCCGTCAAGCTTTAGATTATTCAACCGCATATCGGACGTTATCCAATACATTGCACTTCAAGCGCTCATTGTTTGGACAACTCAATCAGAGTTATGGTATTAATTTTCTCTTTGTTTAAAATACACAGTATTTATTTATCGACATATTTTCTGATCAATATGGAAGCTTGACATGAAATTCTAATAATCATCGCATGTTTTTTCGAGACATAATTTCATCGACGTTTTCAAAGAACGCATGTAATAAATATTGTAATTAGCGTGTACTATATGTTTAAAATTGTAATTTCTGCCGTCGCTCGGTACAATATTTAATAAATCTCTGGCCATGTTTGAGAGTAAAATATCCTAATTTATCTCGCCTCCCATACCTTAACAATTATTGGACCGACCATGAATCTATACGGACACCTTGGATATTCGTTGGAAATCTCGGAAATTTGCATGCTTCGCAATTAATGGCTCGTCGGCATTAATTTGTGAAATATACTTGACAACGAAAGCTTATATATAATATGTACACCCGCGGAAGTCTCTCAGGCACGAAGCGCATCGGCGTTTCATTCGATTATTTCGAGAGAGAGAGAAACGAGACTCCGAGGGAGTCTCTCTCAGCCGCCAAGAGAGAAATATATTATAAAGCGATGCCTGACGAAAACCTGGGCGAAACACACTTCTGTTGGAAACTCAATGTACACGCGCTAGACTTAGTCGCGTAATTACCGCGCCGGTGTTAGCTCGGGCGCAATTTCCTTCGAACATACGCGGGCGTGGGCGCGTTTGGAATAGCAAATTTCGTGGCTTCTGGTTACAGGACGGCTTGTAGCCGGCGCGGCGGACGGGCGAATATTTTACATGATGTAACAGCCATCTGCTGCTCGACCGACGCTCAATTAGGATTCTGCCAAACATGAGGCCGGATTTTACGGTCGTCCAGACAGCTGTATGTACGCGTAGCCACGCAATCGTATCAAATCTGTAAGCTCTGCTCCGTGTGTATATTCACGTTTCGATGGATCCCTCGCTATTCGCACGCATTCTCGAACGGCAATATTCGAAACCGACATAGTCTCGGGGAACGTGTCTAGTATTTTATATCACGGACATGCGAAAACAAATCTCATTTTCACTCACAGCGATAGAATCACGAAAATTAACGGAAAGCGCATTCTGCCGTGTCTGTATATCAAATCCTAATCTGAGTCGCTGGCTAATATTTCTGAAAATTATCTTTAAAAAAATGGATCTGTATTTTCTTTTATTAAAGAAAAAAATTGTATTACTTTAATTTTATTTGCAGTCGATTTATTAACTGCGAGACCGTAAAAGAAAAGAAGACGTACGTTGAGAAGAATAAAACTCGGTAGAACTCTTTGACTCGAAAGTCTTCATAGCCTATAAAGAGATGAACTTTAGTTTTACGCACGATGAGAAGAATCCGCTACAAACGAGATGCAAATTTCTACGCTACTAACCTTCATTTTACGAGCTGTATATTCGCGTATACGAATACCTTCGGTGGATTCTCTACATTATTCCTAACAAATCTGTCAGCCATTAGAAACTTCCAAGGGAATTCATTACTCACGACTCTCTTCCCCTGGTGATAAATCTCGTTTCCGGAAGTGCGCGGATGTACATCGATCCCGCTCGCGGCGAGTCAAAGCGCACGAGTGCCGGAAACGTCGGAATTGACTTACGTTAATATTAGGTGGATCACCTCCCCGAGGATATCCTGCTGGGTCCTGTGGAGAGGCGTTTCCCCGAGCTCGCAGATGGTCCTCAAAAGGCACTGCCTGCCATCTCGCCAGCCGTGTCTGAAGAGTCAACATCGAATCTTATTTTGCAGCGTAGGTTATTTACGTTTCGATCGTTCGCCGCGTTCCTTCTTCTTCTCGCGGCCCCGCGACTCTTTCTTATTCTAATTCTACGTCGAGGTAATTTTATCAAAGCGACACATCCCATTGAAATCTTTCGCGAGCAACGAGCAACGAAAGAGTAAAAACACTGGATTTTTTTACACAACTGCAGATCTCGATCTGCGTTTGCACTCTCTATCCCTTTCGATCAAAAATTTTTTTTTTTATTATTATTACACACGATTACTATTATTTCTCGGGGCAAACTCCTTGCCTGTAACTTACGCCCCTGCAGTGCACGCTTTCCTGCATCCCAGCGGAGTAATTGCCTTATGTCCCAATTAATTTATGTTCGAGTCGCCGTCTTTACCCCTGTCGCCCTTTGATCCTGCGGACGCCAACTCCCACTTACGTAGAGTGAAGGAGAGTGGTGTAGATCGAAAGGAGACGCTCTTTATCACCGAAAGTAAAATTGGCAGAATTTCGCGCAATCTGGACCGTCAATCAATGAACCGTCGCGAAATGAACCGTACACTTTTACGCTTTTTTCAATTTAATAGTATAACCAATGATAACATCTTTAAAATCAACTTAAATCTTTCTTCCGTAGAGAGTAATATGACGAACATGTTTAGGTATCTGATCAATAAGAATATAGGAAAACATATAAATTTCCCTATTAATAAATTTATGACAGCTAAATCTGCATATAAAATCATGATTTTAAAAAACCGACAGTAAAATAAATAAATTTTATTATTGACATGATGAGCAAAGCGTAAAATTAATTTTGCCACGTGACAAGATCTCAAAAATGTTGGCACTGAGAATTATTTTTGACAATCTCGGTATCGACGATAAAACACTTCTGGAGTCTTGCCCAAAGCGAATTAGAGAAAGCTAGCGCGTAGTTCAGCAGAAATGTAATTTCAACAAGCGGCCATCGGAGACAATCAATAGCAAGAAAATTCAGAGTTAATTATTTAGAAACATACCCACTTGCTCTCGCGTCTACCGTGTTTATTGATTCATCGGGCAATTTTGCGCGGTAATGCGCGACATTTGTTCTCCCGATTCCAAATTCAAATCTCTCGACCGTCCGAACATTGCGCAAACCCGGCGAGTGAAATTGCGCGCTTGTTCCCCGAGCCGTGTGTATGAGAGTGAACAAAAGAATAGCGGAAAGAGAATAACGAGAGAGCGACAACTCGCTCGTTCGGTCAATCTCGATGACGGCTAAGTGCCGCGCAAATTGAAACCATTGATATATATCCGCCGGGAGTTTTATCGGGCGCCTCTCGTTTCGCCACTCCTCTCGACAAATTTAATTAATGCATACACAAGCGACCGGGTAAAACGTGCCGAACGTTTTCTCCTCAAACTTCCCACTGAAGCTGCGAAGGAAAGTACATTTTCGCGGCGAGCCTCTTTAAGGGTCGACGTACGGGGAGCGATTAGCGCAAACTTACTCGTCCAAGAGGTTCTCAATGGCGACGTAAGTTTCCTGCAAATCGAGATCCCTGATGTGTCTCGCGGGAATTATCGTCGGTTCGAACTGCGACAAGTTCCACGGTAGAGCGTAGTTGAGTTGGAATCCCGAGGAGAAGGCGATGCCGCCCCTTTTCGTCATCGCCACCGGCATCGAGATACCCAGAGTAAACTGTCGAGCAAATGTTCCGAGATTACATCTCGAGAAAGGCATTCAAATTGCGAGGCAAACGGAGCCAACTATCCGAAAATGAATTCATTTACATGTTTTCTTTTAGATATTCTAAATTGAACGATTGTTTGGATTAAAAAATTCCAACGTAAAAATAATTAAATTCCGTAAAGATCTTTTTCCTTTTTAAGCAAAATTATTGCGAGAAATTTTGTTTAATATGAGAAATTTCTTCTCGAGAAGAGACAGTAATTCATCTATCCGGACTAGATTTGCTATAAGTAACGTGTTGACGACTCGCAAATAAATATTTAATACGGCAACAGCGATATTTTGTTCAGTGAATCACGGGAACAAATTAAAAGCTCTCACAACAATTAATCGATATGCACAGCTAAATATCATTTTAATAGGTCAAATTTGATTGAAACGCTATTTCTTTCGCTGGCATATGGACGCAGAATTTTTAATCATCTATTAAAATCTGCGAAACTAAAACATTCATAAAACAAATTGATATGCCAAACTTTAGTGTTCAATGTGTAAATATACTATATATAAACACGATATAGCTTCTAACTTATTACAACTTTAAAACCTTATTTATCCTAAAAATAATTGCAGAACAACGTTAAATAAAAAGCATTTTTACAAAGTGCCTGCGGCATTTAATAAAGTAACCAAGCCCCTAAATAATAATACGAAACGTCTCTCGAGGCGATAAAAGTAAAGTGAATCGTTAACCCAGTATATAAATTCTCCTTTCGAGATAAGATATTATAAAAATTAACGGTAAATTTTGAAGATACCTGAAGCAAGGTATTCTCGGGGTACAGCAGTATCGCTCGGCAACACCAAAAATTCGCCCAAAGGCCAACGGTCGAGAATACCCAAAAAAGCAGCCGCGACATGGCGAACGTGCTGCAGCGTCGTCGCCGATGGAGCGTCGTCGGGAAGCGTGGCTCATCGCGGACCATATCCGATACCCATTCCCCGTTCTGTACCCAAGTAATTCGCGCCGACCATCGGATCATCGGTCAACGAACCGTGGGCGAATGTTCTCTTGTTCCAGGAGATCGCGGTACTCGGAGTTCGTGGTAACACGATAATGAGTCTCCCGGAGTCTCGGCAGCCGGGTGAAACGCGAACGCGCGCGCATGCCGCTATTTGCGTCCAGCAAAACGTATACCCGATCCGGAATTACGAGCGGCCGAAAACTTCGACCGTTTCACAGAGGCGCGCGCTACGAGCCGTTCTTCTATTATATGGAATCTCGTTAACGAGATTATTCAAGTGGAAACCTGTATCACGGTAACCGTATCACAGTAGTACCTTTCGTAGTAACGAGCCGGAGGAAAATTCGCGAGATAGCAGGTATTTTATTTGAATGTTCGCAGAAGCGATATACTCGCCACGTACATACGTATATTACCGTGTCGAAAATTATTTCTTCGTGTATATACGCAGATAAGTCTTACAGAGAAAGAGAATGTATATTGTTCTAAAATATATATCTTCCTAAGAGAGTACACAAACGCCATAAGTGGAACAAGTTAACATTTCGATTGACGTCCAAAAAAGAGACAATCGATCTTTCATTGTGCGCGACGAGGGGAGAAAATCCGCTGTGCGATGAAACGTAGCGGGCGCACGTGTACATGATGCACAAAAAGAAAGGGGATTTATGTGAACAATGCACACAGGCGTGCATTAAACCGACGTTGCGGCCGTCGAAGCGCCGCGCCGCGCCGGCGCGGCGACGCCGAACGATTCATCGGCGTATCAGTTTAATCCCGGCAAGCGCGATAACGTTGTAAATCCAATAATTGCCCGTCTTACCCGTTAAGCAGCTTTAATTAATTCCGTTTCCGTACCGGCGGCGGATTAACAGCCAAAGTTGAATTAAAATCTCATCTGGAAAGTCCGGCCCCGCAGCCGTTACGTTTACCTCACGTGTTTCTAATTCCCGTTTCCGATGTCGCATCTACAATTCTACATCATTAACGGGATTAGCTTTACGGTCTAACGCGTCACTTGATTGCTAACGATTATTATTGTAGCCATTAAATCGAAAGTTCTAACGTCGCTGTTTTGAACAAAGGTTTTATGGTTAACAATAACGATAATTTTTTTTGTTTCAACAATCGTCAATAATGTACTTGCGGAATTGTTGAGAATCATAAGACACATGTAATACGAAGAGATATTCGACCGTATCGTAGTACCGTTAATCGGAAATGATGACGGCGGAAATCCCTGATCCGAGAAAACTGCTCCGAGAAAATTGCGCCCGCCGGAACGTCTCGTAGAGGTAGAGGTAAAGCCTCGTTGATTGGAAATGCACTGTTAAATTGAAACTTGTATCGGATCGACGCTCACTCAAGGGAAATAACAACCGCATCCTTTGTGCCCGGAAGTCGGAGACCGTGTCGATTTTAATATCGTGTCGCTAAGATAAGTGCCAGCACGCCGTTGAGCATCTCCGAACTACAGACATTGACCGATCGATCACGAACAAAGATAAGAAATAAAATATCTTCAAAACGTTTATGTATGCGATTATGCAATTTTCTTACCGAATATGTATACATATATGTACATATTTCTTTCTTTCTTTCGTCAATTTTATTTAAATTTTGATAATAGAAAGGAACACTGATTTTTAAGAAAGAGATTCGCTTCTTCATCACAAGCGCTTGTCAACTTATATATAAACACCGGGTGTTCGAGAGTTACGAAATCATAGACAAATTGCATATATACTTGAGAATCAAGCTGCGCGCAAAGCAAGTGCCCGGATATCTCAGCTGCAATCGCCACGGATGTCCATTATACAGATTGCGACGGATGTTCGCACTAGTTGGATATTCGTAGTTAGTCCATGCCGTAATCTCGCCGCGATTCGTTAAGATCTACGAGGCATGAAACATGGTTTACACGCGCGGCGGAATGTCGGTGTCGTCTAACAGACGCGTGAATTGTGAAGTACGCGTGCACGAGGGAATGCCACGAATATTCTGGGCGAATCTGTGCCGAGGATATTCAAATGTGTCGCTCCCACGACTGAATAATTGCATGATTTGCAATTATATTGTTAGTGAAAAGTTCCTATATTTTGCAAAAAGAAAAAAAGATTAATAAAAAATGCAAAGAAACACTTCTATGGACATTCGATCTTCATAAAATTAGATTTACAGATATTAATTTTAGAAAAACATCGTCGCGAGTTATGCCACGATACGAGATAACACGGGACGTGAATCTCGTTATTTAATCTGTAATTTGCTGTTTGTAAAATCAACAAGCTATTTATTTTGATCCGGGTTCTCGTTACCAAACACACTTTATATACTTATACATTCCGCGAATCTGAAATATCTGTCGCTCTATGTACACTGCATATAAGCCGCGCTGCGCCATTTAGTTTGCGCTTTCATGTGCAGTAACATACGGGCGATCTGCAAAGCCCTGAAAATGAGTTGGGCGGACGACAGGCAACAACTTCGTTTCGGTAACAACCCCTTTGTAAACGCGAAAAAGGCGCAATATACATTCCGCACAGCCTCGCGCCTGTCTGTATAACGGACCGCCGCGCCGCGCCGGACGAAAGAACGGGGGAAAGTTAACCGAGGCAAAAGGGATAAGCAATATCCCTTTATTCGTTCGCTTCCTGCACCGCCACCGACGGAGAGACGCGACGGAAACAAGGATTGCACGGCCAGCTGAATTCTCTTTATAATTGATTTCGCAAAAGATGATATACCGTTCGAAAGAAAGAGAACAACTTGCGTTAGCTGCCTTTTGATAAACTCAAACTGACAATGAGAGACATCATTTCACTTAAGATCGGCCGTTCTCTTTATAGCCGCGCATGTAATAAATTTATTAAATACTTTTAAATATGCAGCACAACGTACACAAAATTAGATATACAAAATAAAATTTAAAATATTCGACTTTTATTCGACTTATTGTTAGCGTGATTAAAATATAGTAAATTTTTTAATAGATTATGAGTAATAAATGCGGATTCAAATATTGGATTTTTTTTTATTATAACTACTATTTATCTTCATTTTGTTATTTAACGAATAATGGCAACAATAAAAGAAAAAAGAGAGAAAGAGATTGTATTGTATTGATTTAAAATTTTTGTATTTATCCGGTGGTCGGACGTTATTCAGCGAATAAGAAATAATTGATCATTGATAAAATTTCGCAATACACTATCAATTTAGTAATAAGATGATTTATTATTCTCGTTCACGGATAAATAAATTAGGAATCCCTCCAATATTGGATCGTACTATTGGATATCGACTATCAATTAACTGCGTAAAGTATTTTTCCAATATTATAAATGTGATATATATCATTTATCTCCCTCCCCCATCTATCTTTCTAATTTATTTTATCAATTTTTATCGGTATCGTTCATCAAACTAATTTACGAGAAATAATTGTTTGCAATCACTCGTAACTCTTGAAAATGAAATTTTCTGAAAACGTCCCGACATTTTCGCTGAGATAAAATCGACTTCAAATTGCTCGAATAATATACCTTTGAGCTTCCGAACTCTTTCTTTCTTCAACTTTGTATACGCGATTTACTTATCGACGATCGAGATTGCCGAAGATTTCGCAACCATGTCAATAGCTTTTACATAAAATCCTCAGCAAAGGCACTCTCGATGCGGAAGTCTTTAAGTGGATGACATTTCGTTTCGACAAATAACGTTTCGTGGTAAATAAGATATCACGCCGTCCCACGATGAACAAACATTGCAGTCTCCGCCGACGTTCACCGTTGACAACCGTCACGGTGTAACGTGGTGCCAGTTAGCTCTTCACCTCCGCTTCCCGCTGTTGAAAATGCAATTTCAATTCCGGCAAGTAAATGTCAATTTGCTCCGCATGTACGACGGAAACAGATCGCCAGTTTTCATAACCAATACAAACGAAATATACGCCACGTAACATTATTTCACATTATTGCATATTAACATTTATGTTCGCGCAGCTACGTGAGCGTAAGAGATGTCACGGCTTATCTCCCTCTTTTCTCCCTCTCACGTCTGAAATTGATTCTTCGCGAAAGGTTGCGAGGTCGCCTGCAAATGGTCCGGACGATAGCCGAAGCGAAGAAGACTTGAAGTTTCAGCTCTTCCTCTTTTTCTCTCTTTCTCTCTTTCTCTCGATATAGATTCCCGACATCGGTAGAGAATATTCGAAGGATAAAACGGTGAAGAGGACGCTGAGGATAGAACAGCATTGGGTGCGCGACGATTAATTTATATGGCCGATCTAATGCTTGGTAGCTAGGTTTGATAGCTATAAGCTTAAAAGCAAAGTTGAGTAAAGGAGGGCGAAACGGTTTGGAATAAGTCACTGCAGTGGTTTGCTTTATTAAGGCTACTCGAGCGAACGTCGCGATTTATAATATTAATATTAAAACAGGTAAGTTCTTAAAAATGTTAGGTTTGTTAAAGCAGAAATGAATGTTGAGACAGAATACCTAAATGGACTGTGATATTGCCATGTCACAAGTCTAATTTAAATAAACCTGGTTGTTTTAACGGGCCCTTGGCTTTCGTTCAACAAGCGTCGACATGTGCAGTTACAAGCGATGATGGCAATTCGCCCGTCTACACTCTGCCCGTATACCAACGAGTATCTCCAGCTGTCAGTCAGGCGAATCGAATGATACCATCATATCCATGCAAATACTTTTGCCGACAAGCCAACTTGCAATCTCCACCCAATGTCAGGTAATACTTCCTGCGGGAGAGGGAGGGGGCAATATTGGCGTCAGACAGCGGATATCGCGGCAGTAAATCGTTTCTATTCACTACGACCGCTCCAGACACATGCATACCATTGTCGAATAAGAAGCACGAAAATGTCGCGGTACCTCGTAAAGACGCCAAAAATTCGACGAGGGGAAGCTAAATGTACCGACAATTCAAAAAGAAGGTATAAATTCATAGCGTCGTTCCCCTGTCAATAGAGAAAGTAAAAATACCCCTCCCTCTTTCTCTCTTTCTCTCGCACGCATAGAATTTCTTTAGAAAACTAATTGTACGATCAGTTCGTTACTTATTACTATTTACAATTCCTAACTAATCGACGACTAATTATATCAAATACGTCAGAGTGTGAAATTATTATTAATACACAATAAATTATTCAATAATAATTATATGAATCGCTGTTGATTGCCCGTAACTTACAGTTTAAATTTTAGAATGTATTTGATTATGACGGTTCTGATTGCAAATTTATTGCAGTGTGTAATTAATACTGCCTAGCTTTTTTGTTGACTTTTTGTTGACAAAAGATATTAAATTTTAATTTCTATTAAAACACATGCATATATTATCAAGCGAGCGAGCAGAGATGCATCGCCGACCATTAGTCAAAAACTCTCCGCGCATACCCTCCGCCTCCTAAGAAAACAAACTTTTCTCATCAAATTTAGCTTTTCCGGCTGTGGACACCGCGCAAACTCGAGAGAATTTCGGAGTAAACATAGAAGTGAGCGGCTATGCAAGCCGCGAAACAAATTCGCGGTTTGTGAAAATACGATAAAAACGCGCTCGTTTAGCGTTCCTGCGCAAAACGGCGCGTAAAAACGTGTGTTTACGAAGCTCCAAGGAAATGAGCATCTCACAATGTGGCGAGCGGGCGGGCGCGAGCGGGCCGGTGCGACATAATAAAATGTTATGGGGAAGAAATCGTTTCGCGCTGTAAAATGTTAAAGCGCTTTTCCAGTGTGCTGCGCAAACCCGGGACCCCGGTCCCTTGATTGCAATATCCCGGACCACCTGGGAGGACGTTAACGGTTAACGTAAAGAAAGTCTCGAGGTTTATTGCGACGATGTCACCTGAAATATAAATAGGAGGTCGCGCTACAAATCCATCGTGATTAAAGCTGTGTTTTCGGTAACACAATGAAAAGGGCACATCTGGTAACATAAATGACGAGCAAAGAAAATTTGTTTCTTCTTTCTTTCTGGACACGAGATGCGCAAAGAATAGCTCAGGAAATATTGTTTATATGTAAAAAATACGAGGGCGAAGAATCTTATTAATTTTCTTACAATATACATTAAAAAAATAATCATTATATTGTAATACTAAATTGCACATTTTTAAGATTTAAAAGCTTCGGAGTAATTAAGTTTTTTTTTACTTACATCCTTGTTCTCTTCAGATTAATCTGAAGGTACGGAGGGCATCCTTTAGGATACTCCGTAATCCGAGAGTCAACGTGTTTCGAACACTTACGTTGTTCGGAAAGAGCTAAATTTGCTTGCCCTGGCCAAACTAATATCTATTCATAATTAACTATGGTACGTCTATTATCTAATAATTAACTGGCAACCGCATACACCACATATAGATGCGAATGCGGTTGCAATACGCATTATTAAGGGAATTGCATATGTATGTGTGTGCGTGCAAATATATAACATATATTAATAGTGCATGTAACCAAATAGCTCATCACGTAAATTGACTTATGAGATATAAAAAGACACATAAAAAGACAGACACGCGCTTTCGTAAGCTTCAATATTTTCTGATGCGATTATACATTTAAAAAACTTTCGATCGCTATTCTTTCTTCCATCTCTTTCACTCGAGGATTCAGTTTCCGTACAATTAAGAGAAAAAAACGCCGGGCAAAGTAAATAATCTTACCTCGCAGCTCCGAAGGAACATAAAGAAATCGCGATAGTCGGCCCGTGAAAACTTTCGACTTTTCTTTCGGCTGATTATACGGGAATGCGCCGAAGTAACGGAAAAACCGCGATAAACTTCACGAGGGAGGCCCGATCCTCCGCGAATGCTGAGGATTCTTTAATATCGAATGCCGGCATTCCACCCGCCGAAACTCCCGTGTTTCTTACGCGCACTTTTAGGAAGATGAAACACCGAATCAGGGAAGAAGAGGAATGCCAATGGGGGAAACGGGGGAAGCGTAGGAAAACGCTCTCACGACCTCCTCACATCACCGAAACGACGAAACATCGAGAGCGGAGATGGATTATTCGTAAGAAATCTCTCGCTTTCGTGGGCGAGAAGCGGTACTGTCGGAATTTAATTTTGTAATTGACAAATGTATACAGTGCATGCTCTTTCCGTGTACGTGCAAACCGAACGGCGCAAGCTGTTGTTAGTGGAATATCTCGCAGCTACCTGCGTTTATGTAAAAAGAGGACATACAATTCTAAGTAATCACGATCGCCTCGCCTAGGAAATTTCAAGGGGGATGCTTCGTGTGATACGTGTACTTCGGAAATCATGTTCCCGGCAAAACGCGTCCAGCTTCCGAACTTTCGATCCTGGCGTCTCAACGACGTCGTTCGGCGATCTCCGATATTTCCATCAGCGATCTCCCGGGTTTCGTCCGTACCTCCGCTCCGACGCAGCTCCGGCCGCACCGTGTCGAGATTTCCATCCGGTCTCGTCACGTGGTCAACGTGGAAAACACGTCGAGCACACTTCTGCGGCATTCCGGATAAAGGGCGTGGCAGCCTGCGCCCTCCGCCTGCTCGCCCAGCCGTTCAGCCGCCCGATATTCCCGATCCCCGTACTCGTCGTACTCTTCCCGGGTGCTGGAGGGCCTGGAATCCCATAGTATTTTCGCATACACGAGCGTAACGTATACGTGTGTGCCTGCCGCGCTGTGAGAAACGGCCGTGTTCGGTACCGGCGTTACTCGGGAAACGGCTGCCGAACGGAACAAAACGAAAATATCGGCGAGCCGCGGATACGCATACGCGGTTTATCGAAAAATCTCGGCGTGTGCTCGATGCGATGTTTATTAAATACCGTCATCGCGCGCGCGTGTCTCCACAGTGACATTATGTTTGCGTGTAATTGACGTTACGCGTGGCCGACGTTTTATTGCGGCGCGGTTAATTGATTTTTCTCACCGGCGAAGCCTGGCTTCCAACGATTATCGATAATAGAGACATTCTTTCACATAGTGGAGGTCGCCGAGGAAATATATATAGGATACATCGTAATATTAACACATCGGACAACTTTAGTGGCGTATCTTCGAACGAGTCGGTGTAATCTCAGTGAAAATTCAGACCGAAACGATCAGTTAATATCGTGTTATTGAAGTTCGATAAAACCATTTATCGATTAGAAAAAAAGTTAACATCAATACAATTTTAAAGCACGTAAAATTCAAGGAGAGAGACGTCTCTATTTAATTACAATATCTCGATTTATTTTCTTCTTTGTACCTGTATAGTAGGCGTCATTAATGCCTTCCATCTGAAGCATAGTACATGTAACGTGCACTATAGAAATCCCAAGAACACAGCTAGGAAGGCATTAATGACGCCTTCTGTACATAATTTTCATTATCATATTAATTTCTTTTTACTTATCTGAAAAAAAAGACTTGCGTTTCGCGCACGCTATACGCGATATTCAAGTGTGTCAATTTTCCCAAATGGCCAGGTAATTCATTTACCTAAGGAACGTCTGCACCAATTGTCCCAGCAAACCGTGATGCACGTCGAATGGGACGTAAGCGACTTCGCAAATGGCCTTGAGTAAACACTCTTTGCCACCAAAGCCGTACAAGGCCGCCACCTTTTCGAACATCCTGTAAAAGCTCCACCTGCTTTTGCTGGCTCTCGTGTAATACACTCCCGGCTCCGTGAAATCCGTGGCGTTGGTCGGCATGGTGTACTGCATTTTCGCAAACACGCCCACAATTACGCTCTCGCGATCCAGCTGCAACGGAGTACCGAGCCCCAAGATCAGCTGCGAAAGCAGAAAGTGGCATTGAAGCTGAGAATATAATAATGCTTTCACCAGAACGGGAAATTATTTCCACATCGCTGTATCCCCCGCATCGCGATGTTTCACGTTGTTATCGCGTTATCGTCAAATCAAATCCATTTAAGAATTTTAAAAAAGATCTATTTCGGAATTTTGTTTCTTTCTTATTAGCTATATAAATATATCTAAAGGGATAATTTTTTATTTACGCTTTTGTGCTTCTCGATTACAAGTTTTGTCCCAAATTATAACTCTATTAGATAATGACAATTATCGCGACGCGTTCAATATGCTGATTATCGCCAATCCCGCCGCATCAAGAAAATGATACGAGCGTCGCGCGCGTTTAATTATTCTCGCCAGCGGTGTACAGCGATGCACGGCATTGCGTACACATGATGAGGATGAATCGCGACGACCGCGGCGGCACGTCGTGGATTCCAAATTCCGTGGATCGTACGAAGTTCGTCCAATTTCCGCGCCCGGGCTCGCGCGGACCGCCCCTCGTATGAATTTCCGATAAAACCGCAAATTTCCGCGTAGAATCGTTCCGCCGCCGAGGTACCTGGGTACTACGGCCTCGCCCGGAAGGGGTAGGTGGAAGGAGGTGGAAAATGCACGCCGAAGAAAAAAGGAGCCGACACGCAATAATTCTTTCTCCCACGCCTCTCCCCCGGGGCAAACAATGCGCGCCCGGACTCGACATTATGCGCGAATAATTGATTGCGAGCGTATCGTACGAGCGTAATTCCGGCGTGGGTGTCTCGCGCCGACGAAGGCTTCTCCCTTCGCGTTCGAAATATTTAATTCAAGCTTTGAGAAAATTATCGCGTTTATTTTCTTTCTTTCTCTCCGCCATATCAGTAACAGATGCAAACTTGTCGTGGTTCTAACAATAAGTTGTGGCACGTCCTTCTATTTTAAACGAAATAATAGATTTAAAATATTATACACACACATTAGAAGTACAAAAACTATTTGCCAGGACTACGGTAGAAACTAGTTAATCCCGGACAAACGTAGCATTCTTTTCGTTTTCAATGATAATGCGCAAGAATATATGCTCGCCGCATCGAAATCTGGAATGTAATATTCACCAAATTCTATTTTCCGACTTAAGTCGTCGATCCGACCGTGCCTTCAATTAGTGCAAGTAATGAACGTCGCCTCGCACCCCCGCTCGCATACCGCGGGACCAACCTAGTAGTCTATCACCGGCTCGTGGAATGTATCGATTTCGTTCGCCCAACGGCCTCGGCGACATGACGTGTATAAGGAAAAAAAAAAAACGTTTTCCGCACAGATCCGATGTACGAAGCCCGGGCTGAATCTCGTTAAACTGTCCTTTCCAGACGCGGCGTCACGCCGAGGTACGGTCCTCCGTGGAAATTCTCGCGGTTTTATCGAAATTCATACGCGCGCCGGCATGTGTGCCGCGTCCGCGAGGGCCGACGTACCGGCAACATCCTGTACATATGTGCGATCCCATGTCCGCGCGGACCCTTCCGTCCCCCAGTCAGGCGTCAGCTGTCATAGAAATTGAATGGACCACGAAAGATCGGCGCGTTGTAGTATCGCGCCGGAGTATCGGAGCACGACCGTCTAATAATTCTCCGTCGATGTCAACGCGCGCGAGGCAAATAATTACCCCCGTGTCGCCGAAAAAAACGCCAAAAATACGCCCGTCACGATTTTCGCTGCTCGATTTTCTTCGCGCCGTTCGTGTTCGTTCGTTCGAAAGGTCCGGGAATGTTAGGAATCGGTCGCGGTGGTGTTTGTGGGAAACACGCTGTCCGGAAAATTGGACGGACGCGACGAAGGATGACGTGCGTGAAAACGGCCGTGTACATTCATTTTCGGACACGCACGGTCTCGACGGTAGTTTTAATTATCCGCATAACGGAACGGCACCGATCTGTCGCAATAAACTGTCATGGAATATAAATTAATTTTAATATCGTACATTATATATTATGTAATATTATTTGATCATTTTCTTCCTTTAATATAATAAAGTTTCGTGCATGCGTGACTGTTAAATTATACGTGACATTCTCGGTGAGCAATCAACAATTAGCGTGTCGAATTCATGAGCGACAATTTCGTCGATCAACCAATTACATACCAGAAGCATCGACGGATCGGGAAACGTGAGGCTCCGTCTCAGCCTGTGTCGCCGCGCTGCCTCTGAGATTTCGTCGTGAGTGCCGTTCGCCCGCAGGCATCTCCCGTTGTTGATCGATTGACAGAATAGGAGGAGAGCAAGAACAATCGATCCGATCATTTTCTGGAGCACGGTGGCAACGTGACACGTGGGATTCCCCGGCGTCCGATTAAGCGACGTCGAACTTCGAAGGCAGCGAAGACCGGATTGGTTTCGCAGGCATATCGTTTTCGTTGTGTTGTCGCCGGGACCGTTAAACAACCCCCCCAGTGCAAATGTTTGCGGCCGGTTTCCCGGGAGTTGCCGGCGAATTGCCAGCGACGAGGTTTCGTGGCTCGAGCCGTTCGTATATAACGTCGTTTATGCGATACGACGCGGATGCAATACCCACTGACAACGCGTGCATAACGAGCGGTCTCGGTAACGCGTCTCGTATCACATCCGGACGCGGTTCGGACAAATATTTGAAATCAGCGCGGCGCGGCGACGCGACGGCGCGATTATACAACACGCCGGGATCACGAAATTGCGTGTAACGCGTCTCCGTTAATAAGTTAAGTTTGCGGACCGCGTCGTGTCAATACACGGCTGCTAAAAGTTACGTCATGATGAGACCTCTTCGCACCTTTGTCATGTCACGCGAATTAAATGTCTCGTCGTAACGCGAAATGGTGTAATATGCGAAAGAGCAAATGCGTGCTTGCCACATCTCGGTATCGCGTGCATAGTGGACACGTATCTCTCGGTGGAGCCGCTTTAATCATCTGCGTCGCCGTTAGGAATTATTAATGTTATGAAATAAGCGTGTTTTTTTTTAAATTCAATTAAATTCTTTCCTGATTTGCACTTGAAAAGCATGATAGCGCTAAAGAAAAGATTACGCGCTAATTGTATCACGTCAAATCTGGTTCTAATAATTCTAATTCCATGTAAAGCACAAAGTAATAAAAGAATTCGATATTTGCTGCAGTTAATGTTTAAATTTACGAATAAAAATAAAGTATATTATTTTTTCTCAACGTAAAAATATGAATATGTTTTAAAGTTATGGATTGTTGCAGCTTCAAATTTGGTGCATTATGGAATTCTGCATTGCAGAAAGACATTAAAATGCTTCGCCAAATTTCTGGCTTTGATTTATCATTACCACTTAATCCATTAAATTTGCAGAAATTCTGGTCAGATCTATATCAAAAAGCATTACAATAATTATGTATGATCTTTCCCTCTCCCCCCAAAAATACGTTATTTAGAAATTTTGAGAATCTCCACTTTAAATCTATCTCTCTTTCAGCTTTTCTTATAATTAAAACGTTACACTCCAGTAACCATGCATTTTTCTTTACAACGCTTGCAAATTTTTCTTTTCCTAAAAATCCGCGCCAGTTCCACGAATCCTATCGCAAGTTGTCGAGTGCCAAGATGAGTTCGATGACTCCACGTACATCAAGAAAAAAATCTACATCGCGTCGGAAAACCGCGAAAAGAAAACTGCGTTCGTGCCCCATTTTCCTTATCACCTGATATCACCTTAATGTCGCACTAAAAATAAACAGATCGGCACTTCACTGATAGCGTCACAGAAAAAAGTTTTCTCGATAAAAGCGACAAAACCATAGCCTCCGGCCTGAGCTTAAATCGAAGTCGCATTATGAAAAAGAGAGCAGAAGAATGAAAAAATCGAAGAGAAGAATGAAAAAGGGCAATAAAGCAACATCTTCCTTTTTAAGTCCTGCTTTAGCTTTCTGTATGGTGTCTTCAGTCATACGGAGTCGCCGACTGTATTCGTGGAATAGCAACAACATTGACCTCTCTTTCAAAACGACTTCCAAGGGTTGTCTACAATGGAATAAAAAGGTCAAAGGTAAATTCCCTTTTCGGTCGTATTTGTATTATACATATATTATACTATATATTATATTCCGTGTATTATACATTACCTCGTAGTAGTCGATTTCAACGAGGAAGAATAATAAAACAGGAATAAACGTTTCTCCACGGAGAGAATTTTCTCTTAAAATTTACCCTGAAATCATGGTAGTTGTGGGACAATATGTACCACCAAAAATTTTATGCGAGCTATTCTGATTAATATCTATCTACCATAATAAAAAATATTAATGTCTATTACATTAAAATATAATATATGTTTGATTAATTTTACTAAAATATATATCTAGGAAATTTCAATTTTTCAAAATTTACCAATCTACTTGGTAATTTTTATCACGTTGTTTGTAAAATGTCTTTTGTATATTTTAAAAATTCTTTGGTTGCCAAGTTGTCCCAAGTTTGTAGTAAATTTGAGGGTAAAATATAACAAAAAATTCTCTCCGTATCTGATTACGATGATACAAATCGTACGTCAGAGCCAATAATTTTGAATTTAAACTCTTTTTCTTCTCGCGGACATACTTTTCTCTTTCTCCACGGCCGTAAATTACGAAGAATCGTTCGCGTTTCTAACTTCGGACAACGTCATGATCGACGGTAGCCGGCGGCGGATATCTTGCAGGCCTTTAAACGGATGATCCAGTAACGTAATAAAATCTTAGCGAAAATTTGTGCGAGGGCGGGGACGGTCGGTCGGTCGGTTTGTTCGCGAAGAAAAATGGCCAGCGGGTAACAAGAATAAAAGGCGAAGTTTCGTTTCGCCGCGCAAGGATCTCGAGCGCGCTCGTATCCTCGTAATCTCGTAACATCGTGGAATATCTTTGTGAGTCGGCGAGAGTTCATGATGCTAAATTGAATCACGGCGACCGTACGATCTCATAAAACTCCCCCTCGTTATGTACATATACGCGCAGAATCGCCGTCGGACGGCTGCGGCTGAATGCAAAACGCGTATTCATCCAGCTAAGCAACGTCCATTCGTCCACGAATCCTCGCGAAGAAAATGTGGAGATGCAGCTTGACCGAAAGCAAACGGAACAAAAAAAAAGGAAAGATTTATTCCTCGGTGAAAACTTTTCTTGACCATCGCGTTGCTCAGCGAGAATAAAATTCTACATACAGAAATCTGACTTTCTTATTTCATGTCTGCATATCATTGCTGCGAATGTTATACTTACATGTTATGCAAATGGAAAAAAAAAGAATAATGCATCGCAGGATTAAATTGTCGTATCGCGAGAACGGACGCCTCGGTTAAAGAACAGGATCCGTGCAAAGTGTATCCTCGACAGCGCGCAGCGTGGCAGGAAACGTTTCTGCGGCTTCGATTCATTTCTCTTTATATCGGGAGAGGTCGGATTGCGGGATACAATGCACAAAATCGGCGGTGAACTAAAAATAAATGGTTACGTAACAGCGTGCGGGGGAAAGGGGGGTATTTCTGAAACAAAAGAAGACGTATGCGGGGTCAGTTTATCACGCTGGTCAACAATGGCGGTATCGGAGGATCCATTTTCCACGATAGTTGTACGCCGCTTGAAGCGAAAATTGAAAAAAATACCCGCCGTTCGTCAGCACCTTAGAAGTGGCTTGAAATGAATGACAAAGTGCCCGGAAATCGAAAGCGTGGGAATGAGAACTTCCGCTTCAATTCTTTTAACGTTTCGTCATAATGTCTTGCTTTACATAATTAACGTGTGTATGAGAAAAGTAATTATTATCAATTTGTATCAAGTCTGAAGAGTCTGTTAACAACTTCGGAATGTAATAGACAGACTCTTTAGACTTGATACAAATTGATGATAATAATAACTTTTCTCGTCGATCATTTATGTTTGAATATTTCGGCAGCTGCGTTACATATTAAATCCACCTTGCGAATCGGAAACTTGCTTGTCGATCAATATCTTTTTGGATAATCCCCAGAGAAGGTAACTGAGAGAAAGTTGATTCCTTTCCTTTTATTTCGACGAACAGTCGAACTAGGATATACGCGAGAAGGGTGAGTTTTATTACTTGTCGTCTTGGAGTTGTAATTCAATTCCACGCGGCGAAATCCACGACGATACATACGAACTAAGTCAATTGCCTTGTCCACTCGATAAAATCAAGCGGTTCTAGTTGGCTAGTTAACTGGCATGTTAACAATTCGTAATTCTAACAAAAGCACGAATTCCCGAGAACAATTCCCGCTAGTCGATCTCTGAGCTTAATCTCGAGACTTCCCTCGAAAAAAAAATGTCAAAGCTTCAAAAGTTTTCGATTTAACGGCAATCAAAAATAAAGAGCTCTTCGCAAACTGGAACAATTGGTGTAAAGAGTTTTACATAAAAAGTATCATATAGTGTTCCATAAATTCAGGTATCGGACGATAGATTGGACACCACTTGATAAAAAATATACACACGTGACGGTGATAGCATAAAATAGATTCGCGAAATTTGAAACAATGTAACAGCTCTCATCGTCGATTCTATAGCGTCAGTATCTTCTATATTATCGCCTCCAGAATATCCGTAACCTTGAACTCCTAGTGCAAGATTCTCGAAGGCTGCTTATTATCTCTTTTTCGCTACTTTGATCGCTAGCAAACTTCAAATCACCTAATCCTACTTTTCACGTCGCGTTTATCTATCTAGGATAATGAACATCGAGATTTTTTATCTCGTTCTTTTTCACGAAAGTCTGGTGCCTTTTCATTTATTCAAAACCATGTGGCACTGAAATCTCTAATTTTTCGAAATACAAGCTGCGCTTCAAGTATAATTGCTTAAGTCGTGCTTTTTCTTTCGCACCCACAAACAACATTTAAAAAAATCAAATTATCGGAATGAGGGATAATTGACTTATTGTTAGCTCGACTTTTAATCATTCAAAAATAATTTGCTCACGTTACAAAAAAGATCGATCGTTATTCCTGGTGTTTCATTTCAGGACATTTAAGTGCACATTTACGTCGAAGCATGCAAGATTCTTTTTCTTAGGGTCGTAAATTACACGAGCTCTGTCGCACAGTCGTGTCCGACCTGATATTACAAATATTAAAGAACAGAACAATGGGCGGAATGGAAGTAAATGGACGAAGGAAATGGCGAGAGGAAGCACATGAAAGAAGAATGAAGGACGCGCTGCTTGCGACTGAACGTGACGCAGTTATCGGATGTTATTGCCAATACTCTCGTTCGACAACAGGTGCATGCGAAGAGAAAATGGCTCGCTCGAAATTTAAAGAGGTCAAGAAGATCGGCCACTAATCATGACGCGGTATAACGGAACTGTTATTAAAAAAGATGCTTTGTTTGGATCTCAAAATCTCTGCAATTTCATTCTCATTGTGTGTATCGCATACTTTCGTACATACAATTATATTAAAATATTCTAGAGCAAGGTGTGTAATTGTCTAAGAATGTAATTTAAATTTGTCATTAAAAATAAAATAATTTGAGCTGAGATTAAGAATATAGGTAGATAAAGTCATCTCGTTTACCAGTTAATAATTAATGGCTTAAGTTCATTATTTAATATATCGTAGACGGTAAAATATATTTTGTTTTAAAATATATACTGCGATAAATAATGTCTTCTCATACAATTGCAACGAAGGAAAGCTCTGCTGCTTCTGCTATCGTGATAAAAATGGCATCCTTGCATGACATCCACAAATCCTAATAGCCTTGATTAAACATAAAGACGTAACTAAAACCTAAGATAAAAATCTCTCAATGACAATGGACTAACATAGTTATTTTAGCTCGGTAAAATAATCTAAGAGGCTTTCCGTGCACTCCAGAAATAAATCGTCGCAACTGTTGGAGTCTTGTTGACCTGCGATTTCAGCGGCACGATATTCTTGATCAAAGGCGTTTCTGAATGGTTCAGATGTGGTGGAAGGCCTGAAATATTTGTATTATAAAAATTAAAAATAACTACATATCTTTAAAACGCAACTCTGTTGTTTCTCACATGAAGAAATATTATATAAAACAAAAAATGTCACGAAAACGTGTCGATAGCAAAACGCGCTTATTGCGCTTGTTGTTCAATAAAATAAAATAAATTATTTCGCAATTATTATAATACAAATATCATTTAGATAGAACGTACAATCATTTCATTCTGAATAAATGTCTAGTAAGGTGCCCGTATGCACTTGGGCGTAGATATGCCGCATAATAGGGCCGCGTATGTAGCGCGAACTATTCACATTCCTAAGCCGCAAATGTAACAGTTCCTTAATCGCGAAGCTATTCCGGGCTTAGCTAAAGATTATTCTAAGAGACTACCTGCCGGATTAACGCTTACGTGAGGAAAATATGGGCGAGCTGTGCAGTCAGGGTATGGCTCCGTCTAAAAGGTACCGCCGCGGCTTCGCAAATGGCTTTCAAAAGGCAGGCTTTCCCCGAACGCGTAGACTCGAAGACCGACTCGAGGATTTCGTAATACTCCCATCTGGACATCAAAGCCGCTTCACATCGAAAAAATAATAATAGAAACATAGATGATATACACGCAAAAACATAATACAAATAAATGCAATATTAAAATTATGAAAAAGAAAAAGTAAAGTATGTAGCACGAAACGTTCATGAATATGCCGTTATTTTTAAATATTTACCTTGAACTTCAAACTTTTATTCACAAGCAGGTACTCAATAGATTTTTTATAATTTATCTTAAAATTAATTAATAAAGTTATGTATGCTTCAAAGTAATATACAAATAAAAATATTCCTCTCATTTCATAATAGAGATTGAAGATCTTTCTCTAAGATTGAAGCTCTATATGTATAGATAGAATACAAGTTTATGATATAAATGTAACATCACGTTTTTTAAATCATTATTATTTTTTCTTGCTGTATTGAAACCGATTAATATCTCGGAAAATATCTTCAAAGACCGTCAAGTATCTGAAGATCAAACGCCACAAGTCACTACGAGTCCGATACAGCGTAAGAAGAGATACGGCAAAAAAAAATAAGGAGGGATCCAGGCTAGGTTACGTCGGATTAACGAGATCATGGGAGAGAGCTCCTTTGATAAAGGAGCGGGATTAACGTCCATTGTGCCAGGAGATAAACGTACGAGTCACGCAACAAAAGTGGGCTTATTAACATGGAAAGGAGAAGGATCCGATCCTTATCCCGGTATTAAGCCTCGTTTTTCGCTCATCGAGTCCCGACTATTTATACACTCGTCAGATTTCGAGGGACGGTATTCCACTCAAGATGCATCTTGTCAACGCTGCCTGGGGAGTTTATACACGCAATGATTAGTGGCGCCAATCGACTAGCGCCAGTAAAAATGCAAGTGTAAACATTGCACTTGATACAAACTGGCGCTAGTAATGTGGCGTTTACTGGCGGTTATTGGCCGAAGCATATCAAATTTTGAAGTTATATGCTTGCTGTCATTTACTGTGTGTTTAATTAATAAATGTTAAATATTTTCCATATTGTACGCCAATATAGCATCACTGTGTAAACACTTGTGAGTTTGCCAGTCGGCTTCTGGCGCCAATGAATGCCAGTCAGTTGACGCCACTAATCATTGCGCGTGTAAACGCCGCTTTACATATAATATCACACGTTTTCTCTTCGCTATCTGACTGTTCGCTATCTCTCCTTTTCGAACGTATCAACGCGACGCGCGGCGGCAGTGCACCTGAGAAGCAGAAGAACGCAAAATTCATAAGCTCTATCTTTCGCCCGGAGGTTTTTTCGCGAAGATCCGGAATCATGAATGATCCTCAGGATAAACTTTGTATTTCTATATCAATTAGGTGCGTGCAGCAGCATCCGCGTCAGGTCGGATAGCTTCACTCCGATTAAAAGCACAATCGATGACGTTTATTTCCTTCCGATTCTCAGATGTGCAAATGCTTATATGTATACGGTATAATCTTCAGATTGAATCAGAATATCAACAGTTTTCGAATGTATATTAATTCTAGAACATCACATTGGGCGTACCACACCCATGTTTGTTATCGAAATGCTCGCCGTTTCTATATAGTGGAAAGTAGGGAATCGGAATTGGAGGATAAAAAGCTTCTGTTTTTCTCTGTGACTCCCCAGTGCAGTCACATCTGCTGTTTAGTAGATATCGGGGATACCATTAAAATCGGTCTTGGATATACTACATCCATGTGTGATTAGATAGTTTTTTAAAGAAATCATTATTTCCTATTTTTTCTAAAAAATTAAAAAATGACTATCCCTTTTATACATATAATACGGCATTTTAAAAAACTAATTTTTTGAAGCAAATAGCGTTTATGGAGTTTAAAAAAAATTCGATTCGGGCTTTTTCTGACGTTTAAATTTAAAAAATATGTTTAAAAATATCTGAAGAGTTATTAATAGTTAAAAATAGCTAGGTGCAGTATACACCTAGTGTGGCGAAATTGAAACTCGCAAGCGATATTAAACTCCAATATAAGAATTAATGACAATAAATAATTTGATAATATTCTGTAACAGAAATTTTCTATAACAGAAATTTGCTACGATTAACACTGCGAGTCCAATAATTTGGACAATGATTTGAGATATCATTTTATATTATACGTGAAAACGTGTGAAGACCCTCTAAATGGAAATAGATACTATCACAATAGTTTCAATTAATTCATACAGAATTATGCTAATAATACAGACTAATGCTACGAATTAGCCATTTGAATAATGATTCGAGATTATTTTATTCCTGACGCAAGTTGAGCGGAAAGTCCGTCCCTCTGGACGGACAATAGCTTCAATTAATCTCACATGCCGCGCAGGCAAAGAACATGATACCTTTCGCATTTGGCGGAGAGGCGTCATTTCCATCAGGCTCGACATGGCGGTTGATCGATCTGTCATAGCGGACGTATGGATCCGTCAAGTACGAGGCGTTATACGGCAGGACGTAATTAAATTTCATCACGTAGCCGATAATCATGCTGACGTCAACTTCCATGGGTAAACCGAGGCCGAGGATTAACTGGAACGGTTTTCAAATATAGGAAGGTGTCATCGATCGTTTGCCACAACCAGAGATCGAATCATCCCCCTCCCCGTCCTCCCCCTCTCGCTTCTACCATTCGCTCTCCAGTGCCGCCAGCGATCGTGGTACAACCACACGAAATTAGATCGGAAAATGGATGTCCCGAAACTCTGTGATTCGAATAGCCGGCGATATCGCGAATTCTCCATCAAACGTGTCACCCGCCGTCGAGATTGTACAAAACGATCCGAATAACACGCTAACGGGCCGATTTTTATTTAACTTTTATTTAATTTCGAGGTCAAGTGAACTTTGTTATAAGGTCCGAACTAAATAAAAAACTAAGGCGTTTTTCTGGTACGTTACGCCGAGCAATCCTGCGCTGATTATTATTAATTCTAATTTGATAAGAAACATTTTGACATATATATAGCACAGTCAGTTTATAAAAAAAAAAGGAAAATAGTCAATCGCGCATATTTCAAATATATAACGATAACTATTTTTTATACTTATTGAAAGTAAAAATAAAAGAAATAAATCTCAATTTTTTATTTAGCAATATCCCTTAATAGTCCCGTTGAAATATTGGCCTAACCGCGATGTTTCATACCAGTCCCGTTTGTTTTGTTTCAGAACACTTTTGGAGCCTGTGAACTTATACATACCTGAACTTTTGTCGGAGTATAGTCTCTGCCTGGTGGCGGAAACACCAGGTATCTCTTATCGCGCGTAAGCCAGCCGCTACTTTGAGATAAAGTGGCGGCATAAATATCATGAAGGTAGACACACAGAACGGCTAGCGAGAACGTACGAGGGATTCGCATTCTCAAACACACCGTCAGGACTGCATGACGATTTGACGCCGCTCGGTCGAGGCGGCCGAGCGCGCCAATTATCGCAATTAATAGCGCTGATTAGTCGGCCACCGCGAGTTAAGCAGATAATGAACGGAAGCGCTTTGACTTTGTGAGGTTTATGAGCAATGACACAGGCGGATATGATTTCCTTTCATATGTAGTACATATATGAGAAATGAATTATTAAATATGTAGAAGTACACAAAGATATATTAAAGATGTATAAAAATTTTATATAGTTTTATTAATATTTCTCAAAGTATAACAATTATTTAAATTTTATTCTTAATTGAATGCATGAAAAACTTTCTTCCCTATCCCTCCCCCCCTCTCTCTCTCTCTCTCTCTCTCTCTCTCTCTCTCTCTCTCTCTCTGTCTCTCTGTCTCTGTTTGTATGTATAACAATGACCGTCGTGGCGTCATCTCGTCGCGGTTATTTGACACGGCAGTTAATCTCGTAATTAATCTCAGCGACGTAATCGCTCTGAAAGGGTTTTGATTACTGGCAAATCAATAAATTTGCGCGAACAGCTCGTTCAGATGCGGGTTCTCATGACTTAAGCGAGATCAATGTGAGATGCGCCACAGCGGAAAATCTTCTTATAGATTTGAAGAACTGATGCTAGCAAGATAGGAGCGTGCGCGGAAGTTTTGTAATAATTAATTCTGCTGTATGAATAGAAATGCATTATTCATGCTGATAAAGATGAAGCAATGAATTGAACTCTCGATAATGTTTGCGAGGAAAATGTATAAGTATCCGAAACGAAAGTAGGCAATCACTATGTGTACATTCCATATATATCGAATGTATTCCCAATAATCTAGTTTAATATTAAACTTAAATTTTCCTTTCATTTAATTATATATTGATTCTATTAACAATCTATAAAATTCAATTTATTTTATTTATATAATTTCTCATTTCTTTTTTTTTACAAATCCAGAATCGATTCTATAATTTCTAATTAATTAAACATATTACTAAAAGAATATAAATATTTTAGCGAAATAACGCGAACACACATCAAGTGTATATTCTTCAAACAATTTTCAATGTTCACTTTAATAGAATTTTAATTCGGGATTTATACAAAGTAATCTAACGTTGGATATTAAAAAAATCGCATTTCAAATTGCGCATTTCATAAATCCATAAATGTAACGCGAAACCGATATTTCTAGGAGAATTCCTATAAAATTTTCGTTAATAATCTGGATCATGTATAAAAAAATAAAAATGTAATTAATATACCATGATTTTTCGATAATATGTAACGAGAATGCACGAGTAGTAAAAGATTGATGGAAAAATATGTGCAAATTTTTGCACAAACATGTAATAATATCCAATCGCGTGACGCTTAATACGACGTGTATTATGCGACGTTAGAATTTATGCTCGAAACAGCTCATTTCCCTGTAATCATACGAACGACATGTTGGAATATAAATTTCTGTCGATATAGGTATTGAAAAATGCTCGAGATTAAAGTTGCTCGAGATCGTGAAAAGCTCGCTATTTAAAAAGCTGCGCTCGTCGACCCACTTTCGAAGTATCCTCTCGCCACGCCCAGCGAGAGAGATCGGGTCGACGATCGCTCTATCGTTAATATCGAAACGGCTACTAATAACAAGTGCATGGCCGGCAACACGCCTTTGCCGTTTTCGCTCGATATTAAAAATGCCCGTTAGCAATAACGTAGTCTCCGCTCTGGCCGGCATAAAGTGTATCCGAGCGAATGAAGAAACGCGGAAAGCGGTGCGTCTCACAGGGTAGCGGCGAATCACCCTGATGTACACTCGCTCGCGTTCTTCTTTACGTTGGGAAATTATTCCGAGCAATAGAATAAAAAATATACAGATACAGAATGTGTACGGGGGATATTTCCGTCGCGCATTTTCCCGTGGAGTTGATTGTAACCAGTTGATACGGCGATATCGGCTCGCCGGGACGCGTCGCCGCAAGGATATTCCGAAGTAGGGTGGAAAAAGGTAACCGAGAAAACGTGGTTATGAAAGGTGATTATCGAAAAATTCGGTGTGCAAGCGCGATGAGCTCGCCGCGGAAAACTGTCTTCAATCCTCCGGCTTCTGTGCGCGGGAACGGGGTAGTTTAATACCCGCGCATTTCACAGACGGCGGATAGCTGACGTCAGAAAATCTCATAATGGTGAAGGAAAAGTAAGGCTCGATTCCATAACCACGGAAAACGATGTTGACGAGGATTATCCGTGCTTATTTTTCCTACTTTTTTTATTTCGAGCGCCCCGCCTACATTCTCGCGTACTCTCCCGCACTTTCTACCCTTAATTTTAATACATCTATTTTTATCTTAATTTCAAATCTATTAACTGCGCCTATATAATCAAATTGTTTTTGCAACTCATGAATAAATTTATAATTTTGAATTAAATTTTCTTTACAAAGAAAGAAAGAACATGTCTTCCATATATATATATATATATATATATATATATATATCTTTTAAGAAATCGTTTTTTGCCAGTAATATATAAATTAATATAAATTTTATCATCTTTTCTCAGAAGAGATATGTATTTAATTATTTATCTTTTTATACAGTTACTTCCTCTTTTATGAAAAGATAGTCACAGACTTTTTAGCCTGTTTATACATATGTATCTATAAGTAATGATTTAATTACAAGATATGTTTTAAATAAAAAAATATAATTTTGTGATAAAAACAAAATTGTATTTATGTGTAATAAAACTCTGTAACGGCAACCTCAATAACTTACATGTGAATTTCGATAACGGGCAAAGAAACCAAACTTGGTTTGTATTTGTGAATATCGCTGCATACCGTTGATATCGTTGAAAACTCGATCGAAGCGTTCGCTTTTGGCGTAGACAAGATTTATTTACAGTGGAACTTATATTCCTTATGCTTCTGTGCCAAATGCATCGAGCTAACAGTGCCTAATATTTCCTCATAAGCAATCACATAAAATCCCATAATCGCAAGAAGGACGGAAACTGGCTTGGTAAATACTCTCCCGCGCCGCGCCGCGAATGAAAGAAAACGAATGGGAAGAAAAACGATTGAAACTTTTTCCAGCTTGAAACGTTTCCAGCGACGCGAGCTCTACTCGGAGGATCATTTATCTTTTCCCAATACAACGGAATATCCCCGACGCCTCAAACGTAAACGAAACGCGAGTTGAGGTTTTAAGCGGCGCGCGAGGTTTTCGAGAGCAAAACTTAAAGTAAAGTTTCCTGAACAAACTCTTTATGAAAGACATCGCACATTTGTAAGCACCTTCGGAAAAAGATTGCATTACCTCAGCAATTACAAGGGAATCTTTTATTATCGGAGTTTGTAACTATGGAAGTCTACAAAGAATATCGCAATTCTTTTCCAATTTTAAATTGCAGTCATCTAATTATTAAACTCTTCGACATTTCAATTTTCTTCTTGCCTTCTTTATAGAGAAACCAACTTCAAATTGCCCAAACTGTTCGTGATTAATAGATTTTAAAACGCGCATCTGTTTATTTAATATAAAAAAATACATTTTATCTCCTTCTAGCAATTTTCAGTTGCCGAGATATCGTTTAATACAAATGTCAAACCCGGGAAGCGCCTCATAACGTCAGTCCTATCTGCAGTGCATCAATTTTTCATCGACTCCGGGGCGTATGTCTGCGCGCGGGAGAGAGGAGAGAGGTCGACAGACGTCGCAATTTCGATTCTCTTTGCGCGATTCCCTTTCGATTCCCTTTTCGCCGTCGCGCATACGCGCATGCAACGTTATCAAAGTCGCGCGATTAAAATTACAGCGCTCTGCGGTCATCTCTCCCGGAGATTACAGTGCCCCACGCTTTTATACCGTGACATCTCTGTCGCGGAAAGTGGCCAGTTTAAACGACTCGGAGCTCGTCGCATCAAAAATAACGTCGGATTAACTCCAAGAGTCAACGGACTTTTTCAGAAGCTTCATAAGTGGAAACCTTATTCTTTGCCACGAGCCGACCAGAACGTATCACGAAATATTTCTCAGACAGTTGTAATTACGCGAGAAACATGCCGATTTTACGAGCAATTCCACCTGAAGTTGAAAGTGACTTTATGAAAATTCGTTCGATTTATTTTACCTCGTTAAAACATGCCGTGTGTGATCGTCGCATTAAAGAAACTCTCGGTCTATATACAATAATTATCATTACATGCATGATTATCATTGTTTCCACTTTATGCATTTATTCTTCTGTCACATCTCGCAAAATCAATATTCCAGGAAAAGTCAAGTTGTGTGCCACTTCTGCTAGATTTTACTTTATAATGTATGAACTGTGACTAGCCGAGAGCAGACAAGTGCTAAAAAAAGCTGCCGGTATTTAATAAATCGCAAGCACGCTGCGGTCTCCGTGCGCGACATTTGTTTTTAGCCTTATCGAAGGTAACGCAAATGTTTAATTCATAAAAAGAACAGATCGCCGGTTCTCGGCTCGAAACCCGTGCTACCTCAAGAATTATGGAAAATTTCATTGAGGCATTAATTCCGTATAATTTATGAGTCGCCTGTATGTAGTCGGGGAGGGGGGGAAAACCCGCAAAACGCTCGGCTGAAGACTAACGCGCCGCTGTCTTCATTCGTCGAAAAAGTGGATCGTCCTCTTTTTTTCTCACGTTGACCTAGTGGAAAAAGGGAACGCGGCGCGCCTTGCGCAATGTAAAGAAAGTTTCGTGGAAATTGTGGCTTTAACGAGAGAAACGACAGCGTTGACAAGGCCGAACTTCGCGAAGCGATCGTGGACAGGTGGACGTCGTCGTACATTTTACTTGGCAATTTCGCTGCACCCTTTACAAAGTTTCCCTTATAAATTATGCAGGAGAACGGCTGCACGTTTTTGCGACGACTCGTTCGTAGGCTCGCGGGTCCTCTTCGTCGGACAATAGCGATCTCCGAAGAGACTCCTTTACCCGTTGGATTTTATTCACGTTATATCAGCACATTCGAAAGAGAACGGAGGTAACGAATCCGCTTCAACCGCACTATGCTTTTTAACGTGCAATTCTGCATGAGCACTCGCGGGCACTCTCGCGTTTTTCTCTTTCACATTTATTTTAATTCGCAATTTTTGAGAATTACCTATATTTGAAAAATTACAAAGACCAAAACTCGCAAACATCGAGGCAAACATTGATCGGTATAATAGCTAAAAACGAAAACAAACCAATATTCACTTTTCTGGAAAAATAGAGTTTATACTAAAACTCACTTTAGACTGTCTTCCTGTTAGAATTCAGAATACAATTTTTCCTGAACTCATTCTTCTATTATTTAATCTTTAAAAAATTTTACATTTTGAAATTAAATTAAACTTTAAACTTGAAAGGTTTATCGTAATAATCTAAAAAATTTGAAAAAATTGACCAACAACATTGTATTTTACATTTATTTTGGCATATTAAACTTAATTTACAAACGAAAATTGCGTTGTCAGATTTCAGTTATTTTGTATCGGCACTTATGTCGACCAGTTAATCGAAACGGTGAAGGAACTTATAAGCAAAAAATTCACTGGAAATTCAGTGGAATAACCATTCAGATCAGATGGGTGAAATGATCGAGCGAATTGTATCTATATTCCCCAGATAAAGATGCGCGCATCTCTCCCGCGTGTATTTCCACCGATCTTCTCCGGCGACATGGCACTCTCGCCAATTCGAGCAAGATTTCGTATTCCTCGCGGGCCGTCGACGGCGTCGGGAAGCGCGCGTAACAGCTCCCCGAGGAGCCCATTGTCCTTTGTCGAACGGATTCACCGTGGATTCGCAGACGACGCGTATCGTCGGCAGGCCTCGCCGGAGTCGAGACGCTCCATTGCCGATTGCCAGCATCCCGTGTAAGAATGCGTAGTGTAACTTACGCGGAAATAAAAGGGAAATGACGTGGAAAACACTCAGGTCTCAATGGAGAAGCCGTTTCACTCTCGCGCGTAAACGTTGCGAAAAGAACGCAGCAATGAGGATCCATGCGCAAACTTTCCCACGTTCGGCTGTGACTCTTGAAAACGTCCCCCCTCGCGTTTATGGCGAAAAATGTAAGATCTGAATGTGTTACATATATTGTAAATGTTACATATATTACAGAGTAGCATTGTTATATGAGCATTATGTATATAAATTAAAAAAGGCAAGCGATAAAAAATCTAGACTGTATAGAGAAAGATAAACGAATGGAATATCGAAAAGACAGGTTTTCGAGAGGCTTTACATTTGTTAACTTTTAACATCTATTTTCAACGTTCGACTAATTTACTGCTCATTTCTAAAAAATGTGTTTTTTTTATCTAGAAAGTATCAACTAAATCTTATATGTTAAATTGTAATATTTTATAATAAATTAATCTTAAACAAATTTGATTTTTTCTCTGTCGCAACCAGTCATATTGTGTGTGTGTGTATGTGCAGACTTTTTGACATTTTTTTATTTTTGAGCTGTCGGTTACTATATTCTGATTCACATTCGGACACTTCGAGTCTTTTTATACTATCAAATCAACGTCAGCCAAACCTCTTCGGTCGTAAAAAAAAGCCGACCGTAGAACGGTGACAATGACACCCTCCTCAACGTGCGTTAATGTTATGGAGGTCGTAAAAACAGTCGTGTGACAAGACAGTATCGCGTCGAGTGACCCGTCGGCATTAGGCGGCGCAACAGTACGTGTTTCTATTGACTTCCATCCGAGAAAATCGTCCCCGCGAACTAACGGAGGTTTCTTCCGGGCGAAAATGTGGAAAAACCCTGGGCGCTGGAAAAGTTCACCTCGTAAAAAGGAGGAAACATCTGCGGTAAACAGCCATTCGGTCGTCGCCACTGAAAACGTACGGCTGCCGTTAGCAAAAGGACGAAAAAAAAAAGGAAGGAGTGGATGTGTCGCTTAAATGAAATACCGTAAACTCGAAAACCGCGCGGTGTATTATGGCAGCGGTTCACTCCGCAAAATAACGTAGATCCAGGTTTTCATAAACAACGAACCTTCCAGTCGGACATGTGTGTGCAAGAGTCAACGTAGCTTTTTACAATTTATATAAAATCTTCAGAATTTATTCGCCGTTCTCTCTCTCTCTCGAAATAGAAACTTTACATAATTTGACGCGCGAGATTCTTTCCGTAAAATCTCTTTATATCAATGTTGCTCTTTGAAAATGTTACACGGTTACTTTTAGTCATTGCGAGATGGACAAAAGAAAAGAAGAGAAACGTATGAGAGATACATTGTTGCGCTAGTTTGGTCACGTAGCTCAAACAGTTCGTCGCTCGCTGTTGAAAAACGATGCCAAGGTTTTATTCTATCGGTGCGAAAAATTTCGCAGTAAATATAATAGGTTGGCCAATAAGTCCGTGCGTTTTTTACTTATAAATGTTACTTATAAATAACCGCACAGACTTATTGGCCAACCCAATATAAACTTCAAAGACACAAACTAACCAAAACTACAAAAAAAAAAATTAAATTTATTCAAACGACAGGTCCATCGGCGACAGATCAAATAAAGATGGTTTAAACAATTACTTTGACCCTTAGATAAAATTAGTTTTCGCGTCAACGCGCTTTGAATAAATGCATAATAAAAAGTGAAAATGCATCAAACGCATCTCGTCGAACTGCTCTCAATTGCGGCGGAGCAGCGCAGGCGGAGTCACCTGGCTGATAAAAAAATTCTATAATAATAGCTCCAATCTCTGCCGCCAGTATCGTCACGGTGAAAGCAATCGCCAATAAAAAATGATAATAATAAAACGCGAACAAAGAGCTTAAGCTGGATAGCCGCCGCATGCAAATTTTTCAGTATATCGCGTTTTACCGACAAGGAACAAGGAATGCGCCTCGGGCGGCAGATTCTTGTGGCTTTAATTTTTCTTTACTGAGCATAGACGCGGCTGCGAGTTTCCCATAAATTGCATACGTCCGTTGTTTGCGTGGAGTTGAGATGGATTTGTTCATCGTCAATTGGCACCCTAGTATTATAGCGTAAAATAAATGTTCGTGATAAACGAATTTATTGTAACGAATTTTCTTAGTGTATTACGCTAATTATATTTTATATTATTTTATATTATCTTATTATATGTAAGTATTATACTCGAACATTATTTTTATTAAAATACTGGCGCACTCTGGTCTAGTATTTTTATTAAAATACTAAAGACATGGACAGTAAATAGCTACCATAAAATTTTTGTGATACTAAAAATTATTTACAATGTGATTTTTTTTGTGCATCTTCGCAAAATAACTATACCAACGTACCCATACTTCGCGAAGAATTAAAGCCGCTTTATTTAATTAATTTTTGGGTTGTAGCACCTTTGGGTCTCGTAAAGCATGATATCTTTTATAAATATATTTCAAACAAGAGAAGGCCCACTAGGGCATCCTAGAAACATCCCATATCAATCTCTTTCATGAATATCTAATAAACGGATAATTAATCATCCTAGCTAGAGAGAGGACAGGAATTAATCACATCCCCATTAATATTCCGTGTTTATCCTTCAGTTAACGTATGGATCAACACTCGACATATGAAAATACTCCATCAAGATATATCCTTCCACCTTCCACCAGATATCCTTCGTATGGCAATATTTGTGGATGAATTACATTCTCATTCGTTAGCTAAACGATTGTAATAAAAAAGAAAAGCAAGATATAGCAGACGAGACGCGCCGTGAAAAGAACGATGAGAACGTGGAATGCGTTTGACAGTGAACGATCCTCGCCAGCGTCACGCAATCCTCTTTATACATCTTTATAGCAAGTCGCGACAGAGAAGAGAACTAATACGTTTACATCAATTAGCCCGCGTCCGCGCATAAATCCGTCGCTTTATGCCCTCGCGACGCTTATCTTCGCGGCGCGGCGCGGAGACGCGAACGTTAATCGCGTCCCTTAAAAATACGTGACTCCGCATTCGTTGCGTTTCATTAAGCCGCGCCCCGTTTAATTATCCGCGCCTCATCGCGTATTATGCGCTTCATTATTGTCCCGTTTGTTACGCGGTTTCCCCGTGTTGCGCGCTTTCGTTCCGCGAACGCGGAAATCGCTCTTCGACGCGACGCGACGCGCAAAACGAGAGAGGGAAAAAAAATAAGAGCGAGATAAAACAGGAAGAGAAATTAAAAGCGAGCGTAATCCGCCGCGGCTACGCGGGCTGAACGCGGGCTCATTTATATACACGCGGTTTAAGCCGCAGCTGCACTCTACCTTCGCGTAATGAGAAGTCGCCCTTTCGGATCTCTTTAATCGCAACCACCCCTCTACCACATGAAGTTTTGATGCATCGTAGAAGAGAGATCATAATTGCATTTCAACAACGTAACCGAAAATCGCGGACGATAACCCCGCCCTCTTCGTGAACGAATTCCGAGGCTCGAGAAGCACCTACGCAAATTTAATTAAACGCTTGGTGCGAGAGCTCGCGAACCATTTCTTCGCGTTGAGAGACGTGTCAAGAAACGCTAGACCAATATTTACAACGGAGGCGATAACACCGATAATCCGTTGCTACTCCGCGCGGAAACGAGGAACGTGATTCTTCCGTATAAATTTAATTACAGAATTAGGATTCATTATTAAAGCAATTTGAGAACTTGTGAATGTATGTATGAATGCATTTAAACGCAAAGAAGGGGAATAAATTAAATACATTTATATGGATTCTATGGACTTTTGGAGAACAATTTTCAAAAACTATCTTAACTTATCTGTTCTTAAAAAAAGTACATAATATCTATGTTTATCTATCTTTAAAAATAATGTGCTTATACTAACATTGGAAATCAGATCACATTTTAATAACTGTTCTTTTTATATATATATATCTTTGAAATTCTCTTTGCTTTTTTAACTCATATTTCTTATTTAAATACTATTTTCCGATATTAGGAAATACAAGTTGCCAGAGTTCTTGTAAGAAATTTATCACTCGAGACAATTCGATTCGATTTCGAATCGATAAATTCACGCAAGAATCGTCATCATGAAAAAACAAACTTTCTTCATTTTAACACATTCGTAGTTTCAAGAATTGTTATAATTGTTATAATTTTAAAATTTTCGACAAATCAATATCATGTTCGAGGAGATAGCAGACTAATTAATACAAAAAGATTTCCGTGTGCACTCCAGATTAACGATTGTCAGTTATAACTGTACAGAGTGACACCCACAGACCGGTTCTGCATGTTATGACGTCGCAAAGCGATCTTTCGGTGGCTGAAATCGTCGCAAAGTTCTGGAGTCTGCAGATTGAGACGGTTTCTACGAGTATCAGCTGCCATGTGTTGTTGCCGGCCAGAGAAAACGTTGTAAGCTTCACAATTCAATATTTTCTTTTTTTCAAATCAATTACCGCTTGCATACTAAACTAATAAACTTGGCTAATCCAATATTAATCTAATTTCCATATTTAATCCCACGATAGTCATGTCTTAATATATTAACCTTCTAACAAGTGAAAGACATGACTATCGTGAGATTAAATAAAGAAAAAGAAAGAGAATATATGCAATTGTTTGTTTTTATATATCCTATAATAATATATTTGTTGCCTCGATAACACATTTTTATTGTGTCTAATCCGAGACGATTTTATTATATTGTAGACTTTTTGTGTTTAATTTGGCACTGACGATGACGTCGCACATTGTTCTACCAAAGACGGCAAACTCGGATATTGCTGAAATTTTGCATCGGCCTATTAGGAGTCTAACATTTCCAAAAAACAGTAATATGGGTGTGAGTATGTGTAAAATATTGTTAACAACATTTTATAGCAATAAATTGTGCTAGTCGCGATATTATTACGCGCACGAGTGTTCTTATCTTAATATATTTTAATTATTTTGTTAAATATAAATTTTTTTTAAACATTTTTAATTATTTGTTAGAATCTTGATTTTGAGAGAGAAGGTTAAGATCTTGTTCTCTTAAAACTACTCTCAATCCCAATGAGAAATAATAATCGCGCGGCGATTATGCGATTAACGTTTTTTGCAGATCTTCGTCGCTATCGCGGTACCACTCGAGGATCCTCTGAATTCGATCTCGCTATCGTATTTCTTCGAGGCTAACTACGCTTTACCGCCGAACATAACGTACCTCGAGCCCTGGACGGAGGTAAAAAGAAGGAAGCGGAATATCGAGAGAACCACAATCTATCGAGTTCTGGAAAGTAAATTCGAGAGGCAAGTTTGCAAACAAATAACTGCGCGTTATGAGAACGCGGTCTTTCTAATTCACTGATATAATCCTCTCGCGTTGCCTTACGGCATTAATATTCCATCTGATCCAAAATCTTGGAATCGACCGATCTATAATAACGTCGTACGATATTCATGCTTTCTCGAACTAAAAAAATTCAATTCAACTGTCTATCGTTAAATAGTAACAAAGTTCTAAAGATGATAAAAAAATTCTTCTTGTAATTCTTGGTCATTGTAAACCTTTGTCGTTTCTATTTCCTTTCTTTCGCTCTCTGATCGCGTTTGGAGTTCCTCTTCTGATGTTCGACGTCCGGTACCTACTAACGCTTCGACAAAATAGATAAAACTAGTCATTGTTGAATCAGAATACCGTAAACGACCCGATTGACATGCATGACGCGATAAAACCGATCGCTACCGTCGATTATCGCCCCCCGAATCGGCGTTGATCGCGGAACGCGCGCGCGGGAAAAGTTTCGCCGAGACGCTAGACGTTGCGGCAGCGAACAGTAGGGAAATCAGGGGAGAGATTCGAGGCGAAATGCACTCCCGGCTCCATTTTACGAGCATTCGGGGCGTTTGGGAATTGCGTTACATTGCCTGGCGCAGGTATACATAGGTACGTACGAATTACGTATGCGCACGAGCCTTCAATCCGGTATTTAGAAAATCGTAAAGCGCAAAGTAAACAGTTGTTGCCGCATCGCGATCTTCTCTCGTACCACTTCAAATCTCCCTCGGATTCCTCGCCTCGCGTCGTGAGAGCTCTCCTTGATTTTTCCCCATCTGCCGTAGCTCCGGGTATTCCGGAAGGGAGTGTCTGCTGAGAGCAATCTGCGAGACCTCGGAGTTCCCGCTCCGACACAACGGGTTGATCGGCGACATCATGCACGTAATCTTCACGTAAGTTCTACCGTTGATATTAACGATAACGGCCGAAACTTTATGATACATTCATGGATATCATTAGCCCGAGTCCCAATGCATTCGCTATTCGGAAAAGAGCTCATACATTAAACGATTTATACACAATGTCGTTTTCAGAAATAAACTATGTAAATCTTGATTATAAATTCGCTGTTGAATCTCCTTCCTCGCGCGTTGCACGGTATTGTTCGGCGTATAAAACAGGCCAAAAGATGCATACACGAGTTTTCTCTCTTTCTGTAAAAAAAAAAAAATAGAGGAGAAAGGAGGAATAGGAGAGCCGCTCGCGGGCCTCTTTTTTTCAGCCGGAAACGCGGTGTTCCAAGGCGCTGCAAATTGGAGTAGATACGCGCCGTAGAAAAGCAAATTTGGCTTCCTCGCAGTAACCCCCGTCCACCCTATAGAGACGTGCTTCCGCTCGACTCGGCTTCGACCCTTCTCGCGGAATAAGCTCTCCAGGAACGTATGAATAAAGGACACGGACCCGCGGGCGAAAACGACATTGTCGTTGTCGACGTCGCATACCGCGGCGAACGAACACGAAGTGCTCCTATATGTGCTTTGCACAATCGTATAATGCGTTGATGAATCGCGCACACCGCGTCTATATGAAACGACGTGTGAGCTCTTCTACTTTCGTGTCCTACGTGCGTTTGTCGTATTATGTAAATTGGCACACGTTTCGCTTTGCGAAACGAAACGCATGAAACTAGCTTTACTCACTGAAGGACGCTTAACTATTTTCTCGCGGAACATTCCGCGGTTGAGGCCCTTCGATTCCTCAGACATTTTTTAAACTTTAAACAGTTCTCCATTCTAGCTATTAGAGCGAGTTCCGCTAACGACCCTTCTCGCATCTGGAACGGAAAATGCGGGCGCGCGAAGTACACAAACGACGGGAAAGCACGGTCGTCTCTTTAAGATTTTTGTATCCCGACACGCAACTCCGCGCATCGTCGCGTCCCGACGATGATAACGACAATGCGCGGCTTTCCGTCTCCCGAGGGGAAAAAAAAGAACACAAAGGGAGCTCGTTTCGCGTCTTCGTTCTTAGCGCCACGCTGCCTAACGTTGATGCATTATTACACCCGGCTCGGATGCATCCTCATCTCTTTTTGACTGCCAGAAGAAACGTGAAATTACGAGGGGATTCCGTGTCTCTTTTTGCGAAGTGTTACAGTCTCAGGAGAGATTCTTCCTGGCGAACCGCCGATCGCCACAAGTCACGGGAAACCACGTTAGAAACGGGATAAGAGAAACAACGGCGAGATTCGAGAAATAGTCCGCCACATCGACATCTATTAATACAAAATCAATATAACAACGGTAAACGTTTCTGTTATTAAAATTTCCACGTACGTTGCAGTTTGGAAAAAAGATTCGGCAGACGCTTATACACCGCGCTTTTTCATTGTTTTCTTCGTTGCGCAAGAAATGCCGAATAAACTCCATTCGGTCTATACGAGATAACAAAAACAAAGTCGCGAAGTTACGCGTGTATTTGAATTTTAATAAAAACCAGTAATAAACTTTTCGAAACGCCCGGCACTCCAGTGGACGGAAAACGCGGTGCGATACCGCTCGTTTGGATATTCCATGATGTGTCTTGCAATGGGACTCACTCTCGCGAGTCCGGAAAAAAACTCGCGAAACATCACCGTGAAGGGAATATTTTTCATTCGGTTCGTTTTCAGCACGCAGGATATTCAAGATTTATCGTCTCATCGAGAAGGGGGACTCTCGCGTACACCCTCAGAGAGAGACAAGGGATTGCGAGAGGCGGAAATCGGCGGAAGGGCGCGGTGGGCGGATGGGAGGAGGGAGAAAAAAAACAGAGAACGAGAACGAAATAAAACTCCAATAAACCGATCGTATCGCTGTAACAAAAGACGATATAAAAATTGGGCCGGCGGAATCGGTTTTTCTCGAAATGACGATTATCATGCAGGCAGCAGGATGCCGGGGTTGGTTTTTGCCGTCGCGACTGCCGCGTTCCGAGCGAAAAATGTCGACGGAAAATGAAGATCACTCGTGTGATTACGAAAAAAAAAACTCGTACAGTTTCTTCAGGTTATTGTTCGCGGATATGCGGATGTTATCAGACGTGCACATTCGCGGTGTGGAAGCTTTCTAATTTCCCTGAATGTTGGAATGCCAAAAGATCATATCGTGGTTTTCAGCGGAATCAAGATACACGGTGAAACACTTCGAAAAAATGTAAATCCTCAGACAAGATTCTCTAAAACTTTCGCGAGCGTTTAGAGTATGCGACATTACAAATTAACAAAATCGTAATAAATGTTCATCACCTTTTCTTATAACAATCTTTGTGTCACATCCTCGAATAAAAAAAGAAATCCCTTTAATGCTGAAAATGTTATACGTAAATAAATGCTCACGTAATTACTACGAGACGACATTGTTACGATTTAATTATATTAGAGAATTCTGCTTTCAGTCCGAGTACTTCGAGACACGAGGGATTGCCGCGAGATGTTGTCGAGGCCGAACTGGTCGGCCGCAATGAAAGCTGCTCCAAGTACCAACCGCAGTGCCCACTGGGACTCTTCGACTTGATTGGAGTCCTCGCGTGATCCCGGAAAAATCGTCACAAGTTTACCGTGCCACTTTCGCAAAGCAAACAATCTAATTGCGCCGCCATTGGAAACATAGTCTTGGTGCCTATTGGAAATCTCGGCGATTCACAGAGTTATTCTACGTTGGATGGAAACATGGTCGAGAACTCTGATGACATCGAACAATAACAAAATTGAGAATTTAACGAGAGGAAACGTTTCTGGATGCACGTGTATTTCAACGTGCACATATGTATGTGCTGTAAATATTATGTAAAAAGTAATTGTGTTAAAACATAAACCGTTTTTTAAATAAAATATTGCTTACATTAACTTCTTTCTTATTTTAATATATGTGATGATAACTTCTTTTTTCCTTTAAAATTTTCAATTAATCTTCAAATTTATATAATGTGATATCGCTATTATACCTACGCTACGTTGACAAGTTTGCAATAAAATCTTTAGTCTTCTTTATAAACTTCCACATTCCCGCGTCAAAGATTTTTCACTGATGCGTGTATCCTTTTACTTGTTACATCGCGAAGTTATTAGATCATCAAAACTCCGCGCTGAACGGAAACCGTTATTTTGCTCTCACGCGATGATATAGCAAAGAGTTCTACGGATATATCCGCCGTTTATTCACAGTTTATTACCTAAGAACTTTCCGCACGGAAGCGCGGAAACGGAGAAACGACGAGTATTATATCGAATTATCGCGAGGGAACGTATTTATATACTTGCTCGTAATTGCCGTGTGATCGTAAATCCCAAATGGACGAAGGATAAGAGTTATTGCCACATTTCTCCAGCTTAGCTTCCGTATTTGCTTCTAAACGAGGCGGCGTTAAAGTTAATTCAGTGCAGGCTGGGAAAAAAACCTCGCTGAGAAAGAATTATATATTTATACCGAGATGATAATATCGTCACAACTAACACGCGAGCGATTAAAATGAATAAAATAAAATAAATTATACTATGTCCTGTAATATTTGCTGTAATATTTGTAATATTAACTATTGCTCAAGTTATCTTTAAGATATATCAGATATAGATTGAAAAAGTTATCATGTATAAAATCATAAAATTAAGAATATACAGAAACAGGCGAGTTTCTTAAAAATTTAAAATATTAAAAATGTTGCATCTTTCTCGTTTGTTTTCTCGCATTATCTAAGCACGCAACATGCAATACAGCCAGTCAATTAGAATTGTAGGTCAGTAAACGTTTGCGATAAGCGATTTTCAGGTCAAAATGTTTTTAAATTTTCTATTCCTTCGGATTATATCTCGGGGGAGTTCATGAGAAAACCGCGTATCGGCCGACGAAAAAGTTTCGCGACAATAATTCAAGCGGTAACTCGCGCGCAAAATAAAATTCCACAAGGAAATTCATCGAAAGTCCGAGCCGCGCTGTAAAATTTCCGACTTTATACCCGAAGTTTCCAAAAATACACTAAATTTTACAATCGCTATAGATAGAGAAGCCCGGGGATTTCTGACACCTATGAAAAGCAAAGCCGGAGCATTTCGCAGCGTCGAGTTCGCGAAAACTTCGACTGTCTCGCATAAGAAATTTAAAAGCAATGCGCTCTCCCGCGCGTGAATTGTTTATAGGCAACCACATTCTTTGTCAGTACCCTGTCAATTTTCCTACGTTACGAAATTAGGTAACAAAATTGTTGGCGCAATCCACAATGCAATCTTCTCTCGCGTAGATAGATGTGTGCAACGTATAAAATATATATTATATATACTTAATCCTCAAACTTGTACAGCGATGATCTGAGATACGTTTTTTCGGTTGGGAAAGAGAGCAGTGTCATTTTTGTTACTCCCCAGTAATATGGAATATATACTTGGCTTATACGCTTTCGCCAAATCAGTACGAAAACTGTTTTTATAACGCACATTCGCACCGGAGACGGCGAAAGTATTCAAGTCGCGTGAAAATAGGGTTGCTCCTCCGCATGGATGCGCCTTTAGAAAATTCCCTACGCGTGCAACGCACTTGAGAAAAACTTCGCATCTTCTCAAAAGTTATGAAGTCGTAAATGTTAAACTCGCATGGAAAGATAACATCTCCAAACATTCTTCCATTTCCTCAACATATTTCCCACCCTCGTCGGTGTACTCCTGGCGAAGGGTGCGTCGCCATCGGCGCGTGAACGAACCTGTGGGCCTATTCGGTAACTCTTAACGACAGTTTTGTCATCGTTATACTTGTGTTGCGCAGATATTATGTATAGTAAAAAAGCTGCGCAAAACGACGATATAACGATAACGAAACTGTCGTTAAGAGTTACAGAATAGGCCCACTGTGGTCTCACGCGGAAAATTTCAAGCGAGCCCTCCGCCGAGCGCTAATCAAATCGTTAAATTCTGTTTGAGCGGTTCGCGGTGTGCATAAACCGGGAACGATAATCCGAAATTAATCTCTTCTGATTCAATAGTTATCACGAATCTCTGCTCGCTCTATTGGCGATAATTCCATTTCACATCGATTCTTTACATTTCGACCGCGTGTATCAGCGACGCAACATTATTTGTATAACAGTGCTGATAAGAATTGAGTTGCTTTCCGAGCAAAACTTGAATATTCGTTGTCGGGTAAAAACACGCGACGTTATTTTTTAACATTTAATCGACCTCACGTTATTAAAAATATGGGGGTTATTAAAAATTATCCGTGTGAGATATCTTTAGACATGTTTACGACACTCTCTCGATATCTTACTTTCGATATTGAATGCTGTATCAATATTTTAGCTGCAGTTAGATGTACCTAAGCTAAGAGAAAACTGAAAGTAAGGTATCGAATGAAAGGTCGAGAGCATTTTCGTTTGGCCACAAAACCTTTGCTGGGAAAAATTTATTCCGTATACGTCAAAGAACACGCGATCGTACGGGATAAGAATGAAGCAAATACTCTTGACAAAAGATAAAAGTAAGATATGTTTTAAAGAAAAGGCCAGAAGTTTGTTCGTGTATCTATTCAGAGAAGTGGATCATCGCTACTGGTTTTGCTATATGCTAAGCTAAAAAAGGCCCGTCTCGACATATCATTGTGTTACGTCGAAGATTCCGCAAGCAATAAAATTTGGTTTCCGCCGTTTCCGAGATACAACACGGTTTATTAGCATTTTAAGACGTTTCCCGGGATGAATTATGGACCTTTCGATAGCGAAATACGTACATCACGCTCGAAACTATCCTCTCGTGTCCGGAATGATCGGTTGGAAAGAAAAAAGAAGAAATACGAGGCACCGCTTTTCGCGCCAGCGGCGAAGTATGCTAAATAATCTTGACGGATGACTCATGTGAATGTGATACGCGACAGATCGCCGTTGTCCACGCGGCTGGTCGCTTAGTTTCACATACTCATCTATATGTATGTATACATGTATATTCTATATAAGGAGACACTGACGTCCCACAGGATAGCCCATCCTGTGAAGCAATAGAGCAAATGTTCCGTCATCGCCCCGCACGATGAATGATGTTTGGTGAGACAAATGGGGTGCCCCTAAGAGCAATAGCGTCGCGGATAGGAAATGTCCGCGCGTCTTCGTCTATGTCCCGTATACTATGTCCCGGAGCGGTTTCGGAAGTTCGGTCATTTAAAACATAGCATCGACAGCTAATTGAAAAACTTGTACAATGGCGTAGCGCGCGATGTAAATAAAGAGTAACGTGGCGCTAGGTAGAAGTAGAAGTATGTCCGGCAATACGATCGGGAGAGAGCAGCCCCCGATAATTGATTGCCGAGTAATTAATAAATCTTGGCGGTTGGCACGTTATTGTGTCGTTGGCATCTGGCCCAATGTTTAGTCTGACACTGTTTGTGTGAATATATCTGGCGGTCGACGCTTATGTCAAAAAGGAGCTTCCATGCCACTCATGCAGATTACGTTATGATAAATTATATTTATATAAGATAAATGTACGTGAATGTGTGTGTTTTAGAGAGGCAAATCCAGTGTGTTGTTCGCGGGAAATGACATTCGCGAGCTTTGTTATTTATTCCCATTGGTGACATCGGAGAATGTCCGTCTTTCTAATATAAATATTAGTAATTAATTAATGTTTGAAATTCGTTTTATATTAAATATGTTGTCCCCGTTTATCCGTCAGATGGACACACGTTAGTCGCTTCCGCCGCTCGATGTTTTTCCTTCTACGGAAGAAACGGGGAGAGTGACAAATGAAGGAGAAATTGGATTGAGTTTGCGGAAAGGGCGTCTCGGTCCTTAAGTATCGTCGACAATGGAGCAAGAAGTCTTCCCCTTTTAAGCCGAATTCACGTTTTCACCACACAGTTATACAGAATAGCAAAAGCAATTTCGTCGCAGGCAGTTTGTTAATATAACAGTATGTTGTAATAACTAAAAAGCAAAAAAAAACGCGAAGAAAAAAAATCGATCGACTATATCTTTCTTTCTTATAATACCGTATAATAAATCGTTAGATTGGATAACAAAATATCGCGATTAAATCAGAGAGAATCAAACAAGTTGACACTCGTTTGACAAAAATCGTTGCCTTTTCATTTCATTAAACTAAATAGGTTTTCAGATTAAATCAATTTCGTAACAAATAAAAAAAGATATCAATTGTTTCCCATATAAATACCTTACGGATTGCGCCGAATTAATTTCGTTCTTCATTTCCTCAATTAAAATTGATCAACTTCATAATGAGTCAGATCGAATTTTCCTTAATTTTTTAACGAATTGAAAAGAATATCAGTCAACTTCATAATGAGTCAGATCAGATTTCCCTTAATTTTTTAACGAATTGAAAAGAATAGTTATTTGCCAGTTATTTGCGGCGTGATTGCCGATTCACCGCTCTGCTATTCGAGATATCCAAGACTAACAGCGTTCCGACGTTAAGCGACTGTGAAGGCCTCTAACGTCCCCCATCAGCATACGCCATGGGGATGGAACTCGATATGCGCTACCAGCTAAGCGTAAACGACAATATGCAAATTTCCCATACTCGTCGGATCGGATTTAAATGTGGCGCATCTCACGAACGACCGCGTCTACGTACAGTCTGGTGAATCAACGATATCGCGTGTATTCGCCGAGGAATGACGTTCGTCTATCGATAGGACGCCGTATTGTTGCTCGGGAATATAAAACGATCGAACGACGCGGGATCAGCTATCCACGCGGAAAGAAATACGCGTGGATAATCTCCAGACATCCCGAAGAAATTCGGCCGACAAATTTCTTCGCGTACGACACGACGTTTTGCAGCTGTGTGTACGTGTGTGAGTATCTATCTAGGCACCCATACACATACTGCACCCGCACGCACACAGATACAAACACACGTACGGAATCCGTTCTATCTCGCTCGCGCGCGCAGGGAAATGCTGGCGCTTATTGGAGAAATCCCGTTTAAGGGATTGAGCGACAGCCAGAACGGAATCACGGAAGAGTGCAGCTAATCAATCTTCAGAAGCAGATAAGATGAATCGTTCGAGGGAAGCAATTGTTAGACATCGCCGAGCGGACGTAATTAAATTATCGGCGATTTGAAGAAACGTCGCGTTCGTCTGTCGCTGCATCGCAATATCGTGAGAGTGATTTTCATTATCCCCTAACGCGGCATTATGACATCAAATAAAATCGAATATCCGACGGGATGCCCTAATTATCTCACCACGAACCGCGTTATGTAATTTCAAGCAGGTAAATAGCCCCCCCATTGATAAGCTCCTCGACACGTGTACCGGGCGGAGATTTGCATATCGGGGTGGGAAATTCGTATGCATAACTTTGCACGCGTGAAAGTTCACGAAAGTGAGGGTCCTCGAGTGAATCGGTGCTATCAGGAGAATCGAGGATATCCCAAAGTCTCTCTCTGAGCGAATCTCAATGAGAAGTTTACCTCGCCCCGCCGCGCGCCGCTCTCGCGAGGATTGTTATTGTTTGGGATATTTCTTAAACGACGAATCCCACGGAAGTTCACCGCTTTCCAAAGAGAATGGCACGCTACTCGGCGTTGCGCGCCATTCTCTTTTATTAAAACGCCGTTCCTCGAAATATCTATAATAAATTCGGAGAAAGAACATAAAGGAAATATTATTTTCGACTTTTCGAAAGTTTTTCGCAAAAATTCTATTCGCGCAGATCGAACTACTTTTGTGCGCTATATTGATCCAAATTTGGAGCATGCGGGCGTACATCATCGTCGTCGCCTTCGCTGATCGGTGTTTCTCTCGATTTTGCCAATCCAATTTCCGTCAACAACGACTCGTCAACAACTTGTACTGCTCTGCCACGAAAAACAAAGCTACTGACATCGTCGAAGTCGATGCCAAGTCGATTTGGAGGAAGACGACTGGAAGAAAAACCTTGATGTCGAGATTAGAAGACGATCCCTGGTGCTTTAAAGAACAAAGTGACCTCGGACCTACTCTACTTCTAAGGTGCAGAGATCGTTTTTCAATGTCGCGTATTCAGCGCGCGCGGGCGATACACCCCGCGATATTATTTGACGGGCATTATTCGCGCGGCGCGAAAAGCCGACCGGCCGCGGGAAAAGGGAAAACGCGTAATGACGAAGTCCCACGTGATTAATCTCCCGGAAGAACAAAAGTTCGGACTTGCGAACTTTTCCTTGTTAAATATGGATACCGTGACAAAAATCCGCGCGCAACTCCGCGCGCGTGATAATGGCGAGGCAGAGGGCGCGCGATATATAACGACGACTCTCTCTCTCTCTCTCCCTCTCTTTCTTCACCCAGGGCGGAGGTGCCGGCTAACGAGCCTGAAACTCAAGTCGCAGCCTCGCGCGCGGGAGGGAAGAGCGTTAGGAAAATGTCTCCGCGGGTGTTAAGACTTTACCGCGACGCGACGTGGAAAATGTACTTAGATTTGCGATACCGCGCTATCGCGAAATTCGTATCGCGGAGATGTAAGTGTGAATATAAAGTGGATACGGACTAGAATAATCTTCCTGAATTTCCGTGGAAACGTGTACGGCAAGAAGTTCAGACAGACTCATTAAGCTCGAGAAAGCGGTTGAAGCTCTGCTCGCGCAGCTTTTGTAAAATGCATAATAGCCATGAAATATTACAATTTGTGGAAATAAATAACTCCGTCGCTCAACATCGCTTGCACTGTTTGACGAAGGGACGATTAAAATTTTTTAAATAGAATCTCGGTTGTTGCCGGTTGTTTGATTATTGCCATTATTAAAATTGTGACTATTTCTACCGTTTCCTTTTACACACAATTATTATTTTATTAAAATGTCGTACGACGCTCAAATCAATGTATTCCGCATTGCGAACGACATTATATAACGAAATTAGAGACTAACGTAATCGAAATACTTGATCAATTCCGGTAATTAATGTGAACAGGGAAGAGAATATCATTTAAATGGGCTCGTTTCCTCATCTCATCAATATCGTACGCCATATTTCGCGAGAAGCTTTTTTCCACAAAAATGCATCCAATAGTCTGCTACATAATTCACTAATCCTAATCCGAACGCTCCACAATTCGCTAATTGAATTGTATTTGTCGACTAAATTGGAAAAACCGAGGGAAAAACAAAATTAATGCTAAATCGCGGCACTCTCTCCCTAAATTGGGGATAATGAATCAATTCTTTAAATAATAATGTAATTTACAAAGAATTGTACCAATACATTTATAAGGAATAATAATTTAATTATTATTATTCAACTCTTAATGCATCTGTCGCCCCATATAGAAGAAAAACTGTACGAGAATGATACATATAAATATGATTATTCGAAACAAACAGTGTAGCATACTGCTTCGCTATATCATTGTTGTACAGAATTTTAATCGAAAATTTTAACTCTGTCTCTTGCTGTTCTCCAGAAAAGAGGTTTCTCGACACACTGCATCACATCCGTTATTTGTATTTTCATAAAGCTCACGACAGAAAAAGACTTGCGAGAATTCTACAAGGAAGGACAAATGATTTTTTTCGCAAAACCGGATATGAAAAAAAGAGGCCATAAGAGAAGAAAGACGGGTTATCGCGGGAGATAACGCGACCCCATTTCTCATGGATTCTTTCAATTCTTTGTCTTGGAAATTTCGTGATGATTGAGTACGTGTCACGTGTAAAAAAGAGCAGTAAAAAATATTTTAGGCTGTTCTGCACTAGTCGCGAATGTCGCGACCTTTATTTAACTGACGGATACTGATTGATGAATCCAGCATCTGTATTCCTCCTTGGCAGGAATCTCGAGAAAGATTATCCTTTTTAATTTTCGACGTTATGCATCAGAGAAACTTCTTCGTCCTGCCACGTCTAACAATCAGAGATATCGTCGGATGTACAAAAAGCGAACGCAATGAAATAACGGACAGCGAAGCGCGGCGTTGTCGTTATTGTCGCAAACGAACGAGAATGAAGCGAGGAGGGATCATCGATGACCATCGCGGCATTTCAATCTTCTCTTTTATCCGCGACGTTTTTCCCATTCGGCGGATTGCGCGCGTCGCGGATGGATTTCGTACGCGAGCGGAAAGCGGCTGCCCGGGCTGCCCCGTCGATGGAAGAGACGGGTCGGAAACGTCGGAGGATTTTGCGTCGAGGACGGAGGGGCAGGGCGGGAAGGGTGGCTTGATTGTGGCTCCCAGTCCCCGGCGAGTCCAAGAGAAATTGCGTTTCCTAGCCGCGTACATCTGGCGAACCCCGCGTCATTTCGTTTAAACAAACCGCGCGACCGTCCCGATCCTGTCCTCCATCAACCCTGTCCGCGTTGCACGGGCCCTTTGCGCGAAGACTCCCCATTTTGCGGGAACCTTAGCTGCGCCGTTCTGTGTGATGGACGCTTTGATTACAGTCCGGCAAATAATCCCGGCATACCATTTTCGGCGCATCCAAGGCGGAATTCAAAACGAGAGAGAGAGAGAGAGAGAGAGAACGCTGCGCGCCAAACGAACTCCAGACTAGAAGCCTTTAATCCTTTTTTGTGTAATTTATCTTTCACGAGGCGTTTTCTCCCCTGTGGTTGTACTTGATTAATACGCCTGGAGTAAAGCGAGATAATGTAAAAGAAGATATCTCGCGGGGTCTATCTCATAGATAGAATATACATTGATTATTTTACGCGAATGTAAAATAAATCACGGGAGATTGTGAACAACGTAACAGTGTAACGACAGATTTTTAAATTTAATTGAAGGATATTATATGAATTCCTTTTCCGTACTATAGTACTCGATATTTAGCTTCTCTCTGTATGTTACTATTAAAATTATTTTTGATAAGACATTTAATGGTGATTAATATCCTACAATAAGATTACATGCAAATATAATGTTATTATAAACATTCTTATATAATTTCTGATTATGTAATTATGAAATTTTGTATTTATAAATATAATTACCTACACAAAATCTTTTTAGCACGTATACTAGAATATGTTACTGAATATAAACGCAGCCAAAATTCCAAGATAAAAAAGTAGCCCAAATTTATTTTTTAATTTATATGTATGAATATAAAACATTCTTCTAAAAATATTATCGATTAAACCATGCCAGTTGTTTAAACATATGTTATCTCAAAGTTTGATTATAGAAAATAAACTTAATACAACGACACATTCAATATCGTTAAGTGTGCTACTTAATGCGCCTTCGATATCAAAGATTTCGACGTTTCCTCTTTTGCACAAGCGCGCGTTTTATCCGGGAGCAAGAAGGTCTCCTGCGCTGAAAGGGCTCTTTTAAATCGGACAACTTTAAATTGCGATTCCGAGTAGCTGCCGAGTAGCGTCGAAGAAATGCGCGTTTCTCAATAAGAGCATGATCGAGCAAGAAAGGAAAAAAATCGCACCGTGTAAAAGATGCATGAACTTACGAAGAAGCACTTTCATTTCAAATACAGACGATAAATATTTAAAATTAGATTTCCTTTGTACGAGAGTCGCGAAAAATCCTATAAGATACATTAAAATCAACATTTATAAAAGATATACTATCATTTTTTTAAATAAAATTTTTGAGACTATATCCAACTGATATGTTCTAATATTATATAACTCTCTAATTTATTTATTTAAGTCCTTTTTCCAATGTTAATCAAATCAGAGAGTAATATATTTTAATAAAAAATAAAATATATTTGGCGCCATATGTCGCTCTTGTGTAAAAGAACAAAATCCAAGATTTCATAAAAAATTATTATTCCCTAGAGTTTAAGAGCTTATTACTCTATACTTCCAGAGAATCGTCCGAACAAATTCCGAGAATGCTAAGTCACCTGGAAATTAGTGTCGCAGTGTCATTAGTGCCAAAAAAGGGCTCTGACAAAGACAAAACCCGGCAGCTCCATTGGCCGACCCCAATTCCCTAAAGTCGATCTACGGCGAAAGGATAAAATCGCATCCTTATCACTCGGAGGTCTGTAGTACGTATCCGATTAAGGGGGCTGACAAAGCTAATTTGAAGAAGCGCGCATTTGGGACCGGACGTGTTAGAGGAGGACCAATATGGGAGTTGATAAGAGAAAAGGGCGAGTTCTTAAAAGAAAGAAAATATGGACTCGCTTCTCAGCACAGCGGAAGTAAAAGACGTATTCTGAGGAAGACCGTAGGGAGGGCAGGAGGTATCGTTTGGGTCACACGACTGAGCCGGGAGATCGCTCTTCAGAAACGCTCTTCAGGATCTAACGCGATCCGAGAACTTCAGGAAAAATCGCACGGGCACGTAGGGGATGTTGAAGCAGAGGGAATCGGAATGACTAGACTCTGACGTGAGTTTTCAGGAGATTCGTGAGAAAAGATGTAAACCAGGACGCGCAATATTGTGCGCTTCAGTAATCCTCAACCGGTTAAAACGAATAATTAAAAACGTTCAATTAGCGAAAGATATCGCGTGAAATCTTAAATAGGGTAGCTCCTGGCGTTGTCTTATAGGTAACCGATTACTCGGAAGGATTTAATTACTACCGCGAACGTTAATTCGCTGGAGCTAATTATGATTTCAAAACAAATTAAAAAGAACCCCTGAATATTGATTTTATGAGGCAATTACAAACGGCACACAATGTTCCCAAACCGATTTCTCTTACGGAAGGAAAATAGGTCATTCTAAAAGAAAGTTCGCGATCATTTTCAGAGAGTTGCCGAGTTTTCGAATTTAAATTAAAGTTCCACGGCTTTCGATCAAAGTTGTGATCGTTTGATTAATAATGTTAGGCCAGCGTTGTCGCGACCTCTGCTTAACGCTATCGAGGGGAATAGTTCCCGAATTTTTTTTTCCTCCGCGAATAACGAACGTCATGCATTCTCATTGAATCGAGTAACTAATTGCATTCCAACCGGGGACGAAAAAGCCGGAAGGAGAGCTTTTTCCGGTATTAATTAACGCGAAGTTATTGGTTCCGCGTGTCAATTTGAGGGATATTCAGATTTTCCAGACTACATACGCTCCAATATTTAATGTCTTTTATACATAGTATTCCACGCTATCACGTCGACGCTGATATGGCAGATAGCCCAGCTGATCCGGAATCGAATTTGTCTTGCTATAAATATCATACGCCCATTATATATGATAATACATAATGAGCGTCTGATATTAACGCGTTTATATCTAATAACCGACGAATATAAATGTTGCTCGTAAAATAAAAATATTACTGGCAGCTCTTATCTCTCGTAATGTATCCTGAAAATCTTCAAAAATAGAAAAGAACATTCTTCTTTACAGCTATATTCACACTGAAAGTAGACGTTTAATGCCTTTATAATGGTGTTGAGTCAGCGCGAAATAACCGCACGGAATTTACGTGTCGATCTACCGTCTTTACATGGGATTTTCCGAACGGAAATTGGAAGCAGATTCTGAAATACGCAACCGCGATGGGAAAGGTCGAAATGACATTGCTCGGCGAACGAGAAACTCGAGGAAGCCGTTTCCTCCCTCCGAGTGTGCGGTGCAATCCGCGGTCGTCGATAAACGATGCCGCGAAATAATCGAAGAAACGTCATACACGTATCGAAAATATAAAAAGATCACGGTCGAGTACAAATTAAAATAGGAAATTGAAAATTTGTGGCGACAAATTGTCGACGGCGCGGCGACGACAAATCGAACTTTAAACTCGTCACGTATAGATGAAAAATAATTCGCCAATAATCTGGCAGAATTGAAGGTGTACGATTATTGAATCGAAAAAATTACCTTGTGCAACTTTATCGCAAAACATCATTTCTTAATTTTATTTACACGGCAAAGCTGATAAAATTGGTGTCGACTGATCATCAAGTCCGCTTTAATCACCGCGTCAAATTAACTGCGCCCGCAATTTCATTATGAGAGGATCTCTCCCGGAGTCCGATAAGACGGTAGACGACACTTTTTCTTGAAAGACGAACAGATAGGGCGCATCCATGGTAATCTCGTCGTTTAACCCGATTAACCCTCCGGTCGTCGATCTTGACCGGTCGAGACACAAGCTATATACGGGATCTCCGGACGGGCTAGACACCACGAAGAATCGTCCGCCACAATCGATCGTTCGGCTATCGGGCCGAATCGAGAGTTGGCAGAGATCACGAATAATAATGGTCGACGCCGGGATTCTTAAGACTAGTCGCGACGAATCGGTGGATTTCGAGGATGAAAAGGGTTCGAACGAGAATCGCCACGGATAATGGAGCTGTCGTGCATGCGAACGGATTAATTTTTCTACCCGCGAAAAGAGAATGAAGGGACATGAGACCATTTAAAGTTGAAGACTGAAGTGCAAATTTATTTTCTTTCTTTTGCATCTAGTAAAAGTAAGGTCCGCCGATATATTAATTCACGTGTCTCAAACGGATGTTGAAAATAGATTCGCGTCAGAATTACCTACATTCAACTCGATGCGCGATTAATGTTAGCATGTAATTTTCCGCAAACAGAATGGTGTGCGCCGAGTATTAGTAACTCGGAATTCAAGCGTCGAAGGCCAACAAACAAAAATCAACGCGTAAACGTATAGCTGCAAGTGAAATACATCGAATAGAAAAATGAACGCAGAATTCAATCGATTTCGAACTATTCTGAATAAAATTCATTTTTAAGTTATATTTTATGCACCGCGTGCATCTTTCCTTCGATCTTTTATGGTCTTAGGAGAAAAGATTCATGGATAAAATGAGAAAAAATCTCTTATCACGTGCTGTAAAATTCTCTTTGGTAGAGCACAGGTGTAATGAAAGAGAAGTCAAAATAAAATAAAATCCTAATTTTTAAAAATCAATCTTAAAAGTCAAGTTTAAATAATGCTGACGTTCGCGACAATGAGCTATCTCATAATCAACAATTAAGCTATATATCTGGATCAAAATATCGTTCGCTATATAATTGCATTTTATGCTTCAGGTTAACAAGATTTCTTTTTGCTGATTAAGGATTCTGCAATCAGATATGCAAGGGATCGGAGATATCGCTGAGACGATATCAAACCTCGTATCAAACGCGTAATATAATCAGGCGGCACGCGTGTTCCATATAAGTTTCCGGTAAATCCGAAACGAATCCCGAGGAATCTCGACTTTCTTCCCGTCTTTCCCGCGCGGCGCGGCAATATCCTTAGATAGTAACCTCATCCGCCTCTGGTCCGCCTTCGGAAATTATTCGATCTCGGTTGCTGCCTGCCGCCTGACGGAATAAATGCTTACCCTAACACTTTTGGCCTCTGTTTGCGCATCCCGCCGCACCCCCTTGCGATTCGTAAACGTTTCGTTTCGCCGAGTCGAAAACCGAGATGGGGCGCAGCAGGGGCGGCTCGTGGAATGCCCTCGTACGTGGCTTGCAAGGTAGATGGGTACGACGTTAACTCGCGGTGCACGGAATCGGGTTAATCGATTTCCGGATAACGTACGGACACGAGACACACGTGCGCCACGTACGCGTGCCTACAGGCGCCTACGAGGGAAGGAGGGAGAGGGGAAAAAAGGAAGAGAGAAAAAGAGAGGCTCGTTTGAACGTATCGGGACCGATACGAACTATCGCGTGCCGCGATAAAAAGAGTAACAAGACGAACGATGCTGCGATTACTTTTAGCTCTGTAAAAAGTAAAATTGCTCTGGAAAATGTATACGTTTATGTATATGTACGTCCAAAAGATTCAGCAAAAAAAAGCCAATCTCGTTGTAATTATCGATTATGGTTCTGCGTCCCTGATTCAAATAACGTGTTACCCCCTTTCGCTCTTCCCGTTTCTGATTATACGATTATAGCTTCATGACCGCGTTAATTCTCATTAAGTCGTAAATCGCCCAACCCGACTACCGGCGCGGCCAAGTAAGCTCATAATCGTCTCTCGCTTCTCTCGTGCCGCTCAAAGCCGAGCGTCAAACTTGAGTGTAAGTGGAGGACGAAACTCGTCTGACGTGGCCTGGAGCGATTCTGGGGTGGCGAGCGCACGACGACAGGCAGGTAGATAGGTAAAGAAGAAAGCGGCGGTTCCGGACAGTACGGAACAGTATTTAATGCGGTTGCCGTCCGTTTGCGGCCGTCGACAGCGCCGGGTAGGTCGGGGCTCTGGGACGCGGCTTTTATGCGATGTAATTCCGATGCAAATCTGTCTGTTGAACTTTTCACCCGCGTCGCGTCGCGCCGGCCTGCGGTCGTGCGCCACTACTCCGGTACTCCAGTACTCCGTATAATATGTGCCAAATATTATGCATCTTATCCCTCCGATCGCGAATTGTGCGTTTGAATGCTCGAATTCGCAGCTGCTTTATCTATTTGCGTTGCAATTTGCTAAATTGATCGAATCGAAACTGAATGAATCAAATTGTTAACTCTAACAATGACTCTAGTTAAGCCTTAAGGATAGAAATCAGTTATATTCTATTGTGCCTAGCGCTAATTTATAAGATTTTACCCACCCGCCTTTAATAATATTTTGACAATAACTACTATTATGTTTTACCCATTACCCATACAAATTAATAACTCATCTTATGTATTAACAGCCGCTTAGGCGATCGATGTATCTTATTACACTTCTTTTGTAAAGTAATAACTGAAGATTCTAAATAATAAAATATATATATTATTTTATATATTAAGATTACGTTGACTTAGTGATTGCACTACTTATTTTACTAAAAAAAAAAATAAAAAAGCACCTCTTTCACATGACTCGTATGACTCATTGATCTAATGTAAAAATTCTCTCTTTCGCCATAACATCAATTTCCATAATAATGTAACATGTCGATGCAAGTTGCTTTTACAGTTTATTACTTTCGCGACAATCCCTTCCTTGATATTCGAACTATACGACGTCGAACCGAGATGGGATGAATTTTTGCGGAGACACAAACACAAACGTGCGTTACAGATGCGGATGTTCATTCGCCGTTCAGTCATTCACCCTCGAGAATCCATCCTCTCGCAATCATCCCGTCGAACCCATTCGGTCTGGGGTGCGCGTGGATCGACGCTGGAAAGGTTGTCGTTTAAATCACATGGGCGGGGCTGAGAATCCCGGATACCGACCAGGAGCCGCCATCTGCACACCGCACGGCGAACAACCCCCTGAGCTAGAATTCACCCCCGCGACCAGGTCCGAGGGATGAAATCTTGTTCGCTCGGACTTTTGCATAACCTTGCACGTGGCCGCCCTTCGATCACTTTACAATCTTAATTTCTTATTCTATGACTTGATATTATTATAATATTATTTTACACACACATTTCAACCCCTGTTTAAATCCATTTTTGTTTATCTCGATACATCTCAAAGCTTTTTGCATTACGCGTCATATAAAATTATAAACAAAATTTTCTTCTGAACTCTAATACGGATTATATTATAGATTGTCTAAGGTGAACTTAAAAACTCATGCGAATTATGAACCTAAAATTGAGTTATTAATATAATTATAAATAATATAAAATAATCTCGCAGTTTCTTCAGACAGGTTTCCGAAGTTATATTCTTACATTTTTCATTTTGATAGAATCTTTAAGATCTTCAAAAGAATGTAAGGAAAAATGTGAAATATTCATAAGATCTCCATCAGTCTTTTGTTCTTATAAATCGCGTGAAAATAACGGAAAAATTTAACACGAACTAGCGCTGCCTTTATATATCGGCACTTCGTTTAAATGGCTCAGTCCTGCATTTTTCGAATTTCTCGCGCTATTTACCCGCCGCGATCACTTTTTTTTTATGTTCGCGCGACGACAATAGTGCATGCGAATGCGTTCCGGCGCTGCGCCCCCGTTCGCCCCGCACCATTGCCTCTTCCTCATTGCACACACGAGGAGGCTGCGTCTCGCATTCCGCGGCCTCGCGGAAAATTGCGGCGAAAAATCCCCGGCGTTGTTCCACGTATAGCCGTCGGGCCTCGTAAAAAACCTTTCCCGCGCGCACGTGATTCCATAAATCTCGCATCCTTTATTTCAATGAGCGCGCGATATTGCTCGACTTACTCGCGCGGGAGAAAAATAACAAAGGTGAGAATTGCCAGACGTAATTCACCCCTCGTCGAGCAACACCCGCTGGCGGAGATTTCTCCACGACGCGACGGTATAATAGTCAGAGCGAGAGAGAGCGATATGGCTCTCGCATCGATTGGTAATTTTAAAAATAATATTGCTTTAGTACCGGGACAGATAATAAAAAGAGTTTAATGAAATGTGTACATAATAGGGAGTCTCGTTAAAAAATAGCAAAAAAGTAATCTCAGAAACATAAAATTCGCTACGTATGTGCTTTTACGTTATTTTTCTTAGTTATTTTTTTTCAGTATCCTCGTGGAAGCGCGACGCCGGTTCGCAATATGGATATGGATCGACGCGAACATCGATAACGGATAACACGTGCGCACTGTAAATGCAAACGCGGGATAAATTTAAAAGAAACCGGCTCGGAAGGGCCAGAGGTAACGTTCTCGAAAATCGGAGTATGCGGTGACAATCGCGTGTACACACAATGTAAGTGGAGGCGCACTTCGTGACCCAAAAATAACCTGCCACCCTCCTCTGAGCGAATGCCACGAATGCTCGGGCCGCAAGGCGCGACGGAGACCACTAAATTCATGGCGCGCTAATCAATAATGTATTTAGTGTGCGAAACTTCGTGCCGGGATATATTCTAGCTGGGGACCACCACTGGCGAAAGGTGGTGGCCGAGCATTGTTCTGCGGCATCCAGGCCCGCGTGTCCGGCGGTCGGCCCGCTATCGTAAAGACCCGTGGAATAATTACGAGTTTCGCCGCATTGAATCAGGAATGTACCAAACAAGGCAGAAACAGCCGACCTGCAATTCCATTATTAATTCAATTAGTGCTAGACGCATATTGATCGCGGGATTAATACATCCCGTGGACCATAATCTCATTCCGACATCTGAACAACTGAAGCCGGCCGATATCGCGAGTTCGTATCGGTATACACGGGATGTCGCGGATTGATCGTAACTTGTCGTAAATACGCGCTTTTGTATTAATTTCTTATGTAATAAAAATACTCAGATGTTTTTGATAATTTTTTGAATGACACATTTTGAACCGACATAGGGCCAAGAATTCTTCAAGAAATAGAAAACGAAATATTAATCTTCGTTTAATTACGTTTAATTACAAGGCGATTTTACTCTAACTTCATTTCAATTTCAGACATAGTTATCGAATGTTTTTAACGAATATTTGAAAGTTGAGAAGATTAATCGAAGAATCAATAGATAAAACGAAACGCGAGAGATAAATCTGAAATATCAAAAACACCTTGTTTTTCATCAAGGTAAAGTGGTTTTAAAATGTAATCTTGATGGGATTTGGAATATTTCAGTTTCAAACAACTGGTTTCTGTAAACAAAAAAAAAAAAAACAAATTTTGCGAAGCGCACAAACACAATATTATCGCTTTGATGGTATTAACAATTTAAATAATTATATTCGGATGAATAAAATATTGACAATGTACACTCCATTAGTGCTAAAATAAGTTTAAATAAAACATTGACATAAAAATAGCGTTAAAACGCGTTTGAAACATGTAAAGTGATAAATATTAAAAATATTTATATCGAACAAATTGGAAAAAATAAAATTCTTTGATGGCACAACGCTAAACATGATTCGCAAAGATTTAAATCACTACACGTCGCCCTATTAGCATCAGAACGTGCATAACGAGACGAGAAACGGTTACCGCAGCCTGATAACGACTGCAATTATTAGCCTTGCGCAAACTAACATAATTTTTATTTCGCACACGCTTAAACTGTGTACAAACCGTCAATTTGCCACTCGGCAAAAACCTCGTGCAAGATTCACGTGTCCAGTTGTACGCTAGAGAAATGAAAAAGTGAGTATTCGATACCGAGGTTATTCTCTACGCAAACAGCGGTAAAAATTAAGAAGAACGCGATCGCGAAGTTAAGAAATATACGATAATACGTGAACGATAAGAGGAGACTACAAACACTTTATTAACGCGTACCTGACACGAGCCGCCTGTCGTGGGAAATATTTTTTTTTCTTCCTTATTGCTTCATTTTCGCGAGCGAAAATCGCGCAATTGCACGTGAAACAATCGAATTGGCCGATAGGTATTTGCATACGCGCGAAAACCTATGAGGCGACCGCAAAATCAAAACAGCTCGCGAAATAAAGAAATGAACAAACAGAGACGCGTGTCCCTTTTTTTTTACCGACACATCGACCATCCCATGAATCCCACGTATAAATTCCGAATGAACAATATTGCGAGCGATATCACGAGCACGCTCGATGAAACTCCGAAAATATCATTTCAGTATCTAAACATTGCAACTATTTATTTTACAAAACAAATTTAAGTGTTGTCGTTACATAGCTTTTTCCCTCCGATCGTTTCCCGAATTCGTTAATAATAAAAACTTATAACTAAAATCGAGCGATCGTTGACTAAAATGTAAAATATTGAAATTTTTTAAATAATTATTTAAACGGATTAAAATGAGAAATAAGTAAACAACCGAAGAAAAAAAGTACCATTAAATAAATCATTGATAAGGGATAAGTACCATAAATTAAATCATCTCTTTTCAAACCAATTAATTTTGTTTCCAAAGATTAAAAATAGTACGAAATGTTTTAAAAACAATAATTACATACGGGTAACATACGTGATGAAATTTTCATTGAATCTTGACATATTTCAGAAATTATGTTACGATGCTGGCTCTCTTGATGTGGTACTTTATGAAGTCAACACATGTATCAGGAGTGAAAAATATTACACACGGTGTATCGAGGCATATACGATCTATCGGATTTCCCGAGGGTAGCGCTTCAGGGGTACAGTGGATCAATCATTCATTTTTCATCTACTAATGTGTCTCGGACTGTACGGGCAGTCTGTTAACTCAATATTAATCATTCGCACTTCAAGCGCACTTCTGAAGTGTGATCAGATAAAAAAATCGAAGAAACCCGAAATAAACGTTTGTTTTAACATAACGGTAATTCCTACTCAACAATATTGAAAAGAATATCGATAAAAATCACTTTATCCATCGCTAAAAAAATCATGATAAGAAACGTTCACTACAATTTGCTTTTAGCAATCTATAGCACATCTATAAAACTTGCAGATACTTTTCGCTTTGTAAATCAATATACCGACATGTTTCGAGAAATTAGGCTCATTGAAGGTTAAATTGATTAATCATCTTCTTTAAATGGGATTTAATCTGATTCGTAGATATTCTTCGCTTTGGGAATTCCCATAGATATTCCAGACAAATCTATAGCGGTGTCGTTTTATTTCGAAGCGAATTACGGATTGCCATACAAATGGAATTCGAGTTACTTCTACGAGGGAAGTTACTATGCAAAACGAAGTCTCAGTCGTCAACTAGTATACAAGGTGTTCACCAGTAAAATGGACAGGTAATAAAACTACACGTGTCAATTATTCTTTATCCCATATCCTGCAAAATTTTACCATAATTTTTAATAATTTAAAATATAATATATAATATATTTTGCAAGTAAAATTTGAAAAATAATATAATTTCATACGTATCTTGTAACAGCCTGGGTTATCCTGGACTTGATTGCTTGCTGAGAACAATCTGCGAAGCTGAGAGATACTCCTTAAATGAAAATGGAGTGCTCGGCGACATCCTTCAAATTATATTCACGTAAATGTCAAAAAGAAAAATTATTTGAATTATATCAAGTAAGAATAAAATGGTCGACAATTACGGTCAGTGTAAATTACAGTAGTGATGGATAAGAAAATGGAATGGATTCTGGAAACTTAGAAAATTAGATCAGCTTGTCCGATAAATTTTTATTTTCGATCAAAATGTTCATCCGGCAGCACATTTATGCTATCACACGTGTCAGGCATGACATGAGTAATATAAAAATTATAATATTTGTGCGCATTTCTTTGTCGCAGACCCTCTATGTCAATGAGCGAAGATCTTCCAGATGAGATTGTGGAAGCCGAACGTGAGCAGCACTGCGATCAGCGTTACAAAAAATGTCCTGTGAATCTTTTAGATCTAATAAGCCATTATATCGATAAATAATAATTAAAAAAACTTTGCGTAATTGCATTGCACCGAGAATATCTAAAAAGTTCAATTCATACAACCAAATTGAAAGAAGATCGTGCGAAATGTCTGCTGTAAATATTATCAGAGATGTTGATGTCTATGTGATCTGTTGTACTAAATGATATATAAAACGATAAATTAACGAAATAAATTGAATAAATCAACAACTAACCTGGAACAAATTAATAGCAAAAATCATAAAAATTGGGAATGTTTTAATTCGTTTTCTTCGCAATTAGTTTGCGTTGTTTGTGCTTACTCAAAATTGTTTATTATATACTATTATAACTATACATATATATAATTTGTTTATTATATATTATTCATATTTCATAAAGCTCATTTTTATTTCAACTCTCCATGTCTTGCGACATCAAGCTTATTATTTAAAAAAGGAATATCGATATTATAATAAACGACAAAGTAAAATTTGTACACGTTTGATCAAGTTGAACATAAAACCTTCTTAATTAATATAAAACAAATGATAATAACATTAACAACAACAAATCATAATAATGTAATTAAAAATCTCAATACAAACTTTAAATGTATCTTCTAAATGCAAGTATTTAATGTAGAGGAAAAAGAGAAAGATACGATGTAAAAATAAGAAAATTTGAAACGTAAAATTGAGTAAGAATTTATCTTTTACTAACAAACTTTTTATCATCAATCTACACGCACATATATATTTAAATCTTATCTTTCTCTACAATTAATAAATTTTATGTCTAACAACATAAAAAATCAATTTATAAAAGCTATTTTGTGTCCTTCAAAAATGGTCGCGAATGTAGCTAAATTATGAATGAAATTATAAACATGCATGAAAAACAAAGATGCAATCAATAGAAATAATCTGTATTATCGGTGCATTTCAAATAATCACTCGATAACTTCAATCATTTGCACTCTACAGTCATTCAATTTTTATTTTATCCAATAAAGATTTACACAGACCACTATTACATTAGAAATCCTCTAATCTATTAAAGCTTTTTTTATTACGATATTCTTCCATCGATGGAAAATCTATACAAGATTTGAAGACATTTATAACTACAGAATGAAATGACCAACAGCGTTCAGAAAAGGACTACGGATGACATTTTTAAAAATATCGACGAGACTTAAAATGTGAAAAGTATTCGTTATTCACTTTTTCCCAAAATAGTAACTAAACAAATAATGAGCCTCTCTTAAAATTATTTCTAATGCTTGCAGCCTTTTTTATATCAACTTCAAATTTTATGCTGTACATAGTGTAAATTATAAGAAATTTAAATAATTATTTTTTTAAGCTTGTGTCTTAAGCCTTTTCTTCACAGTAGAATTTTATCGTAATTACGACGATTCACTCGTTTCGGTCCACATGTCATCAGAAATATAATTCGTACGACTCAAAGTACATCTGGATTACACGTGTGTTTCGGTAAAGCTCCGAGGGATCTCCTTGGTTTACCTTACTCCTTCAGTTTGCTAACCGCAGGCACAGCGATCGCTTCTTCCACGGCGGTACGCCTGGATTGCAGATAATGAAACATATTTTCGTAGACCACAAACGTGACAACTGTCGCCGGGGTCACTCTGGTGAGGTTTACGCTTAAACCCTTGTAAAAGCCACGCCAACCCTCATACCTGCAACGAACCACCAGCAATACGCCTTTGTTTTACTTTGCTTTACAACAGACTAAAGACGCGAAGAATTCTGATGCGCTATTTAACCCGCGTACGATTCTTGACGCTACAATAGAATTCATCATAAAAAATCGGACGAAAGAGAATTAACGGTTCTCTTTCGTCAAGAGTTTTACGAAGATTCAATCAGCAAAAGTAATAATTATGTTTTTAATAGTGTCAGCCATATTAGATAGATTCTATTTAATTCTATTAGATTCAAACAAACCGATTAATCGCGCACAAATTCGAAGCAACAGAATCTAATTTTACGTTCAAAAATCGTACTGCTGGTGGCTTAACAAGCTACTAAACTAACCGAGACAGATCGTAACGTACTCGATAAATTTCATCGTTCAATCACAATACCTTTATACATGCTACAATATTATATATAAGCAGAACAACCACGATAAGCGATCTTAATCACATCAAAATACATCTAAGAAAATATGTTTCTTTAAATCGTAACTAAATAACGATGACGTCCTTCCTATTCTCTGCGCTGTCAATAAAGTATCATTAGTAGATAACAGTAAAAAGAGAAACAGAATGAAGATATCAAATCTGGGTAGACTTGAATAACGTAAATTTAATAATCTGAAATAATAAATGATTAATTTAATGACAAACACTTTTCGATATGTGTGCGTGTGTTTATTAGTATCGTCACAATGTTGCTTTAAGTATGCTCCTTCGTCCCCATGACTCTCTTTTCTCCGAAGAAACACAGATTCTAGCTAAATTTATGGCTAAACAAGTTGAATATAAATAAATTCGTCCTACTATTTACAGATTGCAGTGAGGAAACTTATTGCTATCGATCATACGTTCCGAGTGCCAGACTCTACGATCCTTGCAAAAATGATCTATAAAGGACTCTATATACTCCCCTTAGAATGAGGTGAAGTATTAGCTACAGAGAAACAGAGTCGCTTTGTAAAATGAAAAAAGGGGGAACGGGAGATAAGGTAGAATGCAGCGAATTTTTACTGTATTTGCTAGAGAAGATTAAAGGAAAAAAAGAAATCGCTAATTTAAGCGACGTCTAGTCCGCACTGAAACTCGTCGACTCGAGTGAAGACGCAGAAATCATCAATTTACACATGTGGCTCATACACATTATGCGTCAAAGATTGTTCGAACGTTACACAGATAATAAGTATATCGTGTGTATTATTCGTATAGTTGCGTAAATATTTGGTTATTAATTTAACTATCCAAGATTACACCGTCTGCCGACCGTGATCCGTTTCTTCTTGCAACTCTTCCATTTGAATAGAGCATTAATATAGCATTAATAGAGCACCATCTTATACCAATATAATCAATATAAGATATTACTCCTCGCTTCCTTTCGCATAACCGTGCGCGCAACCAAGCACATCTATCTAGGTTTGTTCAACTAAATCCAGTTTAGTTGACACTCAGATATCTACACAACTCGGCAAACAAAAGACGATCATACTCATACGTTTATCCATTGTTTGACCTTGTATAATAAGAAGATATTTCATTTAAAATACATCTTCGTTATAACAAAAACTATCTTTACAATGCGTCCACTATAAGTTTCGCCATAAATTAAATGTGTCGATGAATAAAGTAACTTTGTCCATTTTACATTATCGCAGTCTCTCAGTGTGTACTTGGATAAGAAAGGACGAGTGGTTGAATAAATAAAACACATTCATTCTACGTACAATACGTGCCACGAGCTATTGCCACTTCAAGATCTATTTCTCCGTTTTGCAATCGTCGCGTTGCAATTTACGCGAGAAGTTAAAACGACAACAGTAAAAGCAATTATTTAAGCTACTTTCCCATGTCGAGCGATTTCTTTCATCACTGTACGATTCTACAAACCAAATATAAATTAATAGAAATACAAATAATAGAAAATATTGTACACTCGCTTTGTGCGAATGCCAGAAAGAAAACTAATACATTAGCTACATGTCGCCTACAACGGAATAGAATAAAAATTGTTGCTAATAATCATTACGGCTAACCTCCGAGTCTTCCAAAAACATTTCAGATAAAAGTGGTTTCATAAAGAAAGTTTTCCTGAAAAACAATAATTCTGTACTGTAATCTATCTGAATAATACTCATCTATAAAAAAAAAATTGAGGTACTGTTGCCTCACATCATTGAAAGATCATACACGCACTCTGCGTATTGTGAATACCTTGAATCATAAGTTTTGATAAATCGGGGGATATTACCCGCTAGATGAGTAAGATTTAAAAAAAATTGCCTAAAAAGTTACATTTGCAATAAAGTATATAAATTAACTACCGTTAGTAAAATGCTCGTAAATAAGAATAATTAGACATATGTTTGGTGTAACATGTAAAAGGTATGGTGATAAGCCCTTATAGAAACCCTTAATTCCTTCTGACCTCCATGTGCATTGAACGCAATGCCAGGTACCCCGATAATCGTGATGATGATCCTGAAGTCGTGCCCTCACCACTTGGTAAGGATACGTCGACGCTGCAGCGATCAGCTTTGACATCGCCGCGAAGACGATGTATTCGGATGTACTCTGTGAAAAGAATCACATATTAGAAATATTTCTTATTATTATTGAATATTATTTATAAGCATCTCTATCACAGTTGGAAACTAAAATACCATTTTTTTTGTAAATAGATAACACTACTTGTGCTTTTCGTGCAGATTAACGAAAAAAAGTAACAGATTATAGCGAATTAAAATAGCGTAGTTAGATCCGCTTTGCTTCCCAAGTCACAAAAATCTTAATAAAAATATAATCGGTTTACCAATTTCGTGTCGATGGGTACATTCAGGTAATCATAATATTCATTTTTCATCTCTTCGTACGCCATGAATTGTATCGCACCGTGTGAAACACCAAATAATCCAGGAACTAAACCCTGCAAGAGTACAAAATACTTTCTTTAATCATGTAAATTGCAAATTAGTTCTCATTTTATTTCAAGTACAATCATAATTCCAAAGTTTATTTTAAAAAATTTGCTTGCCTTATATAAGCCTCTAATACCCTCCGTCTTGTAGATCTTCTTTAAAGCATCAATCATGCCACGATACTTCTTGGACTCCGCCAGCTTCACATCGTCAGCATATTGTAAGCACAGCCGCGTCTTTACCACCCAGATTGGGTTGGTCATGAGCAAAGTAAGCACTCCGGCATCGGCGGCAGCGAACATGTGCATGGACGGTCCGAGAGGTTTCTTCGAATTGCCACCTTGGATCGAAGTCTTTATCGTGTTATAGCTGCAAAATTAATTCGCTGTTAGCACGAGATATCCAGAAAAGCACTTACAAAGTAAGTTTTTCGAAAGAATGCAGTACATAAATAACACTAATCGATAATCTAGACTTGAGATCTTTATCGCAGATCGATATTCGCCCAATTATTTGGATTTCAAGACGAATCTAGAGCGCTAGCAATCAGCGATCGCTACCGTATATACTTACAAGAAGAAATAGAATCCCCACGAACTGCCCGATCCTAGAATGTTCGGCGTTACACCCCTATAGAGTCCACGCAGACCCTCGGTCTTAACGATCTGTGCGATAGCATTCCTAAGACTATTGTATCGCGGTGCCGTGCTCGCTTGACCATCGTTTACTGCAACCAAAAGATAAAAGAATTCAAGTAAATCCCATTGCATGCAGCTAGCAGTATTTTACATTTTCGTAAAAATATTCCGCGATATTGTCGGTGAGATACTTCATGTTTTATTGAAACAAACACCTATAGGCGGTAATTATTGTTTACAATTACGGTATTTTTCCCTTGTCTATTGCTTGCCTCTGCTCTCTGTGTTTTCAGATCATCGCCAATAATCGTCTCGTGATAGAGCAACCTCTAATTTTTATGCTCGAATACGTTCACATTTACATAAGCGATTAACATGCATATGCACACGTAAACACGCTTTATCGCCAGTGATAAACGTTGCAACATTAGTTTTCATATCGCATCTCGTTGCGAAAAGGTAGCGGTAGCGTTATCGTCTTACGACACCGTCTCATTTACTGAGAAATTTCCTTCTCAGATATATCCATAATAAAAACCACGTAGCGACAAAATGAATATTTAAAATTTAATTCTATGCATTTTATGTTCTAAACAATAAAAAACGTAATAAAAAAAACGTTAATATGATACCAAATTTAATTCAGTAACATATGTAAATTAGAATGTAAAATAGAATGTAAAGACTAAAACATATTATTCTCTCGGAAGATCAAAAGACAAATGAGATTAGATATAAATTTTATATTGAATCAATTTACATATTTATGAAGAGAGCGCCCTATGTGAAGCTAATGGAAATTAATGGCTGAATTAATATCGTTTAAAACTGTCACGAGATTGTAAGGCAAGTCAGAGAGAAGAGCGAAGAAAGAAGTATCATCTACCGCGCAGTATAATTTACTTTCGCTTTCATGGATGATGGTGATTCACTTGGCTATGAAAGGCCGTCCCCATTGCGATTTTGTGTATCTCTGACTGACGAAACCCGCCTATAAAATTTCCTCTGAATATCTGCATTAATTTACATTCAATTTTTTCCTCAGCGAAAATTTTTCCATAAGTATTAGCTTGTCAATATTCAATGTTAAATATTTTAATAACTGTAATGATATTCAAATCGAATTCGTGCAGCGAAACTAAAGAAATCAGAGCCAAAGAAATAATAACATCTCGTTATCCAAGTATGCGAAGCGCGAGAAACATTCATTCGCTTTCACATTCATACGTATAACTTCTGTTTTAAAATGTAGATATAAAAAAAAAACCTTGATTCGAATGACAGTATCTTACGATAATTCTGTGAAAACCGATGGGAATTATTTATTTTATATTAATTATTTCATTTTGTTTTATTTTTCTATTTAGTATCTATTCTGCAATATCCGTTTGCACGGATAGTATTCGATTTTACGAGTCTTCGTTAATTCTGCTGCAGGCTGCAGAATTTGTATGGATTATTTTAATATAACCTAGATTTATAAATTACTTATGCATTTTGAAACTTGTGTATTTACGTTCGCAAAAGGAATATCGATCTGCATATCCACGAAATTTTATTTCGCAACTGTATCTACTTATGAATTCGTAGACGAGAAATTTCGAAGCGACTTTCGACGATTCGGCTGACTGCGCGACGAAACGATTCAATAACGAACGTCACGTGCCACTGACGCAACTTGCGGAATTCTCGTGGCTCGGTGCTTGGTGGACGGCCAATGAATATTTAGTTTAAAATACGACAAACACACACACACACACGTACACACCTATGTGGAGTATCCGTTTTTCACAATAAATCTTATTCCTTTGTACTTAAGAAAGCATTTAACGCTCAACGCGCACATCTCTGTCTTGATTATGACGGATTCATTGAATAAATTCTATAAACATGAGAAACTTTCCTACTTAATTTCCTTTGCTTACAATTAGTTTTACCGATTCAAGATAACTGATATGATATCGGCTAGATCTTTAAGGCTTAAAAGCAGGTAAATACAAATCTGGAATGCAATTGATAAACATTGATTTGATATCAACTTGTACACAGAAGTCGACTGTACTGATTTTTCGAACAAGTGCAAGATGAATAAACAATAGCTGATTGTACTTGCAATCAAGTGCCCGGAAACATTAGTTATTCAAAACAGCAATTCATTTGGTTTGACGTACTTATAGTAACGTCAGATGAAAACAGTGACTACACTACGATGGGAGAGAGAAACTTTCCGTAACATTAAGTCCCAAGAGCTATTTTCATCTTAACATTTCTCTCGCCTTCGTGAACTCGTGCATGAGCTTACTTATTATCTAAGAGCTAAGATCCAATAGAATCGTAAGATAAGATGTTACACATGTTGGACAAACTCCAAAATTTAATTCCTCAAAATATAAGAATGAGTTTTTTTTTCAAAAAGAGAAGATTTACGTAAACATACATTCAAAAAAATAATTTTTTAATTTTATATAAAATATAGTACGTACAATTAATTTAACTTAATAATAATTTTTGTGAATATTAAATATTATATTTATTATTCTGTTATATCTGTAAAAAATAAATTAATTCAATTATCTGTTTACAGTTTATCTGTTAAATAGATACACAATGTATCTATTTATATAGCGTAATATAATGCATTACCATTAAATTAAATCAACTATTACATCTAACATTTAGAATTTATAAGGATAATTTATAATAATATACAAAAAATACCTCATTTTATGGTAAAAAAAAATAAGATCACGTACAATTTATTTCTTCAAAAATCGATCCAAAATACTCCGTAATTTTATGAAATTTTGACAGATTTGCTTATTCGTTGTAAAAGTAACAATTATTGTGGTATAATTGTGACGTTTTCATAATGTTATCAAAAGTAAAATAAGATTGATAATGACATCAGATTATTGATACCGGCATAACGTAAAAATAATAGATAATAAAATCAATCATATCTTTCGTATCAATAAATAATCAATATTTTTAGAAATTGTATCATTAATAAATAATTATAAATTTTATATTTATTATAAAAAAAGTAATAATCAGAATAAATTTAATTACACTTAAACATATCTAATCATTTATTTCTAGTCCACGATAAATTTCTGCCAATATTAAATTTATTTATTAATTATAAATATATTTCTAATAAAATAATTTAATAGACATATTTTCATTGATTTTTGCATACATTTTCAAATAAACATTCAAGGCTTCTGCACTTTTGTAATATGCTACCAATATCTCATGTTACCTAATATGCCTAATATGCCTTTTTTAAGACAACGTTAAAATAAGTTATGGCAGAATAAACGTAAAATGACGCTCGTCAGATTGATAAACGCGAACACGTAACGGATTATGCAATCACCATATCGGCTCTCTCATCACGTGCGATTATTTTACGAGGCTAAACTATTATACTTATAAATTACAGAATTCTATTTTTTTTTAATTGATACAAATTATAGATCGTCTAAATTAGATTTTATATATACGCCGCACAAAAGACGGACTTTTGAAGAATCAGGATACGCCTATAAAGAATATAAGACATCACACATGTATATTAATACACGTGCAAAATTATTAATAGAGTTCTATTTGAATTATCCTGAACTCTAAAGCAAATTATAGATCATCTAAAGTAGGCTGGTATACACGAGCAAGTTTCCTAGACTACTTCAATATAAGCTTTTTTTAGAATAAAAATTTCATAGTCTAAACAAATTAGAGTTAAAAATATATAAGAATTAAAGCAATCTTGTTATTTCCTCTAACTTCAATTTCCGGATGAAATATGTCTGATACTGCACAGTTCAAAGCTCCCGATAGCTCAGGCCTTTTGTTTATTCATATCGATCGGATTTTTTTGTATATCGCATAAACAGCTCATGTCAGTCGCGTCTGCCTGTACGAGAGCGATAAGATATGTTGCTTTCACTAAGATAATCCGCTTCAAACAAAAACGTGTTTCATCATCAGGATATTTGTCAAGAAACATTCGACTTTTACTCGCTTACTTTGGCCAAAATGCGCTTTGCTTATTAACGTATAAATTTTGTAATATTTTTAGTCTATTTATCTTGCTTTTTATATTTCGTAATTCGTGATTATGTGAACAAGTTTTATAAATAGCCTAGCTCGTTTGCTCTCCTTTGTCTCGTTTCCGAAACTTTTATTCAAAACAGCTGAGTATATAATTACTTCGTTAATGAAATTCTGGCTAGAGATACAGTATGGAGAATGTTTATCAATTTATAGCAGCGCACAGGAAAATAAAAATATAACTGCAAACGAATTATAACAGACTTTTAATTTATTATTAATTATTAGTTTTTGGATTGGGTTTCCCTTTGCAATTATTTGGTTCCAAGAATTTCCTAACGTAAAGAGCGGGCGCTATCAATATTCTAATACCGTAGTACCTGGAATACTATCTGTGCAACGTGAGATCACACAAGGATATCCGATTTAATTCGAAATGACCAGGAAAATCGAGCACCAAGATTAAGCCGGAAATTTATGTAACGTAAAGTAATATGATAAAATAACGTAATGCATTGTTTCGCATAAAATCAACGAGAGACAGTGCTTTGAAAAATTTTCGCCATACGCGTGAACAAAAATAATCCGCAATTCTACAGAGACTCCGTCATCCATTTGTGAATGTTTTATTTACTCGATTAAGAATAATTCTACTACATATTTATGACATTTAAAGAAATAATACAAATTTTAGACATTAATTAGAAATAATAAAAATTAAGACATTAAAAAAAGTAATAAAATATTAAAATAATATATTAGATTTATTAAATTCAATGTCGAAATCAGCTTAACGCTCAAAGTGTTGATGAGCCTTATTTATACGGATGTTAACTCAGAGACGTATCAGAGCATCAACCTGCGACGACGCATTATTTTCTAGCAAATTTTGCAGCAAATTTTTGGACAAATATGTTAGTCTCTAAATGCTATCTAATCTAAATCTTGCCGTCAATTATCATGACAAGCGCGAGAGCTAGCGATGACTCAAACGAGCGCGTGCCTCGCGAATGTGCCTCGCGAATCCCGTGATCCCCTATCACTATTGTGTTCACAGACTGCGCAAAATAACATTCATCATCAGTGGAATGTCGTTCACAATATTGACTTCTGACAGCAATAAACAGCAATGACGATAATAAAGTGAATCGTCAGAAATAAAATATTATGAGCATCTTTTGTATTCAAAAATATAGAAAAAAATGCGTTGAACGCAATTTATAAATATTCTTTACGTACGTATCTTGAAATGTATGAAAGATATTAAAGTCTTGTTCCCGATAATCGCGTATTGATATCGAATATCGAGGAACCGCGAGCGTCTGCGATCGAGAACTTTCCATCAAATTTTAATCCATTATTGCGCACGACAAAATGGAATTCGTTTTCATCCCGAGACTGAAGAAGTAGGTACCTAGGAACAGTATTAGACAATAGAAGCTATTGTCGACTAACGATAAGTGCCGCATCTTTGGTTCGTAGTTCGTAGAAACAAATTGACGGTTGGTGGAAATGTCGGAAAGAAAGGAATGTCGAGAAAAATCTGCTTGAATCTAGACACGAGATTGTGGCCTGTTCAGTCAAGAGCTCTTTGCGCTAATTTGCGATAAATTCTACGACTGTTTAAATCCTATAATCGCCACCCTCGGCAAAAGTCCGCGCCGTCTGTTGCGAAACTTCGTAAACGTTTAATAAATGTTTTGATTAGTCTGTAACGAAGAAACTTGTGAACTTTACTCGCTTGGAATAAAATTCAGTCGTAAGTTGATAGATAATAATGTGGTGTATTGTTTTAGTTTGTAACTTCTCCGATGTTTGTAAATAATTAAAGCTGAAATAATAAACAATCAGATATATGTATATCAAACAGCCCAAGTATGAGTTTATCCGTTCATTTCGCGTTCCGTTCTTCTTTTTTACATTTAATCTTCTCTTAGAATATCTTATTAAAATAGAATTTATATAAATTAAATAAACAATAAAAATTAAATAAATAATTTAAGTAGAATATCTCAATTTAATATTTAATATAAATATTAAAATAGAAAATAATTAAAATAGAATATCTTATTTTAATTTATCGGAATATTTATTAGTTATATTTGTTAAGAATTAATTTCTTAATTGTGTAATTAATTTATCTAGAAAGATTGTGAAAAAATTAAGAGGAGAAAAAGGATTGTAAAAAAATTATGGTTCGCGTGGCTGTTTCACTTTCGTGTTATCGATCTTCTGTTCGTTTGGCGTTGCATAGCCGTACGTGGAATTTATACTTGCAGTTAGCTTATACGGCACAGGCAAATGTAAGCATCTCTATTTTCAGTGCCTCGCTACAACGAGTATTCTTTGCGCGAAGTATCTATATACGGTACTTTCCAACGTATCCAAATATAAATTACTTAGCTACTTTTGTGTATGATTTCAGATTTCACAATATATACATCGACAGAATGCCAAAAAGATATAAAACGGCTAATGTAAAATGTCTGATTTAAGGCAGTTGTAAAATGTCTGATTTAAAATTAAGGCACTCGAGAATACGTAATTATAAATACATATCCAATCAGAACATAACATTAATCGTATTATTACGCGTTGCAAAAAAAAACTTGGGTATTGTGTTTTTCGACACGGAATCTCAAGTTTGCGAAGCATACGTACCTGTCCTGAGCAATGCTATTTTAAATACAATGTAAGTGCAATAATTTGGAAGCGTGTCAATTGTTGTACATGCTTAACGGGAAGTAATTGGCTATCACGCGCGGTGTTCCGGGAAAGCTAGTCAAAAACTAAATCAAGTTTTCCTTGGGATATTCAAGCCAAATAAATAAAATCTTACGCCACGTTATGTTCGTTAAATATTTTCTCGAAAAAAAAAATATATATTCTTTCAAAATATATTCTGTTTTAAAACAGATGTCTTTATAATACTATTTTACAGCTTATTCCATTTGCATATAATTTTTTTATTATTTTCAGTAATAATTTGCAAATATTTAATCAGATAATTTTATGCACACGTTTTATAGCAAAATTTATAATATAATTCATGATATGTAAATTTCTTTTTTGTAATAGAAAATAATTAAAAATTGAGTATAAAGCAAAATAAAGCCGAATCACTTTGAATAAGATTTGGAAAATCTGTCTTAACACAAAATTAAACTGCAAAAACGTCAAGTTTTTAACTAAAAACCTAGAAGACTAAAAAAAACATGTTCAATATACATTCTTTTCTTCCATTCAGAATAAATATAAAAACTAGGTAACCTTTCAGTTAAAAAAAAACTGGACAACCGAACGACTTTCTACATTCGGAATAACCCGAATAACACTAATTTACAAGAACAATCTTACGACTTTTCCCTTATTATCTCTCTTCCCTCGGAAATAATACACGAGCGAATACAATCGAACGGCGATAAACTCGTAAACAGGTCGAACATTTCGTCAGTCACTTGCTCGACAACAACCATCGTTCCACACCTTTCCTCTTCCCCCGACCTGTTTCAGAAACTCGAATTAAGAAAAAAAAAGAAAGAAAAAACCTCGAAAAAGAACCCGACCTCGAGGAAACCGCCGCTCGATAACCGCTCGGCGGTTAGCACCACGTGCCGCCGCAATGTGACAGCCGCCATTTTCTCGAATGCTCTCGCGCGTGCACGAAGCGGCGCGACGGCGACGGCGCGACGTGTGAACGGCGCGTGACTCACACACACACACACTCACCTGCGAAACGGATCTTGATCAGGTCCAGCGGATGCAGCATCAGGGTCGAGACGACGCCGCCCGAGATGCCCGCGACTAGGTACTCGTACTTCAAGTGGCTCAAAACGTTGAGCTGGCGCGGAGCGCCCGGCGTGGCGCTGCCCTTGATCGCCGCCGTCATGCTGACCGGTGGCACGCTGTCGCCGTGCTGCCGCGGCCGCGGCCGCGGCCGATCCTCGCCGTTCGTTGTCACCGATCCGTGATTCGCGACGCACGATTCCGCATCCTTGCCAGCGCTAGCAACACGCGCCTCCACTCTGCGGCATATCTCTTGGTCCGCGGGAGGCACTGTCGTCGGGCTGTTGTAGCGTCACTCTCGTCGCCGAGATTACCCCGCTTCGCGCGGCTTCCTTCTCTCGCTTCGCCTTCGCTTCGCTCGATCCCTTCGCGAGATCGCAGCTGGTTACCCCGCCGATTATGCAACACTGACCAGCCAAGTTCCACCGCGCACGCCGAACACCACCGCCATACTGCTCAGTGCTGCTCAGTCAGTGCTCCACCGGGCCGCCAGCACCGCAGCGCCGCGGCGTTCACGCCGTTCACGGTGGGGGCGGGGGAGACGAGTTTCCCGCGCACGCGCATCACCTGATGCGCCGCGACTCACAGCTGAGCGCCGCGCGCGCGGGATTTTCAACACCTGAACACGTACAATTACGGGACTTTTGGGGATGGATTCCGCTCGGAATTGTTTAATTATTGCCTAGATTTCTATTTCTAGGGAAACTGGAATAATTCCGATCGGAATCAATTTCGAAAAGTTGCACATTACGTGCTCCTGACTCTTAATTCGTGCCCTGATCCTATATGCCTCGATGCCTAACCGAATTTTGCGCGTGTATTTTTTCGGAATGTATATTCGGGGCGACCGTTTCGGTGATAATCTAATCGACTTCCTGTTATAATTATCTGCAACATTCTCAGATCAACCGCGCGAGATGAAGACGAAAGGACTCACCGGCCTGACGCGCAGCAGCGGAGTTGTAGCACGACGTTAATCTGCAACATAAAAAATATGCAAATTATAGCTGCGCTCGAAGAAATGCTCAATAATTAAAGAATTAATTAACGCGCGTATTATCTAATGCAATTTTCAATTTTCTCGATATAAGATTTAATAAAACAATTACAATAAACGGATAGACGATCACGCACGAATAAACGATTAATCACGCGAACAGCATAGATACATGATTATATGTGTATATAATAACTAATAAGTCGCTCACCCGGGGTTGCTCCGCCGGCGCCAGAAGCCTCTCCGGGCCTCCTCCTCCTCTCAGCTTCCTGGATTGCCTGAATTGCCTCTTCGCGGCGATACTCACTCACTACACTTACACCAAGCGTACATACATCACGATTTTCGCACAATATTCTCCTTACGAGAACACCCTAGGCACTGAGAACACCCACGGCACTACGTAACACTCGCGCAAAGTAAAATGTACTACACCGTTAGTGATCGCGTCATGATGTCGGAATACGACGATACGCGCTGCAGCACTCCTCCCGGCACTCCTAAGTTATCCGTCGAAACACGGTTAATCACGATCGCACGACACTGTATACGGCACGACACGACGGCAGGAAAACAGGCGAGAAGCACGGAGATGCCGCGAGACTACGAGCTGCGAGATCGCGAGCCGCGAGCTGTCCGCACTCCGCCACCGCGACGGGCGCGACGTTGCAACGGACAGTTTTGAACGCCCGACGCGCAGCCAACTTCATACCGACGCCGCAATCGCTGCACTTTCATGTATCTCCCGCACATCGAACGTCGAACGATGCCCGCGTTGATGTATTTAAAATGATTTTTGCGCTATTAATGTAATATGTATTTAATATTCCAATAATCCAATATGAGCTCAGAAAACTTCCAACAGATGTAAAGAAATACACATTCTGCTAAATGCGGCCAATGTTAATCAATATTTAATTGTTGTTGCATTGTTCTTAATATTTGCCGTTAATATATTGTTACACGATTTTTGAATACTATATATAAAAATGAGTTATATATACGAGTATAAGTAAAAAAAACACAAGTGAATTCTTGTTCATTAGAATTCATTGTAAACAAAATGTATAGAGTCAATAGGGTGTGCAATAAATAATATTTAAAAAAAAAAAAAAAAAAAAAAAAGAAGGAAACGTCAGAGTCAAAGAATCGCCACTAGTCCGTCCCTTGATAAGTAGGTTTTTCAATGTTTTTCCTACAAAAATATATTACAAAGGATAGGTATATAATGCAATGAGAATAAAGTATAAAGTACCGGAGATGGACATAAGATAAACTTGTAATTTATTAATTGAAAAAGTAGGTTAAGCTAAATAGGCAGGAACTACAATGTATATAGTAATATAATGTGTATATATATATATATAAGTTAATAAATTATCCTCGGAAAAAAAAAAAAAAAACCTAGTCCGATCATCGATATTCGATGTCAAGCAACGTTAGGTGCGTCAGCTACTTGGATGGGTGACCGCTCTAGAGAAAATGGATATTCAAACGATATGTAGAAATTTTTATATCTTTTGTATATTCAATCTGTGTAGTGTTTCGGTTTTATCCGTATATAAAGATTCAATATTATTCTGTGTGTACAGAATACACCTATATTGAATTTCTATATACGGACAATGCCAAAATACTACGTAGACTGAATATATAAGATACACAAGTTTCTGTATACCTTTAAATATCCATTTTCTCTAGGATAAGCTATAATATAAGTATATACGGTAATGTACAACTATAATAAACTATAAGAAGTATACTAAGCTATATTAAACTAGAATGAGCAAATCACTTGATAAAGATTATCTTATGTTTTCTGTTGTCATGATCGAGAGTATTTTCAATCAAATCGGTTTTCCTTCGGTGACGAACGACAGCAAATGCTCGCACGTGTTACGTTCACATAAAATTCGCTCTGTAAGTTCATAAATAGGCGATAGGCAGCAATTCGTACTCGCGTACTTGTTAACGCGTAAAAGAGTTACCATGCGGTCTCGCTTCGCGTGTACTTGACGCGAGACACTACCGTGTCTCTTGATAAACTATACCAAGATTACCAAATATACCTTTGAATATCCATTTCCTCTAGGATTTAAGCTATAATATAAGTATACTGTAATGTATAGGTATACTGAACTACAATAAACTATAAGAAGTATACTAAGCTCCACTAAACTAGAGAATGTACAACCCGCTTGATCAAGATTTTCTTATCTGTCGTCACGGTCAAGAGTATCTTCAATCAAATCGGTTCTCTTTCCGTGACAGACAGCAAATGCCTGCGCGTGTTATGCTCACGAAAAATCCGTTCTGCAAACCTATATATAAGAGAGAGCGAAAAGGGGTTTACGACATGGTCAAAAAAATAACAAAAAGAAACAAAATCCTAGAAAGAAAGGAAATAAAAATAGGTTTTTGGAATATCAATGGATTAAAGAAAAAGATTAATGATCATCAATTTCAAGAATATATAAAGGAATTTGATATAATCAATATGATAGAAACTTTTGTAGAAGAAAAGGACTGGGAGAAGCGAAAAAATCATCTTCCAAAAGAATTCAGATGGCACTGTCAATATGCCAGGAGAGAAAAAAGTAGAGGAAGAGGTATAGGAGGAATTATTACCGGCATAAAACACGAGATTGAGGAAGAGGAGGAGGAGGAGGAAGATGATAGAGAGAAAACAGAAGGCATAAAAATGAAAACAGTAAAATTAGGTAAAGAAAGTTTGAGAATAGTAACGATATATAATAGAGAAAAGGGGATAGGAACAACAAAAATCATGGAAAAAGTAAAAGGAAAAATACCTGAAGAGAAAGAAGGAAATCTTTTGATAGGAGGAGATTTCAACGCTAAAATAGGAGAAGAAGGAACGATGATTTGGGAAGATGAAAGACGGTCAAAGGATAAAGTAGAAAATAAATGTAAAACAGAAGGGTGGAAACTTCTCACAGAGATGGTAGAAAGAGCATGAGATGTGTTAAATGGGAACATAGAAGGAGATGAGGAGGGAGAATATACTTACATAGGAGGGAATGGTAGTAGATCGGTAATAGATTACGTTATAACAAATACAGAAACAAGAGAAAAGATACACAAGATAATCGTTGGAGAAAGAACATTTGGGTCTAATCATTTGCCACTCTGTGTATATATTCAACTCGAAAACGAACTTTAATCTCTGCGGAGAACAGCTTCGCAATCAGCAAAACAATGCTCTTAAAAAGGTTTTCGATTTATTAGATTAATTTTTTAAAAACATTTTCGAAGATTGCAATAAATACGAGGGCGGGGTGAAATATAATTCCTCCATTGCAATATCGACGAAATGAATAGGTGAATTTGAGTGAAACCACCTTCACAGTATTCCTTGACTCTTCCTCTATCACCTCATCAAGCGGCGAAATTATTCAATATCGTCAACGCGTTCTATAGCAATTAAAATGCGGCCTGCGTTAACGACATCGAATAATTTCGCCGCTTTGTAAGGTGATAAAGGAAGAATCAAGGAATACTGTGAAGGTAGTTTCACTCAAATTCACTTATTCATTTCGTCGATATTGCAATGGAGGCATTATATTTTAAGTCACTCCTCATATTTATCACAATCTTCGAAAATGTTTTTGAAAAATTAACCTAATAAATCAAAAACCTTTTTAAAAGTATTGTTTACTAATTAGGGAGCTGTTCTCCGGAGAGATTAAAGCTCATTTTCGAGTTGAATATATACATAGATTGGCAAATGATCAGATTCTGTTCTTTCTTCAACGATCATCCTGTGTATCTTTTCTCTTGCTTCTGTATTTGCTATAACGTAATCTATTACCGATTCCCTCGCCCCTATGAAAGTTACTTCTCCCTCCACAACTCTTTCTATTCTTATTCAATGTATCCTATCCTTTTTCTTCTATCCCTGTAAGAAATTTTCTTCTGTCTGTATTTTTATTACTTTATCCTTCGTTCTTCTTCCTATCTCATCTCTATTAGCTTCCCAAATCATCATCTCTTCTACTCCTAACATATGTATACAATGTATACATGCTTCGGTGGTCGAATTGGTAAAAGACGCCCGTCACAAAATGTATCCAGATATGAACTCCGATTAGGGTAATATTTTTCGTAATAAATTCTTTAGTGATTTAATAAGGATGCTTATTAACATCAAAAAGTTAAATCGATTATCGATTCAAATATGTGATTTACTGTTTCAACAAAGACGTATTTTAAAGACTAACAAAAAATCGGCGCGCAATTTACTGAGTGTGAAAAAAGTATACAAAATTTACACAGATCTTAAATGGCAATTTCTCTAATTGATTTTCACAGATATTTGAAAAAACGTTAGAAAATAAAAATAATGGGTTAAATCAAACGCGATAGGCATTTAATTCTATAACTACAGTTGTGACAATTTGTAAATATATATGCCGCTTCTTAATTTTCTCTGTTTCTCTTTTTATTTTATTCTTTTTTTTTATTGCAACTTTTCTGATTAAACATTTTAACAGCTAAATATTTTTCCAGAATGCTGTTATTATATATAAGTATAACAATTTTTGGAATAAAAAAATGTAGTAGTAATAATAATTAAAACCGTGTATTCGTCCGCGCAGAAAAATTCATTTTAAAAAACCACAGTCAAAAAGAGCAGAACATAAAATAATGTCAGAAGCAAAACTAAATAATTAGCAAAGTGGCAAAGGATAATTTATGGTAGATTAAACGCAAAGTTTTTAATTTATTATATTGTTCAAAATTGTATCAATGATTTATAATGTATAATAAGTATTGTTTTATGCACATTCTGATTTTACATTATCGCAAAATACCGATTTTACTACAAATCCAAACAAGATTCAGAGCTGATAGAGCTAATCTTTGTCTTTATCTTTATCTTTACCTCTTACTCGGAAATGTGAGTTGACAGAAAAGTAGAAATGATCAATTTCTTTTTTTTCGCTGTCTTATCTGTTTTTCTCGCGATAGGCGATTCGTACTCACGATTGTTAATTAATTATAAGAAAATGGTACGCCAATCGCTTGATAAAGATTTTTTTATTAATTGTCACGGCCGAGAATATTTTCAGTATCGAGTTTTCTTCGGTGAAAGGTGCTCGTGCTTGGTACGCTCACGGAAAATTCGCTGTGTGAACTGAAATAAATAGGCAGGAAAAATGCAGAAAGAAGATAACGTGGTCGTTCCTACGGGCTTTAAGTTGAAGAAAGAAAGAAATACCCCAGGGGGGTCAGAGACCCCAGGAAAAACGAAATTAATAAAAATATGTTTTTGGAATATCAGAGGATTAAAGAAAAAGATTAATGATCATCAATTTCAAGAATATATAAAGGAATTTGATATAATCAATATGATAGAAACTTTTGTAGAAGAAAAGGACTGGGAGGAGCGAAAAAATCATCTTCCAAAAGAATTCAGATGGGACTGTCAATATGCCAGGAGAGAAAAAGGTAGAGGAAGAGCTATAGGAGGAATTATTACCGGCATAAAACACGAGATTGAGGAGAAGGAGGAAAAGGAGGAAGATGATAGACAGAAAACAGAAGGCATGAAAATAAAAACAGTAAAATTAGGTAAAGATAGTTTAAGAATAGTAACGATATATAATAGGAAAAAGGGGATAGGAACAACAAAAATCATGGAAAAAGTAAAAGAAAAAATACCTGAAGAGAAAGAAGGAAATCTTTTGATAGGAGGAGATTTCAACGCTAGAATAGGAGAAGAAGGAACGCTGATTTGGGAAGATGAAAGACGGTCAAAGGATAAAGTAGAAAATAAATGTAAAACAGAAGGGTGGAAACTTCTCACAGAGATGGTAGAAAGAGCATGGGATGTGTTAAATGGGAACATAGAAGGAGATAAGGAGGGAGAATATACTTGCAAAAGACCGAAAGGAAACTCGGTAATAGATTATGTGGTAGTAAATGCAAAGGCAAAAGAAAAGATTAACAAGATGGTCGTTGACCAAGAAAGAACAGAATCTGATCATTTCCCACTCTGTGTAAATATACAACTTGAATCTGCGGAGAACGACGACGACGACGACCGAGACTACCTAGTCATCGACATATCGACAGATGACGACGACGACGACGACGACGACGACGACGACGACGACGACGACCCAGATAGAGACATGTCTGCATTGTTGCTGCCATATTACCGACAACATAGTATGTGTTGCCGCGACAACGATGACCGAGACTACCTAGTCATCGACATATCGACAGATGACGACGACGACGACGACGACGACGACGACGACGACGACGACGACGACGACGACGACGACGACGACGACGACGACGACGACGACGACGACGACGACGACGACGACGACGACGACGACGACGACGACGACGACCCAGATAGAAACATGTCTGCATTGTTGCTGCCATATTACCGACAACATAGTATGTGTTGCCGCGACAACGATGACCGAGACTACCTAGTCATCGACATATCGACAGATGATGACGACGACGACGACGACCCAGATAGAAACATGTCTGCATTGTTGCTGCCATATTACCGACAAAATAGTATGTGTTGCCGCGACAACGACGACCGCGACGACCGCGACGACGACGACGACGACCCAGATAGAAACATGTCTGCATTGTTGCTGCCATATTACCGACAACATAGTATGTGTTGCCGCGACAACGATGACCGAGACTACCTAGTCATCGACATATCGACAGATGATGACGACGACGACGACGACCCAGATAGAAACATGTCTGCATTGTTGCTGCCATATTACCGACAAAATAGTATGTGTTGCCGCGACAACGACGACCGCGACGACCGCGACGACCGCGACGACGACCTAGATAGAAACATGTCTGCATTGTTGCTGGCATGCTGCCGACGACATAGTATGTGTTGCCGCGACAACGACTACCGCGACGCTGAGAGCAGAACATAAAATAATACCAGAGGCAAAACTAAATGATTAGCAAAGTAGCAAAAAATCACAATAATTTATGGTAGATTAAATACAAATTTTTTAATATATTAAATTGTTCAAAATAGTATCATCAGTGATCTGTAATGTATAAAAAGTACTGCTCTATGCACATTTTAATTTTACATTATCGTAAAATACCGATTTCACTACAAATATAAGCAATTAAGATTCCACAAAGCTACTCCTTATCACTCAGAAATAAATCGATGGAAAAGTAGAAATGGACGATGATCAATTTCTTTTTTTCACTGTCTTATCTGTCCTGCTCGCGATAAGCGGCGATTCGGATTCGCGATCGTTAATGGACGATACGAAGGTGGGTGCGCAAATCGCTTGATAAGGATTTTCTTATCCGTTGTCACGGCCGAGTGTATTTTCAGTATCGGTTTCCCTTCGGTGACAGATAGCAGATGCCCGCGTGTTCCGCTCACGGAAAATATTGCCGTCGAGCAGTGCGTTCCACGAGAAAAAAGAAAGGAAAATCGGTGAGTAAAAGAGGCAGCAAACAGAGAAAGATGTTAATGACTAATAATATAACAGAGCGTGATAATATCGGACGTTTCCTCCTTTCAATCACGCGGTAATTGATCATCGTTGTCAACGCGGTAAAATCGTTGTCTTCCTCTCTTTGCTATTTCATTTTCATTTGTTTAATTGACGTGTCGGGCCAACCTGGTTTACCTCTGTTACAGCTCGAAAATTATTCACGTCTCTCTACATCTCTATTTTTTGTTCAGAAAAAATTATCTCGCCTTTTTCGAAAAGAAATATCGACACATGCAAATATATTTGACTATAAGTTGAATAATCTGTGTGAGTTGATTAATCGCTTCTGAAGAAGACTAAGTACAGTTGAAACGTCCGAGTTAATTTATATTTTGTACGAATAAACTGGAATTTTAAAACCTACATCCTGTTTATTATTTGATTTTGGCCAGTTCTTATCATTCATCTGTAGCTTAAGCTTATAACGAGGATTCCTTTAATTTTGATTAATCTAGTTAGCAATTGTTTTATTTTTTTTTCAAGATTATAATCCCGTTTGTAATGTAGAAGAGTAAAAATTTGTTTTCACTATTAAATTATTGCTGCTAATTAAAATAGTTATTCGTTCCTTATAACATTCAATTTTACTTTCTAAATCACTTTATATGCGCGTTGCCATAACTCCCGTCTACTTGTCATGTATGCAATAAAAATGTATCTTTTCCATACATGAATTATTCAGAAAAGCGAATTTGTTTACAGTGCATGCCGCATGAACAATTGCCTAGACGATAGCGGAGAACTACTGCAGGCGGATCGAATTCGATTTCGATTTTGGTGGGCGATATTGTGTCGTGCAGAATATTTTTTACTTGGTGATAAGGAAGAACACAATAAATGTACGATAAATATGAAGTGCGTGTTTCCTATCGGAGTGTAAGTGTGAATATAAAGAGAGAAAGCAATTGACCAAGTGGCACGTTTCTTTTCGTTGTTAAAATCACGTGCGTCCACTTTGAACGTTGTCAACTCGACGAAATGGTAAGAAATTTTCACGTTATGTTCTACGCGCACATTTATTGTTTGAGAAACTATCCTCGCTTAAAATTTTTTATTTTTTTAGAATAAATTTAGAGTAAAAATTTAGTTCTATACAAATTTCATTTTGTATTATCTTATCTGCACAGAGTTTTAATTACAATACCATTATCATTTTTTCGATGAAAGTAGATTCCAAGTACGATAAATGATACGTAAGCTCTTCATCTTCTCGAAAAACTCATTCTTCACCCACGTGTACTATAATTTATAAATATTCACGAGGGCATCAAACTTGAATTTCTTCAACGATGACATTGCAATAGTATAACGTAACATTAGCACGCCGTATCAACTTCTTCTAATTTAAGATGCGACTAACAACAGCCATGTAACAATTCCGATAACCGAAGTTCGTTCCCCGAATGAACAAGAGCTTAAATTAAAGACACCCGATGCGCCTAAAGTCAATCCGATAAAGACAGACGTTTATCAGTACGCTTATCAAACACTCCTTCAACTTCAAACCGATATCTTCAGATTTCATGTAGGATAAGTCCGAGGCACTCTATATTTGGCTTAAAGAAATTTCCGAGTGTGATATAACGAATGTTCAATGTTAAGGCAAAAATAATAAAGTCACTGTTAGCTAGTAATGCAAATAAAATTTAAACCGTTAATAATTGTGACCTCTGTTCGAGGTGTAAATTCTTTCTGCATGTGTATACCGACAATCGTTAGCGCCTCCCTGGCTTAATCAACGTTTGACTCTAGTCCAATGTCGTGCGTCCTTGCACTCGTATCTAGGAAGTCTTCCGGAAGCGCGATAAAAACGAAAATGTGATGTGGAATTGTTTGAGTAAAGTAATTCTTTCGTGCGCGACGCAAGAAAGAACCGAATATGGCCTCCTGGTGAGTGAGCTACGCGCAATCCGATAATCAGAATTAGTCGTAGGTATAATCGCTATTATTATTAACTAAATGGATAGTGACGATCGATCCTGTAAACAGTGTAGACGTTCTAAAACAACAGACAACAAGTCTGATTTTTCTTTTTACGATACATTTCACGCTATAAGTAAATTTTCTCACAATATACGTCGTTTTACACAATAGATATCGTTTTCCCGAAAAAAAAGTTTCTAACATGGCAGAAACATGGAACTAATCAGTCATCAATCTTCATCGCGATTGCCATCATGCTATCGTGCTCGTTCTTATAAATAATCTTGCTACCGGTCGCTGGCGCAGCCGAAGCAGAGCGGCCACCGTACTTGATGTCCTCCAATGGAATGCCCAAGGCTAAGGCTATCCTATCTCTCACATAACAATAAGCGCCTTGATTCCTGTGCTCTTCTTGCAGCCACATGATCTGTATATACAGAAACATAATCCGAAACTATTCTTCTATCGTTGCCAACAATCGAGCATCTTCGAAGAAATAAATGCTCGTTGATTTTAGGACTACACCCTACATTTTTACGGACCCCATACTTGGTCTCTCAACTCTCTCAGACACAGCCAAATATTTTTGTATGTAACTCTAATGAAAATGCATATTTCTCAACAAATGTTTTTAAGAAAAACGCCACAGACTACATAAAACTAAAAAATTAAAAAACGTACGTAGAGTATTATATCTTAAATTGAGACCTGCTTACTAACGTGTGAAATGCAAACGTCTAAAAAAGGAGAATATTTCAAGAGCGACATACTAGCGATATGAAGGTTTCGCAGACCTATGGGTGTAATCCTAGAATTAAATACACAACACAAGTACATTATAATCAAAAACTTCTCACTTTTGCTCGCGGATATTTTGCCATTTCCGCTGCGAACAAATGATATGGAAAAGGACAGAGTTGTTCAATTCTAATAATCGCTATCTTATCTTCTAACTGTCGTTCCTGTCGTTCGACGATCAGATCGTAGTATACTTTCCCGGTACAGAGTAACACCTTCTTCACGATTCCGGGATTCGCGGAAGGATCCGGTATAATATGTTTAAAGCTCGTACCAGGTCCCATCTCTTCGAAATTCGATATCGCCATCGGGTGACGCAACAATGATTTGGGGGTCATAATAACCTAAATAGTATTTATGCGATAAACTAGAAAAGGAATTATTACAATAGATAAAAATTTAGGAAACAATTTGTCATGTGCGACGTCAGATGGGTTATTAAAATTTAGGTCTTTAAAATTTTAATTAAACTTTAGAAGTGGATTTGATTAAACATCTTAAAAAATTCTCCCGACAAAATTAATTCGATGTAACAATCGAGTCGTCAACAATCACGCATTCATACGATAAAAATGGAAGGATTGGCATTATAGGCTTGAAAAACAACATAAATGACGTAATTGCGACTTGGTGGGATGCAAACGTTCGATGTGGCTAGTTTTTTTTGCTATCGCATTGTAATTTACGTCAGTAAAAAGTGGAAAAAATGGATAATGTTTGATGAATATTCTTGAGTATGACTTCAGTATAGTCAATTCGCGTCAATACGCAAACACGTGCTGAAAAATCTTACCGTTCATTTTCACGCAATGAAATATTTCGCGATCTGTGTGAAACGATCTAATGTGTCGCACTTGAACGCAGAGGATATTTTCAGATTCAATTTTACAGGCTAATATTTCCAAAAGTACCGAGCTTAAAAAAAAGTATTACAAGCAGAAGTTACGAGGAAAATATTTAGCGATAAATTTTAGTGATATACTGTTTCCATATTCCTCAAAATTATTAATTATTATAACATTGAACGGTTGATTCGTTTGATCACATATTTAAATAAATTTTTCGACATAACATTGTAAAAAGAAGAAAAAAAGAAAATGTAACAAAGAGTATACACTATCAGATCTGTTTTCGGTTAGTGATAAATTCAGTTATAATTATTTTATTTAAAAAGTGAAAGAGCACTGTGCGTAGATAACACATTTTGCATAGATAAAGATTGAACTAACCAACGGTTTGCGGAACGGCATCAATATCTGTCGACGCAGAAGATGAAACAGATTGGCAGGTGTCGTGGGATTGCAGACGATCCAATTTATTTCGAAAAGCTGTCTCGTCATGATTTGCTCGACGGTCTCACCGGTGGGAGTACCGGGCTCCGTTCCGGGCACGTGAGTACCCTCGTCGTCGCACAGCTGAAGAAATCTTTCCAATCTGGCGGACGAGTGTTCCGGTCCCTGAGCCTCCAAACCGTGCGGCAGTAACAGTACCAATCCTACCTGTCTGCCCCATTTGGCTTGTCCGGAGCACAGCAAGCAGTCTAGTATAACCTAAGGAGCAATTTAGAATCACAGGCGGCAGACATTCTTATAAAATATCGCGATTATTCTTTCGGAATATACAATACGAATCGCGAAGATCGATGCTCCATTTAATTTTAACTTTAACTAGTTTAAAGGAAAATTAAACTTATCAAAATACTTGATATTGGAAGTCAAAAGTTAATAAAGTAAGAAAATCAAACTTTCTCGCTAAAGTGAGAAGGCCGTAATTTATCATTAAAGTTACCTGACAGGTATTGGCAAAGTCGCCGAACTGTGCTTCCCAGAGTGTCAGAGTATTATGATTGTACGCTGAGTATCCCAGCTCGAACCCTTTTTTCATCAAAAATTCATAAGATATGAATTATCGTAAATCACCGTGAATAATTCACTCAAATAAGACTCTAGCACGCGCTAATCTCAATACATCTCAATACTATATTTATTTTATATTAGCGAATACTACAAATATAATATTGTACGCCTGCCTCGAGTTTACTGTTAAACTTTCTCGAATGTAAAAACTTAGCAGTTTACTGGAGCTTGCTGGATAATTGCCTAGATTTCAAGGTTGCCGGGCTATTGACGTTCGAGGAATATAATAAATGGATGTATTATCGATAAGACGTGAATAAGATAGGCGCGTAACAGGAATAGATAGCGTTATCGACACGTATACTGTGACACAACAGCCAGCTAATGACTAGCTAATTCCTCCTTACCGCACACGCCGTATTCCGACAGTGACGAATTCGTGACGGTGTACAGAGCCTGTCTCGGGAAGACGTCGCGCAGGATGTTCTTGTAGAGCTTGTCTCTGCTCTGATCGTGAATGATGTGTATCCGTTGGGTGAAGGTGCCACGCTCCACGTCCTGTCCGGACAATCTGACATGATGACCCTCCTTCAACAGGCTGAGGAAGGCCAGGCACTCCCCCATCGCCCAATCGACCTGTCGAGACTCCATGAGTTTTGCTCGCCTGTCCATCGCTCTCAGCACCTATGCGTTCGATAGACAGATCAAGTCCAAATAGTAATCGATCGAAAACTTGTTTCGCCTTTATGACCTCAGCTAATCGGCAAATTTTATAAAAGAGAGATACGAGCTCGAAATTTCACCGAAGATGCATGATTTCTGAGACAAATTAAACGGATAACTTGTCAGTCGCAGATTGAAAATTTCTATATAAGACAGGAAAATTAATCCATTTTGCTTCGGTGAAACGTGTATGCCTTGCAGCTAACTTGAACATGCGCCTCGATATCCTTCGGGGGAGTGGATATAGCACTGCATATCGTCTTAATGGTCGCGATATCGATACCGGTTGGCGGTATCTTGTTTTTCGGAGTCTGATTCGAGAAGAATTCGGTCCAGGGCAAGTCGTGCCAGTCGCTCATTTGCATCGAGCTGATGGTCTGCGCTTTCCTGAATTCTTCCTCGCAATGGCTCACGTACTTTTCTATTTCCTACGCACAAAGACAAATTGTGCGTGCATATGTGCGTAACAGATTAAACCGGCAGGATTTAAAGCAGTTAATTATAGTCTTTCTCAACCTCCTTTGCGAAAGCTTCCGTTATCACGCCCTCCTTAAGCAGTTTGTCGGTGTATATGGATAGAACACTGGGGTGATTTTTTATTCGTTTATACATGAGCGGTTGAGTTAACATCGGCTCGTCCATCTCGTTGTGACCGTTTCTTCGGTATCCAACAATGTCCAGTACTACATCGTTATGAAAGGTAGCCCTGATGATATAATATTAGTAGTTGGTCAGGCTTTGTTAATTCTTTATTAATTCTCTTTTGATTATTTCAATCATAATTCTTATATTCTTATATTATAAAACAGATTTCACATTTTATTGTAAATAATTTTCAATTTTTACTACAGGAATAGATTATTTGGATAATTTAAATAAGTCTTTTTATAAAAAAAAATGTGTAAAAAGTTGTTATTTATTGCAATATTTTAATTTTTACCGTAAAACTTGTTATCTAATTGTCAAACAAATTTGTATAATCATTTATTTAGCATTTATACTAATAAACTTTTATTCCTTAAATAAAACGCTTGAGATTAAACAATTAAAAGATTAAAAAACATAAATCAACAGCCAAAACACAGAATCTTTTGGAGTAACACGATAAAAACTGAAAAATAAATAGTATAATAATTTACCGATATTCACTGGCCACCTTACTGCAGTAAGTAGCTAAATCGGGATCATCGGCATGTATGTGAAAAATGGGAGCGTTAACGACACGTGCGACATCCGTACAATGCGCACTGGATCGCGAATATCTTGGATCGGTTGTAAAACCAATCTAGAATTATTAATATATATTTAAAATAAATTATCATCTTCTGCTAACTTTACAATTGTTGAAGGTTTTATTTAATATCTTATCAATTATTTAATAATTTGATGTGTAAAAATAAGCGGATACACAAAAATTGTATTCATATTAATTATATGTACTAAAGACAGTTTTATACAAATATTAATTTTAAATTTAATTAATCTTAATGCCAGCTTTTCTTTAAAGAAGTAGGTTTAAAAGAAAGTAATTAAATTTGGATTAAAACTTATTCAATTAGGATTAATTAATACCGATAAAATTCAGGAAATATTGTCATTACAGAGAAACTTATTCCTACTTGATTATTAATTACGATGTGTATGACGCCACCCGTTGTGTACTCTGGCAAATTAGTAAGATGCATCGTTTCGTAAACGACACCTTGGCCGGCAAAAGCGGCGTCACCGTGAACCAGTATAGCCAACGATTTTTTACCGTCTAAAGAAGTCGGTTTATTTGAAGGAAGTCTATTCTCGTCCGTTAGGAAACAACACGTTTTCAATACGTACGTTTAGAGTCACCTTTCTCGACTTGCTCAGCGCGAACACGACCAACTATGACCGGATCGATTGCTTCCAGATGGGAGGAATTCGCCATTATGGCGAGAAGCACTTTCTTCTTGGTTCTACAAAAGTAATAATTCTATAAAAGTAAATTAAATATAATAAATGTTCCTCTCTCCCGTCGCAACTTGGAATACAACTTTAGGTATTGATGCCCGACATATTTGCGTATTAAAACCAATTTTGCATTACGGTGGCTTTCTTCACCTTTCTAATAATTTCTCCGAATGCGTCCCGAGGTGATACTTCACGTCACCGGAACCGAATCCCTCCAGAGCGATCGGGTTGAACTGAGTGAACAACTGGCTCATCGGTTTCGAGCAGATGTTCGCCAAAGTATTTAGACGACCGCGATGCGCCATACCGATAACTATAGTTCCGACTCCTAGCCAATAAATAAGGCAAATAAATTAGGATAAAAAAGAAATAAAATTAAAGATATCAAGTAATTTCTGAGCTTTAACAGAAGTTCGGAGAAATCGCTTAAATTAAAACCTAGTTCGAGAATCAGTTTAGTTACCATTTAGTGCAGACGTTTCCATGCATTCCGCCATGGCCGGAATGAACGATTCGCAGCCTTCTAATCCAAATCTTTTCTCAGTTCCGTATTTCTTTGCTAAAAAGTTCTCGAAACTCACGGCTCTCATAATATTCATCCAAGCCCACTTCCGGTGCTCTGCGGGCAATTCCCAGGCGCCTGGTATCTCAAACTTCTCCCTCAACCAATCTAACTAATAAAGCGCATAATTTACAGTTCTATATATCTTTTTTTATGAACAATTTCTTTACACGATAACGTTGAATATATCCTGATTGACAAAAAATTTTTTTATTAACTGAGATCTTCGCAAACACGCGCTCACAAAGATTCTTTTTTAAAGTCGAAGTTTTAACGTGAGTCTTTCCATTTTTGTTTCTGGTTTATCCTTATATTAACCGAGCTAAAGTCGGTTCTTAAACGGATATTTGATTTAACTACACATATAGCCTGCAATCAGTACGAGACATCAGTTTCGTAATTTGACTTATCAACAAGTATTTACGCGCGACAAGTTCAAGGTATCGCGTTCAAGTGCAATCTTTCAAGAACATATTTGGAAACTATATACATCTTGCAAATACGATCAGTATGATTACTATTAATTTTATAATGGAATCTTACTTCCAACACAATCAATAAAATATAAGAAAAAATCTAAATGCTTGCGATAAAATATTCACTGATCCTCAACGAAATCCTATGTTACTATTTCAACCAATGAAATGTCCACTGATTTAATGTAAGAAAATAACATTTCCCACAAAAACGAAATTTTAGAGAAATAATACAATTACGAAATAGAAAATTATCTAGTCTTTATGTGTTCCTCTTTTTCTTATTACCAGTTAAAAGTTTAAAAAATTAATATTTCGGTCATTTCTAAGCGCACTAAGTATTTCTCATAATTGAAATCGTGTCGTGCGTACCATATTGAGGTCATGAATGTACGTGTACTCGAGACCTAAGTGACCGCAGTAAATCTTGTTGAGCCTCGTCAGTATCTCCCGAAGCGGCAAGCTCCTCTTATCGCCCCCGATAACGGTCAGTGACGCGAGAGGGAATTCCCTGTTCATGTCCGCCTCCGTCATTCCCTTGAGATGCTGTCGGACCACGATCGCGGGTGGCAGATTCGCGGTGCCCTGCAACTTTGCCGACTCCGGATTCTGTATGCCCAACGGATCGGTGTCGGCTATCAAATGGCCACGTGCCTTTTGAGCGAATAAAAGAAATAAACGTCGATACGGGGAGTGTAAGTGTGTGTAAAAGAGTATCGCGGAGCGATAAGTACTTGATAGGCTCGGATCGTGGCATTGATATCGAGTGCGCCGATTATATATTGATCCCCTTGCATCTGACTGTCTGATTTCTCTCGGACGGACTCTTTCGGAAACGACGGTCCTGCTAAGCGTTTATCCGAAAACATGATAGTACTTCTAATCGATCCACATAATGCATTTATAATTATTACGGATATATAGTAAACATCGTTATTATATGTTATTATGTTAATATTTTTCTTTCTATAGTCATAAAATCGAATACAGAATAATTATAAAATCATTGTACAGCTTTAAACTTTCATAATTTCTATTTTACGTATGATAAAATTAATTCACTATTTTAAATTGTAATTATATAATTGACACATCGATACTGTGATTTTAATATTAATCATATCAATATTAATCTAGGAACCTAATCTAACCTGTAATAGAATTCAAAACTCACTCTTGCCTGATTGCCCTCCTTCTAAGTTCGACGTCATTAACTTCGAAGACGAACTGACGCGGATCGAACTGGGCTTGGCGCGAGAGTCCTTAGGGCTTTTCGCGTGGATCAATTTAAAATACGAGTCCCACGAGGAACTCACAGATTTTCGATCCTCGAGCCATGCCTTGTAAATGTGATCCAAGTACTGGTTATTGATCATGTTAAGCACGTTATCCTTCCTATCGCCATTGTCACCGTCGTGTTTGCAGCGTGTCGGATTATTTTTATAAAATTGCTCGGTAATTGGTCTACACTTAGGGCTTTTCCAGCTCGGATTAAGATAGTGTATGAATTGTCGGTATAAACGCGACACGACGGATTGTGCGCTCCGATAACGTTGCGCTTTCGCGTACATCGCCCCATTTGTCGCCGCGGCACAACCGAGTGCTATTACGCGTGAGAAATAATGGAAAAGTCAAACGACTAAGAAATTTTGGAAATTTTATCTCGCAAACTGATTGAGCGAACAGATAATTTTATGCACGATGTTACTTTACGTCATGATTTCCGATTAACCTTTCTATATCATGGTTGTAGCTAGATTCGCGATTGATCTTCGTTTCGGGCGAGATGAGAATTCCGAGCGAGACTTGAAACGAAATTCACGTTCCTAATGCTACATTCCTCAGAAGAGTTTTATACGTGAATTGCATTTTCAACAAAGCATAGTTGATTTGTTTCTTTTAAATTATTTGAAAAATTTATTATTTAAAAGACAATTTTTTATTCCGACGATTTATCTAGTTTGATAACATACTTTAATTTAATGCAATTTTTAATAAAGCTGAGCTTAGTTTTATTAAATAAGTTTAATATACAGTTTTAAACGAAATAATATATGTACACTTTATCAAAATTAAGAATTTGATTAATATTTTGGTCCAAGTATCTAAAAAATTTTACAAAATCTTCAATCTCAACATTGTTAAGATTTAACAATCAAGAATTGAACATATCATAAATCTGGTTCATAATTACATTCAAATTGCTAACATGCTTTTGTTACAGGGCGCGACCACCTCGACACCTAGCGATCACCGAGTCGTGAAGATTAATTCTGAAAACAATTCATTGGAAAAACATTTCGTTAGCAATCGAATCGTATCGCACAAGGTAAGTATTTCCCACTTCTTTTATCTTGTAAAATTTTAAAGACTTAATATTCAAGTAACGTAAGCAGATATTATCTAACGACGTTTAACTTGATATCTCGAACTGATTCATAATTCCTAGAACTCTCGTTTAAACGTACCATAGAGCGATAATCACACTTATCTTTGTTTGATCTACAGTATACGATATGGAACTTTATTCCAAAAAATCTCTTCGAGCAATTCCGGCGTGTGGCGAATATTTATTTCCTGATCACGACGATAATCGCGGTAGCGATAGAATCGCCGATTTCCCCGTTAACTAGCGCTTTACCCCTATTCTTTGTCATCCTGGTGACCGCGTGTAAACAGGGATACGAAGATTATCTACGTTACAAAACGGATAAGCGAGATAATCGGAGGTCAGTCAGTGTTATCCGTAACAAATGTACGCAGGTTCGTCACGCATATTGTCTACGCTGATTATGAGATCCCAATTCTAAAGTCCCGTTAATTTTAATGCTTACAGTAATAAAACAAAATATATCTTTACAGTATTTATATGTCTATATGTAAGATTTTTAATATATATGTGCAAAATATATATATTAAATAGTTTGCAGTTTACGTGTCTACTATATAAGAGTTGTCAATACTGTCTCTGATGATTTAAAAGATTGAAGATTGAAGTAAAGATAGGATAATTTCTAACAGTCTGGAATCGTCAGATTAAGTGTATCCTTATGTTTCACTCATAAATAATACGTGATACATTGCAGGACATATATTGCGAGCAAATAGTGGTGGGCGATCTGGTAAAAGTTTCTCGGAATGAGGATGTGCCCTGCGATATCGTCTTGCTTTATAGCGAGACTCCGGGATGCTGTTACGTCACGACGTCCAATCTCGACGGCGAAACAAACTTAAAGGTAGTTATCTTCACACTCGACCTTTTTAAAGTGAGATACATTTTCTTACTAGCAAAACCTATATATGCCACGCAAAATTGAAATTTCTTTATACCTCTAGAAATATTCTTTGCCGTAATTATAAATATAATTTTTTTTAGACGTTACACGTCCCGAAAGTAGTCTCGGCGATGCCGCTTCCGCAGATAGTGGCGATGCAAGCGTCGATTACGTGCCAGCAACCCTTGGCCAATCTTTACACCTTCCACGGCAAACTCGAGATTAAAGACGGCAGCGAGACGACTAGCGGGCAACTGACAGTAGAGAATCTTATGCTGCGCGGATCTAGACTGAAAGACACCGAATATGTGGTCGGCTGCGCGGTTTACACCGGGCAGGATACAAAATTGTCGCTCAATTCAAAGACAGTCAGCAATAAATTCTCCACTGCCGAGAAGTAATTACGTTCGAGCTTTATTTTATAAGAACTCGATCGCTATTTAGCTTCTGCTAAGTCTTCCGCTCCCATGCATTTTCGCTACTACTACTACCTACTACTATATACCATCGCCTTTACAAATGTTGCAAATAGCTTAAAGAAATATTACTATCTATAGAGGTAACTTACAGTTCAACTTTACACTTATTCGAACGTTATCATTCGTAGATCTATCAATAAGTATATTATTGTATATATCGTGATACTGTTGATTGAAGTGTTGGTGTGCACCATGCTGAAGCTATACATTGAAACCTACCAAGAATGGGACCGTTACCTAGGTCCACAACCTAAAATCAATTTTTCCTCGTTAATTACGGATATTCTGAGCTTTCTTATCTTATTCAATTACATCGTGCCGATATCATTATACACCACCGCTGGTAAGACATTCTTGCATAGTTCCTTTCTGTTAAAATTATTTATATTCTTATTTAGCATAAAGCTATTTATAAAACATTTAAAATTATTTAAATTAGTCTATTTCTTTTGAAACACGCCGCATTTGTAGAGTAAAAATATGTATTATATATTTACAAGATGTACTCGTAAAAAGATTCTATACAACGTTGGTGAAGGTTTACGTGCGTTAATTCGACAGAATTGCAAAAGTTTCTTGGCTCTTTTTTCTTCGGCTGGGACTTGGATATGTACGACAAGACCAACGATCAGCCGGCGCTCGCCAATACGTCAGACTTGAACGAAGAACTTGGCCAGGTTGAATTTCTGTTTACCGACAAGACCGGCACGCTCACTGAAAATCTGATGGTGTTCAGACGCTGCTCGGTCAACGGCAACGTGTATATGGAGAAGGATTGCGACGGAAATCTGTACTTATTGCCATCAAGCGGAAACGAGCAGGAGGCTGTCAAAATGTCATCGTGGGAGGTAAAAGAAGAAGAAGAAATACTAATTATCATTAAAGAGATTATCAGTAAGAGAGAGAATTATTAAAATAAATTACGATATTAATTATTTTAGTCAAAAGAATAATTTGCGCGCTGCAATTAATATGAGAGATCATACCGGTCATTGTATGCCATTTGACGCACGAGTAATTACATTAACTATCGTGCGAATATTTGGCGGCAGTTATTAATAACGAATATTGAATTATTAATAATAATTAACGCTAATTATAATTAATAATGAAATAATAATCAATGATGGTTGTATATTAGTACAACATGGAGAAAATTTTATGTTAAATTTTACTATGCTGCCGCACCAACTGCGGACCATCAAGACGCCCAAGTTTAAATGCTATAGTCTTGTGTAAAATTACTATGTCCATAGCATTTAGTGATACGATCATAGCATTATTATAGCATTGAATGCTATGATCGTAGCATTAAATGCTATGGACATAGTAATTTTACACAAGACTATAGCATTTAAACTTGGGCGTCTTGATGGTCCGCAGTTGGTGCGGCAGCATAGTAAAATTTAACATAAAATTTTCTCCGTGAAATTATGAACGTACATAGCTAACGTACTGTTTGCCAAATAATACTGTGCTTGCAATAATTTTGGTCTGTTACTAAATTACTGCTTGTTATTAAAATACTGTTATTAAAAGATCGATAATTCTAGGCTGAAATTTGGCATTTCATGATAAGCCTATCGCTATGCCACATAGTGCAAATTGCACCGCCGAGCCACCGTCCCGAGATCATAGCCAGACGCACTCTGTTCCGTGAGAGCTTCAGATTGAAAAAAATCACGAGAGTCAACAGCTCGCTGATGATGGATCCGGATCTGCCGGAATATCAGGTAAAAATAACAGCTCGCGTACGTCAAATTCGCGGTAGCGCGTCCCCTGATAAGATTCCGCTAATGACTTGTAAGACGAAACGTAAACGAACACGATTGAAACTACATAAAGAGATATACAAACACACATGACATATGGCAGGCGGCGTCGGCAGACGAGAAGGCGTTGGTGGAGGCGAGCGCCAGGTGCGGCGTTGTTTTACAAAAAAATACTAACGAGGAGATGCACATCAAGATCAACAAGAGCAATCTAATCTTCGAGAAACTGGAGATACTGGAGTTCACCTCTGGTACGTGATTGTGAATATCAGGATAGATCAGAGCTGAATAAGCTCTAATTGAGATCAAATAATAATTAATATTCTATAAATACATAATAATAAAATAATTCACTCTCTGTAAGAAAAGTATGTAAGATTACATAAACAAGTATAAAAGTTATACGGTTTATAATGAGACGGAACACGCATTTTATATAAATTTTACACACGTTGTTCATGTAATTTTATATATTTTTTTACGACGTAGGCTTAAAGAAATCAGATATATATAAATATTATTGAGAATCAACATCATTCATGAATACGTTTGTAATTAAAATGAGAGATTAGTGCAATATATAAATTATTCAAATAGTTGAATCCTAAGATTTTAAAGTAGTTGTAATAGCGATAAATGTCTGATATTATGTATTTTGAACAGAACGCAAGAGGATGTCAGTAATAGTGAAAGACTCGTCGGAGGATATCTGGCTATACTGCAAGGGTGCAGATTCGGCTGTTCTGCCATTGATAGTTGAAGGACAGATACAAAAGGCCACTACCCACGTCGCCGATTTCTCTATGGTTCGTTATCCCGTTTGCGATAATCGCAGAACTTAAGCTAGAGCTAAAGCGGAGACTGCAGAGAACCCTTTCACTTTTTTCCACAACAATTTCGAAAAAAGTTTTCTTCTTATAAATGCACAAAAAATTTACAATTCTGATACTGCTTTGTCAAACGTTTGTGGTAATTTTGTGTTTTACATTGTAGAAGCTATTAGAGTCTCTTAATTTTCAGAGAGGTCTGCGGACGTTGGTAGTGGCGTGCAAAAAGATGCAGTATTCCGAGTACAAAAGCCTGATGCAGAACATCGAGCAGGCTAGACAGATAATCGGTACGGAGAGAGAGACGCATTTAACGCGCGCGTACAATCTTATGGAGAGCGGCCTCACCTTGCTCGGAGTAACTGCAGTAGAGGATCGCCTGCAGGACAAGGTGGAAGAGACCTTGGAATGCTTACGAGTCGCTGGCATCAAAGTTAGTTCACTGCACTGCCTTTGTGCGGATTGCCAAAGAAATCCTTTGCTACCCACGCGTCACATACTGCAATGATCGCCAATAGATTTATCAATTTTTTAGCTATAGATTTACTCTCCATTTTGTAACTTTTCAGACAATTAATTTAATTATCTTACTTTTATTTCAGTACTATTATTCAGTTATTTTAGTATTATTAAAGATTTATATCATACTCTCCATGTATCGAAGCTATAAAAATATAATTTAAAAAACAGAGTGTTAGAGACAGTTCTGATAAATTAATTACTGTTCTGATGGATTAAATAAATTAGATTTTAATTAATCGTTTAAACGACAATCGCAAATATTTCTTTTTAGATATGGGTGCTTACTGGAGATAAGGCAGAGACTGCGGAGAACATCGCTTTCTTGTGCGGCCATTTCAAGAAGGGTACCGAAATTCTAAGACTGACGGACGAAACCTCAGTGCAAACCTGCTTCCTGGTTCTCACAAGTTTCGAGTGAGTGAGCAGTTTGCATGTCCAAAATTTTATACCTTTTTTTAGTTAACTCGTTAACTCTCGGCAACCTCTATTATTTCTCGCGCAGTAAGTCGTACTTTCCATTCAAGACAAAAATTTATCAAAGTAATAAATAAATAAATAAATGTATAAATTATTATTCCGCTATTTTTTGCTTTCCAATATACACACGTAACAAAAATAATATCCAAGAGAAATTAAGAATAAAGCGTAAAATACATTATCCAAACGCAATTATCCGAAAGATAAAGTATTTCTTCCAACAAAGAAAGCTTGTGATATTATTTAAAATATACTATATTAGTTTATAATATATTTCTGTAAACTATCTTACAGACGGAAAATAAAACTGGAACCGTACAAGCAGTACGGATTGATAATAGACGGTGTGAGCATAGCGGCAACGTTACGAAATTGTCCACAATTATTCAAATCCGTCGCAATGACCTGCGAGGCGGTTGTCTGTTGTAGGCTAACGCCCCTGCAAAAAAGCGAGGTTTGAACTTTCCCCGATTCCCAAACGCTGCACTGCCTAGAGAAACCGGAAGACGTCATTAGCTTATATCTGCTTATCTTTGCAGATTGTGCATCTGATAAAAACGTCACGGAGCAGTCCGCACACCGCGGCCATCGGCGACGGTGGTAATGATGTCTCGATGATACAGGAAGCGCACGTGGGTATCGGAATAATGGGGAAAGAGGGCCGTCAGGCGTCGATATCCGCTGACTTCGCCTTCACGAAGTTCAAGTATCTGAGAAAAGCGTTGCTGGTGCACGGACACTGGTATTACCTACGCATCGGCATCCAGGCGCAGTTTTTCTTCTACAAGAACGTGGTGTTCATAACGCCGCAGGTGCTGTTCAGCATACACAATGGTTTCTCCACGCAGGTAACGATAACATTACTATGTCTTTGTTGCATGTCGAAAATCCCGATCTTATTCCCGCAATACATAGATAAGTGATTTATTCTTCTTCGCATCGTACATACATTCGATTTAATAACATTTTAAAGTACATTCACGATTTTCTTATTTCAATTCGCGAATTACTAAACAGGTTTATTTTTTAATTCTTGCGTATCTTTTAAATAAATTTCATTGTCTAATAATTTGGCAACGTTATATCCTAAACTAAAAAAACATATCCTTATTTTTATGGAAAGTACAAAAGAGAATGTATTTTACATAGATTTTATAGATGAAGGATTTATAGAAATATATATTTTTATAGGAACTTTATGATGGTATGTTTCTAATGGGTTTTAACTTAATATTTACGTCATTTCCGGTATTGATTTACGCATTACTGGAACAGAATTACAACGCGAAAAAGCTTATGGAGCATCCGTACTTGTATAAACTAAATAGAAAAAATTATTTAATGTCAAGACAACAATTCATGGCGTGGCTGCTCTTAGGTTCGTGCACAAATTAATATCATATTATTTTATTATTAATAAATATTATTTTGGAGACAAATACTGATTACATCACATTATTCTTTTTAGGATTATGGCATACAGGCATAACATATTTTACAGTGTTTGCTATGACGTATGTCAATCCTACGTATTTGTATGACAACACCTCGGTTGACCATTGGACTTACAGCACATGCATTTTTCATATAGTCACTTTGCTAGCAAATCTGCAGGTACGTCAAAATGTAGGCGTTGTTTGTACATTCAATTGAGATTGTAAAACAGCAGTTTACTCTGACAAACGCAAAACAGTTTAATATAAAATTCAATACCTTTTAAGTGCTTTTAATAGCCGAATAATTCGGTCATTTTGCTATTTATAATTAGAAAATTTATATCTGAATTTATTTCTGTAATTTAATAATGACACGAATCACTAGCAAATATTTTACGTAGTTCTTACATAAGTTCTACACAAGTTTTACATAATGTTTTAAATAGATTTAGGCTCGGTGTTAACGATAATATTGTTTCAGATATTATTGCGCAGTTCGTATTGGACAATTCCACTCGTTCTAAGCGTAGTACTGTCTGAATTAGTATTTTTCGCAACTTCTTTTTGCTATTCAACCATAAATATGTAAGTACAAAATCCGCAATAATAAAAACAATTGTGGGAATTAAAAATATAATACATTTATATTTACAAGTTAAAATTATTTTTTTATCTACAAAATTTTGTTTTTAGGAAATACGATGGCGATATGTATGGGGTCTTCCCAATATTATTAAAGTCGCCTTCGTTCTGGTTAATTACTGTACTTATCGTCGTTACTTGCTTAATACCTGATTATTTATGGCTGACGTATAACACGTACAAACCACTGAAGATCCTTCGTAGAAACGAGGAGCCCCCGAGAATTATCAGTAGCAGCGACGATGACGACAGCGAATACAGTGCACGGCAAACGGTAATTAACGCAAATATTATTTTTTACTTACGAGCAGGCTATCACGTATAGCCGACGATATAAGTTTCTATTAACTTTGTCGACTATAAGCTATTCTCTTCTCTCTATTTGACTTGCATGTATTTAATTATTTAAGTTCAATATAGTTTTTCAGATATACATAGATACTCGTTTGTAAAAACTAAAACGGGTTATCTATACAGGCACATATATTTATCACATATTTTATTTAAAAAATAGTAGATTAGTAATTTTTGCAACAGTGTAAATGTCGTTAAACATATAATTTATTACTAGGGACGTCGCATGTTTCCATGGAGAGCTAGCGTTTCACTGAAAGAACTAAATAAATAATACGTTGGAGAAGCATCCACTTAAGCGCTTCAGTATTATTGATGTGAATGAAGATGTGAATATATGACAGTACCTCATTTACGATTTTATCTTATAGATACAATTTAAGTCGCTGAGACGACTGACTGCATCATATTATTAAATAAGCGTAATTAATTAATGTGGCAAACTCAGTCAAGACTTTGCTACTAATTAATTGACATCGAAGCACTTTTTAACGTTTTTACAAGCCTTGAATAAGTCTGAAGATCATCATTTATATACTTAGATTATTTTCTACAATACAATATTCAGAGAAAAATAATATACCAAAATGTTAATAATACAAGAAAAAGAAATGTTCTCGCGTAAATGTTGAACTATGCATGATCGTCACAAATTGTTACAGTTTATAGCGAGATACTAATCGTTAAAATTAATTTCTGTACAAAGATAGGTAGCTATGCATTGTGATAACACAGACACAAGCAAATGCAATATAGCTACATGTCTATTTGCGAGTGCACGAACAATCATAATTATGTAACATATTCATTAATTTATGTAATATATTTATCTAAAAGTTTACTGAATCCTTAACACTTTCAACAAAACCTATAGTGCAATAGATATTAGTAAATCTATCTTATCTAAAAGAGAGAGATAACTTCTACTTATAATTAGGCTTTTTTAAAATATTTTTTTTTTTTTAATTTGTAAAATGTATATGTATATATGAGATCGAATATGTATATTCACTAAATATTTATTAATTATTGCAACAATCGACAGTTTTTAACGCGAAAAATATATATCAATTGCGAGAATAATTCGTATTAATATGTCTTTTATTATTGTGTGGTTTTAAAAACAAATATTTTACCAAGCGTAATCTGTGATTTTAACAAAATGATTTTTTAATAAATTATATATTTGTTAATATGTACAAATGTTTCTTATAATATTGTATAATTTTATATACAAATTGTATATATAACATATAATATTAAGCGCGCCTTTTACAATCAGTGCGCATATACGTACGAATGTGTGATATTGAATAAACATATAAGAGATAATATGTAAATTTTCTATTTATATTTTATACAATATCTGCTTTTACTTATTTATGATGTGAATAAAATTAATTAAATAAAGCCAAAATTTTTATTCTCAGATTAAAGATTCCTATTCCTTTGTTACAAAAAAAAATAATACAGCATCTAACAGCAGTCTAATAAAAAATAATCTTATTAATTCAATAATATCATTAATAAAACAAATAACATTTTATTAAAACAAAAGCATGACATTTCTTCTTAATATAATAATTAATTGAATTCACAAGATTATTTTCAATTAGACAGCTGTTAACATGTCGATCATTTTATTTTTAACATGTAGTAACGATTCGGTAAAGAAATCGTTGCTTGTGTCCATGAGTTGAGCGGTGACGAGCAAGCAAACCAGCGGAGATTTTGGCTCGTTAATTTTTGTTGTTGTCACTTAAAGCATGCAAAACCCATGCTCCACACTTCTGAACCTCGAATGATTTAAAACATTATGCCAAAAACATTTAATTACATGCGAAATGTTAAAATTAAAAAAAACGGCGGGAACTTAGTTGCCACCTAATACATATTAGATTAGTGTAAAAGATTTCTTCATCAATCCTTATATTAAATAACTTCTTACTAAATGAAAAAAGATATATTGGAGCTTCCCGTAGGCAATTTTGCTTTGTTTCTGCTGAATTTTGTTTTTAGCCTTTAATGAATACGAGATAAATCGCATATTTATCAAGTACACTTAGAGCAAATCGGACGAGGATTTAAATACACAAATAATAAAGAGCATTTGACGTACGACAAGAAAATGAATCAGCGGAGGTCCGAATAGCCGCATACATTGTTAAAATAATCTTCCCTTTCAAGCTTCAAATGAACTTGTCAAGCTTTGTCAAGACATATAGGAGATGATCCTAAAGACTTGAAAAACTTGAATGTTGGTCGAACGAAATGCACAAATATCTTTTCGAATGTTTTGTGTGTCCCGGTTGAAGAAAAACGTGTGGTAAAAAATATTCAGAATACAAAATTTTCTGTTTTTAATGACGAAACATCTGATATAACTAATGACAATGGATGACGTTTTCTTGTTTGATATGTTGATCCCGAAATTTTAGATATTCGGTCACACCTAGTTAAGTTAATTAATATTGATGCCACAAATTGTAGTGCAGAAAAGTTATTCAATGCATTTAAAAATAAATGTATAAACTTGAGATATCATTTTTAACCCTTAACGCGGGGTGTCAAACACCCCAAAACAATTTCGTCAAGTTTAGGCATCTTTCTCGGTCGGTTAATCTATGAATAAAAATAAGTTTTCTTATAAAAATCAAGATTTTAATTCAGAAAAAGAGGCGCAGGCGATTATGAAATAATACCTATTTTTTAAATACCCACTACAATCATAATTTTTTTCGTAAGTACTCTATTTCAAAAACATCGTGTTAAATTTTTATCAAATATATTTATTTTTTACTAAGATATGATTTTTTTTTAGCAAAACAATGCCATTTTTCATAACAAATTTCAAGAATTTTTTTGAAGCCTCAAAACTAAAAAATTTTATAGTTTAGGCTAATGGGTATCATTTTCCAGTGTTAATGTATGTACTGATTTTTTCAAGCCTATTAAAGCCTCCATTTCGCCGTACCCAGCGTTTAAAAGTGTGTGGGGTGTACATACAACACCCCATGTGCAGATAACGTTCGATCCGCGGACGTGTGCTAGTTAAGGGTTAAATATTATTGCTCTGGCATGCGACAATGCGTCTGTTATGTTAGGAAAACATTTATCTTTCAAAACCAACTTGAATCAAAATGCAAAAAACTTATTAACATTTCATGTCCTTGCCATTCCGCTGCACTGGCTGCACACGCTGTATGCGCTAAAATGCCTGATTTCTACGAAGAATTTCTCAAAAAAAATGCAAGTTATACAGTAGTCTAAAGCGTTTAGCTATTTTCAATGAATTTTGCGAATGTTTTCAAGATACAATCACCAAATTTTGAAATTATGCAAAACTCGGTGGCTTTCGCGTTATTCATGTATTGACAGAGTTCTTGAGTCATGGAATTCACTAAAAAATTTCCTTCATGAAATGGTTGTAATTGAGAAAGCAAAGTCTGGGAAATATTTATTATCTTTGATGGAAAATGTAGATACAAAAGCATACCTTTATTTCTAAAATATGTTTTAAATTTCGTCAATTCATTTAATGCAAATTTCTCAAAACTTTTTAAAACCAGATTTATTAAAACATTTGCTTACAAATATTTCATTTCGCGAAGAATAGATTCACAAATCTTTTACTGATATAACTTTGAGATCAGAATGCGAAGAATATCTTTGTAAGTTTTAGTGGTGGAAGGACGTGCAGATGTTATAACTATTAAACAAAATTGTTTGTAGTTTTACATCACTGCTGTCGAGGAAATTAGAAAGAGATTACCTGTAGATAACGTATTTTTGTGTAAATTAGAAGTTTTCCAACCACACATAGCTTTATTTGATTCTATTAACAGAGAAACATCCTTTAACGATGTTATTTTTATTGCAAGAACGTTAAGTGGTTTCGATGAAAACGGTTTAAAAGAAGAATGGCTTACGCTGCACTCCGATTTTACTTTAGAAGAGAAAGAAAATCTTGCAAAACTCAATTTTGATAATATGTGGAAAAAGATTTTGAAACGTTCATCCATTAATAATCTTAAATATCCGAATTTAAAATCACTTTTAAATGCAGTAAGATCACTTCCAAATTTAAATGCAGATCCCGAAAGGGCATTTTCTATCTTAAACCGGTCTCAAGACAAAGAAACGCAATAGGCTTTCGTCGACCGCAATAAATGCAAATTGTGTATTTAAATCAACGTTGAAGACGAGGGGGGAAACAGCCTTAATGGTTATTAATGACGATCATCTGCAGTGTATATGTCAACAGAAATATTATATGCTCCTACAAAAAAAAATAAAAAGCTGTTTGACATTATACGAGTGACGACCACGGGGTCCTGATCTCTGCTGTGACACATACACACACACAGAGGATTTGGAATCGTAAAATACTGTGGAAGTGACGAACCACGAGTCCACACGTGCTGGTAGCGGGCAGAGGCTCGAAATTGGCACCGCTGGTCCTGACAGTGCCACATCAGCGTGCCGACACGCAACACGTGGATGTGATCGCGAGTGCGTATAAAACGATTGTCCGATTTGCTTCGATCGTCCGTTGCATATCTAAGAGACCATCTCGGACTTGAAATATTTAACGGTAGATCATTAGATCAGACACCTTCCAAAATCCGTGATTGCGAACAAGTCATTCGCCGAAAGGTTTAAATTAAGCTTTAAAAAAGTCGTTTTTTTTCGAGATTTTTATTATAGATAAACACGTATACGCGTATATATCTATATTTTATTATCCATTTATACATATAATATATATATATATATATATATATATATATATATATCACTATACATATATATAACGTATATATCACAACTAAAAAAATTTCAATTTTGAGTTAAGCCCATAAAAAATGTGCCTAAAATGTTATTTCGGTCTGCCTATACGTGCTATGATAGTCTCACAAGTCTATGAGTGTATTATTCCGTTTCACGCATGATGCGCATAATATCCCAGTAAGCAAAAAATTATTAATACAATGTTATTGCAACAATATTTCAGAACTTGTAATATTGTTAAATATGTAGTTCTTAATGTTGTATATTAGAACATCATTATGAACATACTTTGACAACAATTACGAAATTTTAGTAATGTTGAAATAGGAGTGCCATAACGTTGCAAATAACATTGCGCTAAGGGTTTTCTATTCTTTTCATTCCTGTAATGTTTTTGAGATAAAAATTTAAACGTACTATCAACTTTATTACAATACTAGCATGCCTCGCCGGGCTTCGCCCCGGAGAACATGTGTATTAAGACACGCAAATAGTCTCTGCTATGATCTCGGTAACAAAAAATTATACACTTTGTAGTTCTCCCTGGGAAATTCTACCCCTATTTCATATACTTTTAATAAAAATTCGGTCAATTATTTCTCAAAAAATTAGAAAAATTAAAAAAACCGGTTTCCAGAAAATCGGTAAAAAAACTATACACTCTACCTCTACACTCCCCGGGAAATTCTACCCCTATTTCATATACTTTTAATAAAAATTCGGTCAAATGGTTTTTAATTCGAAAAACTTCTGATACCGGTTTCCAAAAAATCAATATTAAAAGTATATGAAATTTAATAAAAATTCGGTCAAATGATTTTTAATTTCAAAAATTTCAGTACCGGCTTCCAAAAAGATCGGTAACAAAAAATTATACACCTTATGGCACTCCCCGGAAAATTCAACCCCTGTTTTATATACAATTCTTTGAAATTCCGTCAATTATTTACCGAAAAATTGAAGAAATTAGAAAAACCGGTTTCCAAAAGATTGGTAACGAAAAACTATACACCCTATAGCACTCCCCGAAAAATTCTACCCCTATTTCATATACGTTTGGTAAAAATTCGGTCCATTGGTTTCCGAGATCATAGCGGACAAAAAAATGCAAACCCTGTTGCTTTATAATAATAGTATAGATTATATTAAGATTACCGTAATATTAATTTTAACATTTATTTAAGGTCCTCTTTCATTCTGGGGACTCCGAGCTAAATACACCTCTGAAAGGCCGAGGCAGCTACCCTTGAATTTCTTCGATCGGCGATCGAACTAGATACGGATCTTGATACGACGACCGAACGGACTACGGACCTTGATACGGCTCGCCTGGCATATATCGGCGACTCAAGGAGAAGGAAGCGAGGGCCCTCGGAACAGGCGAGAGAGCCAACGAAGGAAGCACAATATATTATATTACGAGCACAAATAAGTACCTTACTGTCTATAATGTAACTTTGAATCGTAACCGGCACGTGCACTCTTAGATTGTAATAATTCGAGCGCTAGATAAGCGTATCCGTTTGCCATTCCATGCTCTGTGCCATTTCATATATTGACGGCTATCTTCTGCGTGAATAATAACGAGCGAGATGTGTGAGTAAACGGATGTGGTGGGCGAGTGCGGATATATGTAAGCAGTATCGGACGGAAGTATTATTGTCGCGAGGCACCGAAATTTCAAGTAAAAGACGCCGTTATAATAAAGATACGAGTTATATTATGTGTTCCATTTCTATCGGAAAGCTGAGCCGTCGTGATTTCGTCAGGCAGAAGTAAAGAATATCTTACAGAAAGTACAAAATTCGGAATTAAGTCAAACATTCATTGGAAATAATGAGAACAAAAATTGTTGAACTTTTAATTATTTTCATCTAAACTCATGTCTGTTAAACAATTTATGCAAGTAAATTCGCAATCGGACGTGCGCACACATTTGTCATGAGCCATATGACTGTATGACATGCATCGTTTGTTATTAGGAGCCGATAAAACGGCGTGGTGTCGACTTTCCCCCGAACGTCGTTTCTCGTTATTCCAGAAACATAAAAATTTTGAAAATATACAAAAACTATTACCGGATTCGTATAGAGCATCAAATTTCCCATCAAATCTAAAAAAAGAAGGGGTTAATTCACAAGTCGTTATGCCACTGAAGGAAGAACAGCGTATGGGACAAATTAAAAGATCTTCTCAATATAGCCAGAAGCAAGATTTACAGCAGCAACTTGATAGTGGGCCTAGCTTTAAACGTTCAGATTATAACTTAGAGTTACCAGATAATTTTAAGGTAGGACAAGCAATTGCAGATGGAAACTGTTTCTTTGATTCGTTTAGACAAGGACTAGAACAACAATTAGGAATAAAAGTTACTGTTGAACAACTGCGGAAATATTGTAAAGAGTTTGCACAAAATAATCCACCAGAATGGTTCATAAATGCTATTGCTAACAGTATTGATAATAATGGTGATGTGCGTGAGGAAACTCCATATTCTTATACAGAAAATATTCTACAAAGCAATAGATGGGGTGATCCTGAAGTTGAAGGTAGAATACTTTGTGAAAAATATGGAGTAAAGTTACATGTTATTGAGAAGCATAATAATGTAGATGGAGAAGAGGTACATACAAATCAAATCATAGATAGTGAAAGTTCTAAGTCTGTAAATAGTATAAATTATAATGAAGAAAATACTATACACATAGTAAACGGAGGTAATGCACATTTTGAACCAGTACTTAATATACAAGAGATTGAACATCATGAACAAATCTTTCTATCACTAACGAGCAATTTGAATACAAAGCAGGTCAACAACCTTCAAGTCACCCAGTATCTATTGCAGCAAAACAACAAGAACAATCTCAATATAGAAACAAGAACACTAACGTAGATAGTCAAAACAAACTGAGAAAAGAAAGAGACCGTGTTCATGGTTATATGTATCAGTTAAAGTTATTAATGCTATTTTTACATCGCGGTGTCTCTCACGAGTATTCTTTTCGCTTAAGTACAGAAATAAAAGAAGCCAAAAAGTTTGACGATTTAGTTTTTGAATACACTAAAGGTGGCAGAAAAGAATATCGTTTCTTACAAGCCAAACATAAATTAGATGAATCTAAAGAAAAGATTACGGCAGACAGTTTATTAACAGAAAGTGATGGTGATTATAGTTTAACAAAGTACTTCTTCTCTTATCAAGATTCCAAAAAAGAAAAGTTATTTAAAGATGGTTCAATTAAAGATGTTACTATTTGTACTAATATTAATTTTGATTTTGAACGGTTAGAAAGTGCACAGATTAAAGTTGAGAAGATAGAAGGTAAAGATGATATTTTAGACGTAAAAAGTGATAAAAAACAACCTATGCGCTATAGATTCAATGAAGATGTCACTTCGTTATTAAAACCAAAATTACAAAATTATAATTTAACTAAATTAGCAAGAAGGCTAGCTGAATGTTTCTTAAAAAACAGTTTTATACAACATGGGAGTAAAGACATTTTTAAATCTTATCACCTTGCATTAGCAAAAGAGGTGATCAATATTCAAACCAAACAATTTCATGATACATTTATAGGTATATCTGAAGATGCAAACAAATTTAGAGAGGTTTTTACAGAAAAAATTAAGGAACAATCAGAAAAAAAATTAACGCTAGAAAATATTAAGCAAGTTGGTTTAGATTTATCCCCAAAATTTGGAAAAGGAGAAGGTAAAAAAAATTGGCCAAATAATGAAAATTTAACTAGATTAGCAACAAGGCTAGCTGAGTGTGTCTTAAAAAATAGTTCTATAAATCATGATGATGACATTTTTGAACCTTATCACCTTGCATTAGCAGAAGAGGTGATCAATATTCAAACCAAACAATTTCATAATAAATTTATAGAACGTATATCTGAGGATGCAGAAAAATTTAGAAAAGCTTTTATAAAAGAAATTAAAACAAAATCAAAAGAAAAATTAACGCTAGAAAATATTAATGAAGCAATTACTAATAAAAGAATAATAATTGATGATAAGCAAGTTGGTTTAAATTTATCCAAAAATTTTGGAGAAGGAAAAGATAAAAATTGGCCGAATAATGCAATTTCTGATGATGATGTAAAAGATTATTTAAACCATCTTGTGTTTGCAGTAAATCAACCTAACGAAGATGAGCTTGGCGAGATTATTAAAAATGAGATAGGCAATGAACTCGACTTAGACTTGATTACAACAGAGAATATATACAACAAGTTCTTTATGACAATGTTAAATTGGTTGCAAGGTAAAGAAAGAGATAGATTTCTTTCTTATGAAGAAGGAAAAGGGTTTTTTGAAGAGGCAAGAAGAGGGATTCCTATTTGGTTTAGTGTAAAAGAGCCTGTAACTTTATTTACTGGAAGAATTGAGAAATTAGATGAGTTACATAAAGCATTACAGAATCGAGGTGAAGTAGTAATATCACAGATGACTTCTGTAACTGGTCTTGGTGGTGTAGGTAAAAGTGAGTTGGCCAGAAAATACATTAGTGAACATAGTAAAGATTACGATGATAACTTTATTTGGATAAACGCTGAAAGCTATGGGACTCTTGCTGAATCTTTTCGTAATCTAGCTCAAGATAAGTTAAAGATTAATACCAAAAATATAAATGGAGAGGAAAAGGACATAAAGCCTATTGTTGAGAAAGTATATAAATTTTTTGCTAAGAGAAAGGCTCTTTTTGTTTTTGATAATGCTGAAAAGTATAAAACTTATAGAGAAGGAGATGAAGGTATAGATAAATTTTTGCCTTTGGGTCCTAATAAGCCATATGTTCTTATTACTTCACGTAATCAGGAATGGGGGGAAATAAAATCATTACCGTTAGATGTATTTACTGAAGAAGAAGCTATAACATTTATCAAAAAGGCGCTGGAGGGTGTAGTTGAATTAGAGGAGAATGAAGTTAAAAGATTAGCAGAGGAATTACAATATTTTCCTTTAGCTCTAAAACAAGCAGTGGCATATATTAAAAAAGAAAATAAAACATTACAAAACTGGGATACAGGAGTATTTACAATTAGAAGTTATTTGGATCAGTATAAGATAGAAGCAGATAAGCTACTTGAGTTAAAAACTTCTTTAAAAGAAGGGGATGAAGATCGTTATGCCAAAACAGTGCTTACAACTTGGACAATTACAATTGATAAAATAGAACAAGAACTATTTGGAAAGCAAGCTTTAAAAATATTAAATATTATGGCTTATTTTGCACCTGATAAAATTCCAATAGATAGTATTTTTTCAAAATTAATAAGTGATGAAAAAGAACGGCATAAAGCTGTTGAATTGCTTGATAAGTATTCTATGGCTAACCTAGAACAAGGAATATTAAACATTCATAGGTTGGTACAGCAAGTAACACGTATAGAATTAAAACGGCAAAATAAAGAAAAAGAGGTTTTAGGAGAAGCACTGAAACTATTTCAAGATGATATTAGTCAAATTGATCTATTTTCCGATAATCTTCGCCTAAGCAATGTAGATCATGCTATATCTGTTTGGAGCTATGCAAATAAACATGAAGAATTAGTGAAGGAATTTAGTAGTTTACCTGTCTTAATTGTTAGCGAACTAAATGCTACCCTAAGATATCAAGAGGCTTACTCGTTTGGGAGCAATGCATTAAAATTATTTAAAAAAATATTATGTGACAATCATCTTTCATCTTCATTAATGATGAACAGAATAACGTCTGTATTGTCCTTTCTGTCTAACCAAAAGAAATACGATGAGGCTTTAAGAATTGCGAATGAAGATGATAAAGAGAGAGAAAAGTTATTTCCAGATGATCCACGTACACTCGAAGGAAAGTTTCTTATAGTTCGGATTTTAGATGGTCAAGGTAAATATGACGAGGCACTCGATAAGTGTAAAGAGGTTTATGAGAAAAGAAAAAAAATTTTGGGGCCAAATCATATCGACACTTTGGAGGTTGGAGGTTTTGGAGGTTTTGAATACTTGGTATGATTTAGTTGTAAACTTATGAAACAAGGCAGACTTGATAAAGCAGGAGAGATTGCTGAGCTTTTTGACGAAAAAAAAAAGATATTAAAATCTAATCATCCAAGTATTTTAGAAACGAATAATTTTTACCTTGCAGTACGAAAGGTCAGTTGGAGGTTGATAATAAATTATTAACCAAAGATGTTGTGTTGATTAATGCTCAAACTACTGATGAAGGTTTTACACCATTACACCATGCAACACACAGAGGTCATGCTGTTAATGTGGATGCTGTTAATACTATTATGTATTTAATCAGACCATTGTACTACGCAGCACAGCATGGTCACTTGGATGATGTTAATAATTTATTAAACATATGGGTTAATGTTAGTGTAGAAATATTCCAGTTTGGAGGACACCATTGAACTGCGCAGCAGAGAATGGTCACTTGGATGTTGTTAATGCTTTATTAAACAGAGTGCTGATGTTAATTTAGAAAACTTTGAAGGTTGGACCCCATTGGGCTACGCAGCACAGAATGGTCACTTGGATAATGTTATATTAAACAGAAGTGCTGATGTTAATTTAGAAGACTTTGGAAATTGGATACCATTGAACTGCGCAGCGGAGAATGGTCACTTGGATGTTGTTAATGCTTTATTAAACAGAGGTGCTGATGTTAATTTAGAAAACTCTGAAGAGACACCATTGCACTGCGCAGCGCGGAATGGTGACTTGGATGTTGTTAATGCTTTATTAAACAAAGGTGCTGATGTTAATTTAGAAAACTTTGAAGGTTGGACACTATTGCACTGCGCAGTGCAAAATGGTCACTTGGATGTTGTTAATGCTTTATTAAACAGAGGTGCTGATGTTAATTTAAAATACTTTGGAATGACACCATTGTACTACGCAGCAGGAAATGGTCACTTGGATATTGTTAATGCTTTATTAAACAAGGTGCTGATGTAATTTAGAAAACTCTGAAGAAACACCATTGCACTGCGCAGCGCGGAATGGTCACTTGGATGTTGTTAATGTTTTATTAAACAGCGGTGCTGATGTTAATTTAAAAGACTTGGAAGGTTGTACACCATTGCACTGCACAGCAAGGAATAGTCACTTGGATGTTGTTAATGCTTTATTAAACAGAGGTGCTGATGTTAATGTAAAAAACATTACAGGTCGGACACCATTGCAATACGCAGCGTGGAATGGTCACTTGGATGTTGTTAATGCTTTATTAAACAAAGGTGCTGAAGTTAATATAGAAAAAAATGCAGGTCTGGCACCATTGCACTGCGCAGCAGTTAATGGTCACTTGGATATTGTTAATGCTTTATTAAACAGAGGTGCTGATGTTAATTTAGAAGACATATTTAGTAAGACACCATTGCGCTACGCAGCACAGAATGGTCACTTGGATGTTGTTAATGCTTTATTAAACAAAGGGCTGAAGTTAATGTAGAAAAAATGCAGGTCTGGCACCATTGCACTGCGCAGCGCAAAATGGTCACTTGGATGTTGTTAATGCTTTATTAAACAGAGGTGCTGATGTTAATTTAAATACTTTGAAATGACACCATTGTACTACGCAGCAAAGAATGGTCACTTGGATGTTGTTAATGCTTTATTAACAGAGGTGCTGATGTTAACGTAGAAAAAGTTATAGACAGGAGGACACCATTGCACTGCGCAGCGCGGAATGGTGACTTGGATGTTGTAATGCTATATTAAACGGAGGTGCTGATGTTAATGTAGAAAAAATTCTAGATTGGAGGACACCATTGAAACAGCGCGAAATGGTCACTTGGATGTTGTTAATGCTTTATTAAACAGAGGTGCTGATGTTAATTTAGAAGACTTTGAAGGTTGGACACCATTGCACCGCGCAGCAGGGAATAGTCAGTTGGATGTTGTTAATGCTTTATTAAACAAAGATGCTAATGTTAATTTAAAAGACTTTGAAGGTGGGACACCATTGCACGACGCAGCACAGAATGGTCACTTGGATGTTGTTAATGCTTTATTAAACAGAGGTGCTGATGTTAATGTAGAAAAAGTTATAGACTGGAAAACACCATTGAACTGCGCAGCAGAGAATGGTCACTTGGATGTTGTTAATGCTTTATTAAACAGAGGTGTTGATGTTAATGTAACAAAACTTACACCATAAACTGCGCAGCGCGGAATGGTCACTTGGATGTTGTTAATGCTTTATTAAACAGAGGTGCTGATGTTAATTTAAAAAACTCTGGAAGTTGGAGGACACCGTTGCACTGCGCAGCGCAGAATGGTCACTTGGATGTTGTTAATGCTTTATTAAACAAAGGTGCTGAGGTTAATGTAGGAAAAATTACACCATTGAACTTCGCAGCGGAGAATGGTCACTTGGATGTTGTTAATGCTTTATTAAACAGAGGTGCTGATGTTAATTTAGAAACCTCTGAAGAGACACCATTGCACTGCGCAGCGCAGAATGGTCACTTAGATGTTGTTATGCTTTATTAAACAGAGGTGCTAATGTTATTTAAAACCTCTGAAGAAACACCATTGCACTGCGCAGCGCAGAATGGTCACTTGGATGTTGTTAATGCTTTATTAAACAAAGGTGCTGAGGTTAATGTAGGAGAAATTACACCATTGAACTTCGCAGCGGAGAATGGTCACTTGGATGTTGTTAATGCTTTATTAAACAGAGGTGCTGATGTTAACGTAGAAAAAGTTATAGACAGGAGGACACCATTGAACTGCGCAGCGCGGAATGGTCACTTGGATGTTGTTAATGCTTTATTAAACAGAGGTGCTAATGTTAATTCAGAAGACTTTGAAGATTGGACACCATTGAACTTCGCAGCGGAGAATGGTCACTTGGATGTTGTTAATGCTTTATTAACAAAGGTGCCGAGGTTAATGTAGGAAAAATTACACCATTGAACTTCGCAGCGGAGAATGGTCACTTGGATGTTGTTAATGCTTTATTAAACAGAGGTGCTGATGTTAACGTAGAAAAAGTTATAGACAGGAGGACACCATTGCACTGCGCAGCGCGGAATGGTCACTTGGATGTTGTTAATGCTTTATTAAACAGAGGTGCTAATGTTAATTCAGAAGACTTTGAAGATTGGACACCATTGAACTTCGCAGCGGAGAATGGTCACTTGGATGTTGTTAATGCTTTATTAAACAGAGGTGCTGATGTTAATTTAGAATGTGCAGGTAGGTCACCATTGAACTGCGCAGCGTGGAATGGTCACTTGGTTGTTGTTAATGCTTTATTAAACAAAGGTGCTAATGTTAATGTCGAAAAATATTTACCATTGAACTGCGCAGCGCAGAATGGTCACTTGGATGTTGTTAATGCTTTATTAAACAGAGGTGCTGATGTTAATTTAGAAGACTTTGAAGGTTGGACACCATTGCACCGCGCAGCAGGGAATAGTCAGTTGGATGTTGTTAATGCTTTATTAAACAAAGGTGCTGATGTTAATAAAATTAGTAACCAAGGTAGTACACCATTATATACCTTGCAGTACTAAATGGCCATAAAAATATTGTTGAAACCTTATTGAAAGTAAAGGATATAAATATTAATGTTAAAACGAATAACGGGGTTACACAATTACATTCTGCAGCCAAAAATGGTAACAAGAATCCTCTATATTATGCTACTAATGATTCAATTAAAAAAATTCTGGCATCGACCAAGGAACCATTTACTCAAGTAAAAAAAGGTGATCTACAAAAAGCTATTGTCTACACTGTGCTGCTTGGAAAGTTATGTAGAGATTACTGAAGTTCTCCTAAGAAATGAGGCAAATCCTAATGCTGCTGGTAAGAACGGCTATATGCCTTTACATTATGCTGCTCAAATTCAAAATTGTACAACTGCTGTTAGATAGAAAAGCAGATCCTAATATTCAAAACGATAATGGAAAAACTCCATTGGCTTTAGCTAGGGAAGAATTAGCTCAAGATCCACAAATTTATCAAGAAATTATAGATATTCTTAAGTCTAAATCTACTAATCAACAACAAGAGACTGATCCTATACGTCAAGGAGGTAAAGTTTCAGCTGAAGAATGCTTACCAAATAATAGAAAGAAAAAAGAAGCTAAAGTTGGGAGAGAAAAAAGGAGAGGGAGAAGGAGAAGAAGAGAGAGAATGTTTATTCACATGGGTAGATGTGGATAAATTCAATGCTGAAAAAGGTAAAAAAGAAGACTTTAGTAAAATTAAAATAGATAGTGAAAAGTTCGTTAATTACATTAAAGATTTGCCAGAGGCGAACCAAAGTCAGCTAATTCAACTAGCAGATAAGGTCCGAGTTACAGGTGAGTCTCAAAGTTTAGTTAATAATTTAATTGGCAATCAAAAAGTCATGGGTCATCTAAATAGAATAAGAAAAATCTCCGGTATGACTATGCGTGGCATGATGGTTAAAAATGTTTTAGTTGACTTTTTAAATGGTAATTATCAAGGCGTAGCAAGTGATGCAGACAGAAACACAATACGTGGCTGCATAGCGATAGTAAGATGCAAGGAGCATCGATCGCGTCTGACTCGAAGCAGGTGGAAGCGAGTACACGAAACTCGACTTCTAATCGTATCGGCGAAGAGAATCGTAACAATTTAGCCTGTCAAGCTAACGTAATGTCAACACCGATAAAATGCAGTAGTCAGGTGTTGCTTGCGACCGCCTCCGTGAAAATATGATCGATTCGGCCGCAAGAATGTATGCAGGGCTTTCCTAGACGCGAGATCTCAAACGAATATAATGCGCAGGGGCCTGTGTAAGCTGCTTCAGTTAAGTGAGCAAAGAATCAAAGTCTCACTGTCAGGTGTTGGTTGTGGTACGACGGACGCGATGGGAGCTGTTAATACCACAATATACTCCACCGTTAGCGAATTTAAAGTTAAGCTGCGATTTTTAGTTATGGACCGTATAACGGAACATGCGCCCTCGCGACGGGTGGACGTTTCCGCGCTAAACATTCCAAAAAATATTAAAATTATCCGATCGGCAATTTGGAGAGTCAGGCGAGATCGACGTGTTGTTAGGCGGAGGAGTGTTTTAGAACTTCTTATGCGTAGGACAGATTAAGTTAGGCAGCTTGAGAAACGCGCCGCTATCCTATAGTCAAAAGTTTCCGGTGATCCTTGCGAGTGATCAATTGACAGACTTGATAATTAGAGACACACATCTGAAAAATATGCATGCAGGCCCCGAAGCGCTTTTAGGTTTGATTAGAGAACAGTATTGGATCATAGCGGGTAGATCGGCGGTCAGGAAGGTCCTGCGTAGATGTTTAGTTTGTTATAAGTTTAACTGCAAAAGTCCGTAAGAAATAATGGAAAATTTACTCATTATTGGGAGAGATAGGCCCTGGTCGAGCGTTCTTAAATGTAGATGTCGATTATAGCGGATCATTTAATATTAAGGTTACACGTGATAAAACGGCCAAAGCGTATTTATGTTTATTTGTATGTTTCACGACACGCGCTATCCATTTAGAATTAGTAAGTGACTTGAGTACCGAGGCGTTTCTTAATTCATTACGACGTTTATATTTAAAATTATTTAAATTAGTCTATTTCTTCTAAAACACCCCGCGTTTGTAAAAACATGTATTATATATTTACAAGATGTAAATACTCGTAAAAATGTACTATACTTGTATAAATGTACTCGTAAAAAGATTCTACAACGTCGTTGAAAGTTTACGTGCGTTTCGAAAAAATTGCAAAAGTTTCTTGGCTCTTTTTTCTTCGGCTGGGACTTAAATATGTACGACAAAACCAACAATCAGCCGGCGCTCGCCAATTCGTCAGACTTGAACGAAGAGCTTGGCCAAGTTGAATTTCTGTTTACCGACAAGATCAGCACGCTCACTGAAAATCTGATGGTGTTCAGACGCTGCTCGGTCAACGACAACGTGTATATGGAAAAGGATTGCGACGGAAATCTGTACTTATTGCCATCAAGCGGAAACGAGCAGGAGGCTGTCAAACTGTCATCAAAAGAGGTAAAAAAAGAAGAAAAAATACTAATTATGATTAAAGAAATTATCAGTAAGAGAGAAGATTATTAAAATAAATTACGATATTAATTATTTTAGTCAAAAGAATAATTTGCGCGCTGCAATAATTAATATGAGAGATCATACCGATCATTGTATGTCATTTGATGCAAAAGTAATTACATTAATTATCGTGCGAATATTTGGCAGCAGTTATTAACGAATATTGAATTATTAATAATAATTAACGTTAATTATAATTAATAATTAATAATAAAATAATAATCAATAATGGTTGTATATTAGTACAAATCATGAACGTCCATAGCTAACGTACTGCTTGCCAAATAATACTGTGCTTGCAATAAGTTTGGTCTATTATTAAATTACTGCTTGTTATTAAAATACTGTTATTAAAAGATCGATAATTCTAGGCTGAAATTTGGCATTTCGTGATAAGCCTATCGTTATGCCACATAGTGCAAACTAATTGCACCGCTGAGCCAACGTCCCGAGATCATAGCCAGACAAACTCTGTTCCGTGAGAAGTTCAGATTGAAAAAAGTCACGAGAGTCAACAGCTCGCTGATGATGCATCCGGATCTGCCGGAATATCAAGTAAAAATAACAGCTCGCGTACGCAAACGTCGAATTCGCGGTAGCGCGTTCCCTGATAAGATTTCCGCTTATCTTACTTTTATTTCAGTACCTACTATATTATTCAGTTATTTTAATATTATTAGAGATTTATACCATACTCTCCATGTATCAAAGCTATAAATATATAATTTGAAACACAGAGTGTTAGAGATAGTTCTGATAAATTAATTACAGCTCTGATGGATTAATTAAATTAGCTTTAAACGACAATCGCAAATATTTCTTTTTAGATATTGATGTTTACTGGAGATAAGGCAGAAACTGCGGAGAACATCGCTTTCTTATGCGGCCATTTCAAGAAAGGTACCGAGGTTCTAAGAATGACGGACCAAACGTCAGTGTAAACCTGTTTCCTAGTTCTCACAAGTTTCGAGTAAGTGCAATTTGCACGTCCAAAATTTTATACCTTTTTTTAGTTAACTCGTTAACTCTCGGCAACCTCTATTAATTCTCGCGCAGTAAGTCGTACTTTTTATTCGAGATGAAAATTTACCAAAGTAATAAATAAATAAATAAATAAATGTATAAATTATTATTCCGCTATTTTTTTGCTTTCTAATATAAATTTTACATAGCAAAAATAATATCCAAGAGAAATTAAAGATAAAGCGTAAAATACATTATCCAAACGTAATTATCCGAAAGATAAAGTATCTCTTTCAACAAAGAAAGCTTGTGATATTATTTAAAATATACTATATTAGTTTATAATATATTTCTGTAAACTATCTCTTACAGACGGAAAATAAAACTAGAACTGTACATCAGTACGGGTTGATAATAGACGGTGTGAGCATAGCGGCGACGTTACGAAATTGTCCACAATTATTCAAATCCGTCGAAATGACCTGCGAGGCGGTTGTCTGTTGTAGGCTAACACCCCTGCAAAAGAGCGAGGTTTGAACTTTCTCCGATTTCCAAACGCTGCATACATAACAGAAACGCGAAGACGTCATTAGCTTATCTTTGCAGATTGTGCATCTGATAAAAACGTCACGGAGCCGTCCGCACACCGCGGCCATCGGCGACGGTGGTAATGATGTCTCGATGATACAGGAATCGCACGTGGGTATCGGAATAATGGGGAAAGAGGGCCGTCAGGCGTCGATATCCGCTGACTTCGCCTTCACGAAGTTCAAGTATCTGAGAAAAGCGTTGCTAGTGCACGGACACTGGTATTACCTGCGCATCGGCATCCAGTTTTTCTTCTACAAGAACGTGGTGTTCATAACGCCGCAGGTGCTGTTCAGCATACACAATGGTTTCGATAACATTACTATCTAGATAACGATAACATTACTATCTATGTCTCTATTGCATGTCGAAAATTCCGATCTTATTCCCGCAATACATAGATAAAGTGATTTATTTTTCTTCGCATCGTACATTCGATTTAATAACATTTTAAAGTACATTCACGATTTTCTTATCTCAACTCGCGAATTAACAGATTTATTTTTTAATTCTTGCATATCTTTTAAATAAATTTCATTGTCTAATAATTTGGCAACGTTATATCCTAAACTAAAAAAATATATCCTTATTTTTATGGAAAGTACAAAAGAGAATATATTTTACAATATATTTTATATAGATTTTATAGATAAAGGATTTATAGAAATATATATTTTTATAGGAACTTTATGATGGTATGTTTCTAATGAGTTTCAACTTAATATTCACGTCGCTTCCGGTATTGATTTACGCATTACTGGAACAGAATTACAACGCGAAGAAGCTTATGAAGCATCCGTACTTGTATATATAAACTATTATTTTTTACTTATGAGCAGGCTACCACATATAACCGACGATATAAGTTCTATTAATTTTGTCACCTATAAGCTATTCTCTTCTATTTGACTTGCATGTATTTAATTATTTAAGTTCAATATAGTTTTTCAGATATACATAAATACTTGTTTGTAAAGACTAAAACGGGCTATCTATACACGCATATATATTTATCACATATTTTATTTAAAAAATAGTAAATTAATAAACAATATTTTTGCAACAGTGTCAATGTCGTTAAACATATAATTTATTACTAGGGACGTCGCATGTTTCCATAGAGAGCTAGCGTTTCACTGAAAGAACTAAATAAATAATACGTTGGAGAAGCAGCCACTTAAGCGCTTCAGTATTATTGATGTGAATGAAGATGTGAATATGTGACAGTACCTCATTTACGATTTTATCTTATAGATACAATTTAAGTCGCTGAGACGACTGACTGTATCATATTATTAAATAAGCGTAATTGTCAATTTATATGGTAAACTCAGTCAAGACATTGCTACTAATTAATTGACATCGAAACACTATTTAACGTTTTTATAAGCATTGAATAAGTCTGAAGATCATTATTTATATACCTAGATTATTTTCTACAATACAATATTCAAAGAAAAATAATATAGCAAAATATTAATAATACAAGAAGAAGAAATGTTCTCGCGTGAATGTTGAACTATGCATGATTGTCGCAAATTGTTACGTATATACGTACGAATGTGTGATATTGAATAAACATATAAGAGATAATATGTACATTTTCTATTTATATTTTATACAATATCTGCTTTTACTTAATTATTATGTGAATAAAATTAATTAAATAAAGCCGCAATTTTTATTCCCAGATTGAAGATTCCTATTCCTTTATTACAAAAAAAATGATACTGCATTATCTAACAGCAGTCTAATTAAAAATAATTTTATTAATTCAATAACATCATTAATGAAACAAATAACATTTTGTTAAAACAAAAGCATGACATATTTATTTCATTAATACTAATAATTATTGAATTAACAAGATTATTTTCAATTAGGCTGTTGTTAACTAATGCTATTATTTCTTTTTACATGTAGTTAAATTATACATATTAGATTAGTGTGAAAGATTTCTCCATCAATCTTTATATTAAATAACTTCTTACTAAATGTAAAAAAGATATATTGGAGCTTTCCGTAAGCAATTTTGCTCCGTTTCTGCTAAAATTTTGTTTTTAGCCCTTTAGCCTAATATAAGAAAAGGTAAAAGGCATAGTGGTGTAAGTCAAATTTTTTTAATATTGACTCGTGTGCATAAATGCAATCTATACAATATATAAATTGCATTTATGCACACAAGTCAATATTTTAAAAAATTTGACTTACACCACTATGGCTTTTGCCCCTCCATATGTATATAACATTTATTATTATTACGTATTAAGAAACCGACAGATATCTACGATAAAGACTTCACATACACGGAAAGAATTTTCTCTTAGAATTTACCCTGAAATCATGGTAGTTGTGGGACAACATGTACCACCAAGAATTTTATGCGAGCTATTCTGATTAATATCTACCATAATAAAAAGTATTAATATCTATTGCATTAAAATATAAAATATGTTTGATTAATTTTACCAAAATGTCTAGAAAATTTCAATAATTTTTCAAAATTTACCAATCTGCTTGGTAATTTTTATCACGTTGTTTGTAAAATATCTTTTGTATATTTCAAAAATTCCTTGGTTGCCAAGTTATCCCAAGTTTGTAGTGAATTTAAGAGTAAAATATAACAAAAAATTCTCTCCGTGTACAGATATTTATTCTCATTTCACATAGATATCCATGACTCACTTAATAGATATCCATTCTTATGCATCAAACATGTTAAAAGCTTAAACATTGCTCAAATCTGCTATGTCTCCATGTGCTATCCCTTCCTCAATATGCAGATATGTTTTAATCTGATCTCTTTCACAAATTTTATCATATCTACGAACATTTCCTCTTCCTACTTTCTACGTGTATAATGCAGGCCTATATTGTGCCTCCTCTTTCGCTAAAAAACGCGAAGCGTGCAAACGTGTGTACTCGATACTGTGCTTTTAAAAGGGTAGAACGGAAAAAAGGACGCGTACATGGTAAAGCTTAGCTAGTCACAAACTATATCATCGTACGAAGATACGTGTGTACTCGAAATATTGCGTAATCGATTTGATAATAATACAAAAAAAAATTATACGTAAAGTGCATAACACTCGACGTCTGAGGGTGCGGCCCCATAAACTGATATTTTCCGCGTAACGCGTATCGTGTAATCTGTAACCAATCACAAGCGTATTGATATGCGTAACAGAAAAACAGTAAAAATGCGAAACGTCTCTGATTGGTTACGCGGAAAATATCAGTCCAAGTAGTCTTGATAGTTTCATAAAATAAATATTTTACCGGCACAGGCGTAGCACTTGCTTTTTACGTTCAATCGATCGAGCGATATTAGAAATAATGCATACGGAACTGGTGCTGACAGTGCTACATCAGCGTGCCGACACGTAACACGTGGATGTGATCGCGAGTGCGTATAAAACGATTGTCCGATTTGCTTCGATCGTCCGTCGCATATCTAAGAGACCATCTCGGACTTGAAATATTAAACGGTAGATCATTAGATCAGACACCTTCCAAAATCCGTGATTGCGAACAAGTCATTCGCCGAAAGATTTAAATTAAGCTTAAAAAAAGTCGGGTTTTTTTCGAGATTTTTATTATTATAGATAAATACGTATACGTATATAACTATATTTTATTATCTATTTATACATATAATATATATATATATATATATATATCACATATAATATATATATATATCATTATACATATATATAATGTATATATCACAACTCAAAAAATTTCGATTTTGAGTTAAACCAATAAAAAATCTACCTAAAATGTTACCTATACGTGCTATAATAGTTTTACAAGTCTATAGGTGCATTATTCCGTTTCGTTTATCCTTATTTAACATTCGGTGAACAACAAGGATAAATGATGCATTATGCGCATCATGCGTGAAATGGGATGCACGTAGACGTATATGTAATAGACTAAGCATTCCCATTTTGGAGAGCTTCCGGTAAGATATGAAGGACAGCAGATATGCTTGCGGAGACGTTTTCTTTTTCTAATCGACACAATTTCCGCAAGCATATCTTTTGTCCTTCAGTGAGCCTATTTTGTAATAACTCTTAACGACAATTTCGTTATCGTTACCTATATTGTCGTTGCGTAGCTTTTTTACCATAAATATCTGCGCAACGCAAATATAATGATAACGAAACTGTCGTTAAGAGTTATAGGCCCACAGATCTTGCCGGAAGCTCTACAATGGCAATGTTTGTCAGTCTACTTATATACGTCTACGGGATAATGCGCCCTTTATGCGAAATCCGTTGCACGGGGCAGAAGTGTCGTTACTCGTTTAAATTGTCATAAGTGAATTGACAAGTGAATCACAGCAGACCTCTTCAAGAAACAGTATAAGTTTCGTCACAACAAAATATCGTAATTGTAATTGCGTTATAAGTTATATCAAAATTCATGTGAAATCTGGACGAATATACCTTATTCGCGAAATTCTTCGGACGTGAATTTTAGTGGTCAATCAACGGGACCGTCTCGTAAACCAGGGGGCGAATGCGACAAATTTCTATACACGGCAACTCGACGGAGGAAATATGTATGCCCTTGTACTCTTTATAGATGTAAGATTGAACTTCAGTCGTATGACGTCGCGGTCATCCATCGATCGTGCCCGGACTTTCGACGTGTTTGTCGCTCGCGGTACGCGGCTGTGCGTCTGTCGAAACGTGAGAGGATCTCTCGTACGATCGGACGGGTTAGTGGTGTCCAGCATCTGGTTTACGTTCGACGGTCAAATGGTCAAGTTTGATAACGCCCGTTACGCTCGTGAGAAGCATACGTCTTAACTTCCCGTTCGCGTTAAATCATCAATCGTGCGTCGGCTCAACCATCGTGTGCAAAGAACGTACGTTAATTGAACGAACACTGCAGTTCTTATTTCTAGTTTCACAATTCCTTTCTTTGCTAGTCAAGTTATTTTTTAATATATTGAAAAATAATTTTACTAGCGGAAAAAATTTCCAAACCCTTCCCCAAAGATTTTCGAACCTTATTTAATACACACAAAATTTGATAGAAAACTTTTTGCATATATATATATATATATTAAATGCAAAAATATAATACTCAAACAACTTCGATTTTCTAACTTTATTTAATACATCCCATCAAACTTTCTATTAAATAAAAAATTAATATCCCAATATCTGTAATATCTATCTTAAAATATAAGATTAATACCTGCCAATAAAAGATTATCTTTATTTATTTAATAGAAATAATAATATTAAATAAAATTACTTAGAAAATAGAAATCGTGTGGGATAAAAATTTGATAAATTGAAAAAAAAGATTGAAAAATTCCTTTTCCTCAAGAAAGATCACCAAGTATACCTGCAGGACACGACCGTCCCAAACAGCATTAATGCATTCCGCTGTACCCTCACACCTGCACACACGCACGCATAGACACGTGCGCGCGCCGTGCATACATGTATGCATGCGGAGATTGCGGAATTTGTGGACAGTGGAGTCAGTGGAGAGCCGAGCAGGCCAACGGGCGTCTCTCTCACGGTGGCTCATCTCGCAAACGGAACGGAGGCAACGGAGCTCCGAATGCTCCGATTTTCGCCGGAGTAGAGCGAGAGAATGGTGAGACGTCCGCGTCTGTTCGGAATGCCGATGCGTCGCGACGCGCTCCGCTGGACTCTCTAGAGATTCTCGCAATTGTGCAAACGACAAAGAGAGAAAGAGAGAAAGAGAGAGAGAGAGAGAGAGAGGCAACGTGTGTGCAACGCGTGTGCGTGCACTGCGTGCGTGAGGTCGTTGCATCGATGGGAACTCCGTCGTACTCTCGTCTCGTTGCCATTCAGCCATTTACCGTGCCATGCGTTCACCCGCCGAGCTGCCGCTCATCCGTCGTAAATTGAACGTTACTGATTAACGCCGGAATTCCTCGTCAGTGCATTCATCAGAATCACACTTGGCCGTCAGTTATGCGGAGGTAGAGCTAAAGGTTATCTTATATCTTGCGACACACGTGCGAGATGCATCCGCAAACGATTGCTGCAGTGCATACGTGCGGAAATTAAATGATAAGATTGATAAGACTGCAAACGTATACGATATTGAAATTTAATCTGCATATTGTAATTTGCGACACTCGACATGAGAGACCAAGTCTCGTCATTATCTTCTTGACAAGTCATTGTTTGGGTGTTTAAATATTCATGCAGTACACATGCAGTTCTTACAAGTGACTTGTGATGCTAGACGAACTGCCCGTTTCCTTATTATTTGGTATAAATTTGACGCGAGTATTAAGTTTCTCTTGGACGTTACATTGTAAAGAAACATGTCAATTATATATTTAATTCAATATACATATATATTAATTCAATTCCTTCTTGTTGGAATTGAATTAAGGCTGGGATAGATAAAACATTTTGCATTAAGATACCTATATGCAAAATAATAGTGGACATTGAAATATAAAATATATGTTATATTTCATTTAAAAATATATTGTTATGTTACAAGCTGCAATATCGATTCAATTTAAAACAACATCCAGGATAACATTATCGGACTATTTCAGGGTTCAACAGGATAAGTGGCGGTATTGAAATTGTAGTGCCAGAAGAAAAATATTCACATCTGTGATATTCGGCAATACATCATACCATTATCACATCATATATTATGATAAGTGAAAGCCCGTGTCTGTCTCGTACAGCAGCCAACAACACAACAGTGCTCTCTGATGCAGTCAGTCTCGCGTGTCAGTTTGAGTCGGGATCAACGTCATTCTTATACTAACAATCATATGCCTGAATATGTAAGAAGATATGTCTTTGGCATGCCTGAATAATTTCATTAACTTGTTTAGATTGAAATTGCATTAATCCTTAATCTCGTTATACATATTACTTTTAGAGCAAATGATCAAACAGAACTGTGCTTTATCAATTTATTCTGACATATCATAAACGTTTTATTTTAATTTTTTTTAATTCTTTTGTGATATTCCCGAGAACAATAAAAGCAGTGCTCGTGTTTTTTAATAGACAAGAAAAAATAAAATTTATGCATGGTAAAGAATTACATTGCACAAAATTACGTTTATTTAGTCTCAATTAATCCAAAGCTGATGATGTTTTATACTTGACAGAAATAAACTGAACAAACATGAGGGTGACAGCGTGCCATTTTCGCCGCTGCGTAATAGCAGGACTGTCCGTAGCACTATTATTTTGCGTCATTCAAGTAATACGAATAGAGTTAGGATTTAATGAATCTGATATGTCAAATTTAAACAAATTGTGAGTGATATTTTTAGTATTCTTACTTCAGTGCCAAATGTTGATGTACATTTTTATACATTCTTTAATTTTTAAATACTTTCAGAATGTACATATCACAATTGATCAAAGAATCAGAACAGTCTTATGTGAGGTACGTACATGATATTCTCCCTTTAACAAGTGAGCTGAATTGCACATAACATTCCAGTTAATATTTTGCATTTGACTAAAAAAAAAGGAAAGCACATCATGCATGTCAGCTTTACACTTGTTATTTATAATTCTGATTGTGTATTTATTATTCATTACTTTTTATTAATTGTACAGAGATGGTATTGTTGCGTGCAAGTTACCTCAGTTGAATATCTCTAGTCCGGAAATAATGAAGTTCATACATGATGTGCCACCCTTATCTTGTGGGCCAGAAGATTGGGTCATAGTGGAAGGTTCAAGACTTGTTATTACTAACAAAGCGAAGACGAAACACGGACAAATAAGATGCATCTTCAGTGGTAAGTTGAAAATAATATTCCCTATGTTCTTGTTCTTGTTACATGAATAAAAATATCGTAATGATTTCCAATAATTAACGCAAAATTATCGCACAATCATTTAATATTATTCTATTTAGTAATCCATACTGTTATCTTTTTTCAGAAATTATTAGAACAGACGACTACGATACAAAATTGTTGGACGGTATAGAGGCTGATGATTTTTACATTTTGAGGGAGAGCGATTTTGCAGACGTCAGATGCAAGTCGAAAAGTGGAGATGTGTTAGTTGATTTGATTATTTACTTTCAAAAACGTACCCACTATTATTTTGCTGATAGTGAATATGTTTAGGTGGCACAGTATACTCGCTGGCGTGAAATATGATCCATATATCAAACAGAAGCACAATTGGGAGAACGTGCCGGACACAGGCCTGAAATTGAACGTGCTTATGTTCGGCTTCGATTCGCTGTCACGAAACACGTTTGTTCGCAAACTCCCCAAGACTTATCGTTTCATAAAACAACTAAATGCTCTGGTGCTAGAGGGATACAACATTGTAGGGGATGGCACACCGCAGGCACTTATTCCGATCCTAACCGGCAAGATCGAACTTGAATTACCGGAAACGCGGAAACGAATTCACAATGCGAATTACGTTAACGTATATCCTATGATATGGAATAAATATGAAGAACACGGATACATAACAAGTTTTATGGAAGATGTACCGCACATCGGAACGTTTACTTATCGCCTGAAAGGATTTGATAAGCAACCGACTCACCACTATATGCGCACCTATTATCTAGCCGCTTCTCCATACTTTAAAACATATAATAAATTCTGCATAGCTGGCACTCCACGTCATATGGTATTAAATGCAATATAAATTTATATGAATTTACGGATAAGATAAAAAAAGAAAGCAACGTCGAAAAAAAAGCTGAAAATATGCTTCAAAATTTTGATTTGTGTTAAATCACAATACAATTTAAACTCGTTAAAGCTATATATTATTAAAGCAAACGAAATTTCTTTTTGATTGATACCTTTGCTAAACTTTTATTTGGTTCTGTAATTATTGAGGCATATGTATTATAGGTAATGATGAATTACATAAAAACGATATTCAACACGTATAAAAAGCAGCCAAAATTCGCGTTTGGATTTCATGGAGAACTTTCTCACGACTCTTACAACGATATCGGAGCAGTGGACGATGATTTATATTCTTGGGTGAAAGATCTTTATGATCTCGGACATTTGAACAATACTATTTTAATTTTGATGAGCGATCATGGACACAGGTTTGAATGCCTCTTATATATAAATAGTGTTAATGCTCTATATCTTTTACACTTCATACATACGCAAGCAAGCATTATTTCCGTTTTACAGATTCGCAGACATTCGTAACACTTTGCAAGGCAAGCAAGAGGAAAGATTACCGTTTTTCTCCTTCATTTTTCCACCTTGGTTCAAGCAAGCCCACCCACAAGCATACGCAAACTTTGTGTACAACACACAATACTTAACATCACCATTTGACATACACAAGACGTTGGAGAACATACTTGACTTTGATACGCCAAAAGATGGGGATCGTCGTCAACGAGCCATCAGTTTGTTTGATAAGGTAAGTCTGATAAGTTAATGCCAAAAATTAATATACCAGTTTAATTTCGTTCTATTAATAGAGTACAAACATGAAAAAGAACTCGTCAAATGTAACGTTATACCCTTATTTGCAATAAGAATAAAGATCATTATTATATGTATTTTATATCTGATTAAACTCAACGATATTATATCAGTATTAATCCTTTGTTAATCATATAATGTATATTAATTACAGTTGTGTGTACTTTATAAATATAATTTTAATGCATTATAATGTCTTTTATAAATATCGGAATTAAGATTGAATCTTGTTAGCAACGTATTTAACTTTTGTCAATTTGAGATAAAATGTTAACATCTACATTTAAAAAAAAATGTAAAATATAATGTCGTATACTTACAAAACAAAAGGAAAACTTATACTTAATCAGATCCAAGTTTTTTTACCATTTGATATTTTGATAACTGACAATTCTTACAATGCAAAGGACTAATGCAAAAAACGCCACTCTTTTATGTAGTAGTAGCTGTAATTTCATGTAGTAATTATGCGAAACATTGGTTGACTCATGCACGCATACTATCTAATAGCAGTAATTCGGGACGATACGATTCCAAGAATACTTCACAAATACGAGATAAAACGTTGTATATGAGTAAATATCAAGATCATAATTAAATGTCTTTTTAATTATAAATCTAAAATTATATGAACGAAAATCTGCGCGAAGAGAAAATTACAATTATTGAATGAGATTATCAACAAGAGAAGATACACAATTTCCATCTCATTACGATACCATAGTAATTAAACATTCTTTTATGAAAACGTAGTTAAACACGATAATATCATTCGATACGGTTTTAGAACTGACGTAAGCACAAGGCACTTTATCTTGACTATTACTCATCGAAACAAACGCCTTTATTATCGAGTAGTCGAATTTTCTTAAAAGTTAAAAAAGTTATCTGCGATATGAAATAATGGATTAATAAATCTTCTAAAGAGTTTCAGAAACAGATAAGTTATCGAAAATTACTTAATCTTTCTTGAAAATACGAAAGCGGATATTAAGTATTAATAAAAAACACAATAAAGCGATAAATGAATATATAAACACATGTCCAAAGTAATCCACACATCACGTGTACAGATTTAATTTTTATCTTAAAAAACAAATTTCGAGAACTTCGGGCAAATCTTGGGAACCAGATTAGCCGCAAAATATATCACTTGTAACACAACACGAGCTCTGACTAACACTGGTGAATAAAACGTCGCTCTGTCTGTAGAATATCCCCACTACTTCGTACTTCGAGATTGCGACTTGCGGCTCGTTTACTGATCGTATCGCTTCTTTTTCACAGAGATAATTCTGTTCCTACTTTATGATTAACACACACAGCGCGATCTTCAATTACTTTTAGAAACTACATAACGAATTGTTGATCAACTGTAATTACTGCATAACTATAACGACAAAATTTACAAATTTGTAACTTTTCTCACGATTAAATGTATGAGAAAAGAAAACCAGATTAAAATTAATGTGATACTTTAGGTGCCTCTAGACAGAACATGCGCAGATGCCTTCATAGAGCCACATTGGTGTGCTTGTCTCGGGTGGAAAGAAGTTTCAATTGACGACACGAACGTTGTGGCCGCTGCCAACTACTTTGTTCAATTCCTTAATGGCTACACCGAGGATCATCACGATATATGCGCGATACTACATTTGGACGAAATTTTATGGGCTGCTAAGCTCATACCCACCAAAGGTACACTTTATGCAAAATGTATCGTTTATCATATTATATTTATAGACAAAACTAATATCTGTGATATCTTAGGTTTACTTAACTTCCGAAAATCCGGAGATCAAGACGGTTTTATAGGTGACTTCAGTGCCAAAACTAAAGTAATGACTGAGATTTATCAATTGAAAGTAAGAACAGTACCAGGTGACGCGTTGTTCGAAGTTAGCATTATTCAGGATCTTGTGAAGAATACTTTTCATACTAAGGTAAGTTCAGGGAAGCGATTTGACTAAGGGAGATACAAGTATATTTTATGAAAATCAATGTCGTTTTACAGATCTCCGATGTTAGCAGAATTAATATGTATGGATCTCAGGCGAGATGCGTGGAAAACTCGCTGTTTCATTTACGCAAATATTGTTATTGCAAAGAATAGGTGACGCTTACCTAGCATAATTTTCAACATTGTTCATACAAGAACAGTGTGTGGATCGAACCATCAATCAAAATAAATCTTGATTGTAAGGACATTATTTAATTTTAAACAAAAGTGCTGTGATTAATATCATTTTCGTTTTTTACTATACGAAGTAGCACACATTAGACTAGTGTTATATTTGTCTTGATTGATTTACCGATAAAAATGCAGCTTAGAGAAATATCATATGGTACATATCACTTCTAAAAGATTTCTCATATTTATCATATTACGATTAAACAGGTAGCTACGTTCCAATCTATGATGCAAGATATTTTATTTTACATGTTTTGCATATTCGAAAAATTCCGATAAATTTTTGCTTTTGCATAATATCGCTCGAGATTATAAAACATAATAATAATGTATACGTATAGAATATATACATAATTGATTATGAATAAAAGTGCATATAAATAATAATCTTCGGCGATTAGTTATAATCTTCGAATTATTTAAAATTTCTGAAAAATGCATTAACGTTTGGATTTTTAAATTTTTTGTTTAGAAATAATATGTGTGCCAACATAGTGTAATTATAATTAAGATTGTAATAATTTCAAATTTTTCGAATATGTTTTTATTAGGGAAATTATATTTTTAAATTATTAATTTTTTGACAATGAATATTGTGCGGATAATAACGATAGTATGGATTGTAAAGAAAAATGCTTGTAATACAAGCAAGATATGGCGATTAGCGTTTAGGAATTTTTTTAAAATTATAATGCATCTATATGATAAAAAAACACAAGCTAATATATGCTAGTCATATCTAAGTCACAAGAACAACGGGCTAAAACTCGTCATTCAAACAAAATACCCTTTCTCACGAGAGCAAGAAGCTTTAAAAATAGATATTTTATAGAGCGAATGCTTTCGTGACTTTACTGTATACCTACATTTAAGATTATCTCTAAATAAAAGATTGCCGTAATCTTTCTGTATGAATCTCACAAGTGTTACACACTTATATATTTCTGGACTGTAATACGATCATACGTATGTATAATTTTATGTGAATGTCGACATATTTTGCAAGAAATTATCTATTTAAAAGGACTGAAGAGTAAATAACAATTAATGAGTATGCGATAATATTATATGCACGAAGAAAGATTTGCATGTAAGTGCTTTAATTTTGATGGAACACTAACTTGGGTTAATATTAAAAATAAAATTGAATCCTATATAATGACAGTCTTTATATAATTTTCATGTGATGAATGAAATGACTTGTGTATTTCATATGTGTGTAAAAATTATATACATACGTAAAACAATAATATTCTAATTAAATAATTCTTTCTATATAATAAGGAAATTGTATTTAATTAAATTATAAAAAAAATATGCAGAGATAAATATAATTAAGCTCGTTTTGCAATCGAATAAAAAATTATCTTGTATGAAATGCAAAGACTATATTATTGACATTATCACGAATCTTTTTACGTACATAAGATTTAAACTAGGATATATTCTGACTATACCTAAGAAAATATATACGAGAAGAGCGATTATTAATTAGGATGATATCTATAAGAGACCAAGTACGTATTGTAGTGAAATCAGATTCAATCTGCAGAATAGTACCCACCATATTGATGTATGAAAGTCGTAATTTCGCGAGAATTAGCATCTATCAATAGGAATGCAATATTTTGCCTGTTGCTGGAATCAGATGGGAAGTAATCTTGGCCTTTGCCATTCTTAGCAACTATTTCTAACACCAACGTGCTCACGAACAAATCATTCGAAGTATTCTGTTTCTGCACTCTAGACAGAATACAGTATAAAACTTCAGCATTTCCATATTTTTAATTTCTGTTAGGATAACTTAATTTTGACGAATATTAGTAACCTTATGAGATCCTTATAGATATTTTTAGTAACATCCAGATACGGCTGTAATACATCCTCAAATTGACATAATGTTCCGCCGAGAACGAGCATTTGAAAGATTCGGAACGCAAATTCAAGTCTTTCATCTTCCGAATACAGACTGTATTCTTCTGACTCCTCATCCAAAAGCATCTAAAAATTGTGGAAAGTTAGGAATAATATATGAGAAACATCCAACACACGCAACGAACACTTTTCACAATTTGCTACTGCTTAAGATAATTCAAAAACGGATTTTGGCATCGTGAATTATTAAACAGTTCAATACTGCAAGAGAAAAAGAAATCACAGTTTATCTCACAAATATCTTACACCACGTAGATTATCAGACACTAAGAAATCTTCTACTTGTAAGTCATATCTTTTACATATTATTCCGGAATTATGCACAATCCCATTATCTGGATCCTTCAGTTTGTTAAAGAATGACATACTTAGGACTGAACACGGCACTTGTTTTACTTGCACATTTGACGCTCGTATACCTAACAAATATATATTTTTTTAATTCGAACCGGTTTATTCGCATAATGAATTTCCTAAAAATTACAGATGTTACAATACCTTGTTTTACCCAGGCACAGCCTTGTTTAGACAACAGTGCTTTTGCGACGGTGTCATCTTTAAAAAACGCCTACAAATTTATGACTCTCAGTGAAGAATATATGAATTATATAAAAATTTATTGAACGGTTATAGCGTTTCTTTACATTTTTCCTTCTTTAATAAAAAAATCAATAAATGTAAATCTCTTCCAAGGCAAAAAAATTACTATAATTTTTATATTCTTTTGTTCCTCGCCACGATGAGATTCTATGTGATTAAAGAAAGATTCATGCAAAATTAAAATATTTCCGAAGAACCATCGTTCTCGTTATTGATATGAGAGCGAACTTACATCAGCTAGCTGATATTTATGATACTGCTGAAACGGCTCGTTGAACGAAAAATTCTGGATGACAAAGTTCCCTTTTAAGCCCCTAAAAACATGACGATTTTTAATGTATCACCTATTGAGTTAATTAGAGAAATAACTGTGCGCATTGTAAAAATGGTGTTAACTAAAATATCAATGTCACCATTTACACAGATACTCCTGTGTATTTTTATCGTTAATCCCGACGTAGATTTTCTCATTCAGCGGCACGAACGTGAATTTCGGATCAATCTCCATTTTTACACACCTGCGATTACCATGGAGACAACACGTGTATGTATATACATGGCGCGCAATACTCACATGCCGGTGTTCATGTACCAGATATATAATATATTTTACAATACTATAATATTTTACAATTTTACTTTTTTATAATATATTATACAAGATAGTTATATTAATGATACAAACAGCCAAGGAATAATCACATAAAAAAGATAATAATAAAAAAAGGTATCAAAAATATGTAATAAAATTTTGTTACGAAATTTTGTTGAAAAAAGAATTGTAAAATTTTATTGTACTCTGTGTGTGGATTCATACCGATATTCTCGCAATGCGTTGTTAAACCGAGTGCCCCGAAAAACCAATCGGCCTTTTTGGAAAGCATTACTGTAACTTTACGTTATGGCTATGAGAGTGTAAGCGAATTTTCTGATAATTAACGAAATATTTAATTTCATATGGGCATACGAACGTTCCGTATAAAAGCGCTGACGTTTACGTTTTGTCACGCGAGAAGACAATAGATGTCGATAAGCATATCTTTTGTATAAGCATAATTTATACAATAGAATGACGTTTAGAAAACCAAAAGACCAAAAAAAGTTCTCAAGAAACTTTGTTGTTGATCAATGTCGGCCTCGCATGATTTCAAATTTGACTAAAACTATTGAAATTTTTACTATATGTAAATTGTTACTTAATGTAAATTGTATTACTTGTTATTATCTTTCATTGCGCGAAAAAATGTACACAAAAAAAATTGTACATCTTCACAAAAAATGAAATTTTATTGAAACTATATTTAACATAATTTCATCTTGAAATTTAGTTTTTTATGTGCGCATCTGTCGCTTGAAATCTGATCGTTTTTAAAGAATTGATTTTGTGTCGAATGTCAATTAAAATTTCAAAATAAGTCTGTTATTGTTGACTTCCTCCACATAGCTAACAGGTTTTTCAGGTAATTGTTGGAATTTAGTTTTTTACCGTCTGCACTGAACTGGTTGTGCATTGTCGCTCTCATAAACAACGAGACATAATATAAGCCCATAGACTTGTATAAATTAGTTATTCTGTTCTTACATCAGAAAAGAGACATTACTGTCATGATATATGGCATTTAGTACAACATAAGTAAAGTTATAACTTTTTATTATTCGCTAAATGATGACACGGAAAGAAGAAGGATAAAGTCAATTTTGTACCATTTTCTTTCGTTTCTTCTTTCGTTTCTCCTTTCAATTTTATATTTCAATTCTTCGTTCAATTCAACGTTTCGTTTCATTATTGATCTTATAATAATAAACCATAAAAGACATGATTTTTGTTGTATAGAACTTTTTTTGGAACCGTTTAAATATCTTTTTCGATGTGTTAAAAAACATGTATACAAAATTAACGTCGGCCTTCCACAAAAAATAGAAGTATTTATGTAACAGCTTTTAATTTTTATTGTTTGACTTTTTTATACTGAGAGAATACGATTTGCACTTAATGGTTTGTGATGATTACTTAATACGAGTTATGCAAATTGCGAACTTCATATCTTTCTTATCGGTTTCTATTGTTAAATAACTTTTATCACACTAAGGGCCGGTTGTTCCACTTTCAGATAAACTATCTGATAACTTATCTGATGGATAAAATGTCTGTAGAGCGTTGTTCCATTTCTCGGTAAAATTTAACTTCCTGATAAATGGCCACTATCGACAGATAAATTACACGGTACTTTGGGTACCGTGTAAGACTTATCTGACAGATAAATGCGTAGTGGGATTAGAAATCATACCCCGTCAGCGGGAGATGCGCAGCGCTGGTGTATCTGACGTTTCACGCATTTGTATATTAATATTTTGCGATAAAGAATTTGGATATTATCGAACGGACGGTATCGGACGGAATCGAAAATGGAACCAGGATTATGCGAAAATCAATTTCTTTATGGTGACGAAGATGATAACGAAGAATCTGATGAAGAAATATATATAGTGGTGCTTCGCAAGCGATATACAATTCGTCCACGTCCAGATTTATTTAACGAATATGATAATATAGAATTTGTATAGGATTAATAACCGTGGAACAAACGCTCACTAAATAGCTGGTAAACTACCGCGGTAAGATTTATCCTATAGGTAGTAATTTTGTCGAGTAAGCCGAGATTTATCGAAAGGTGGAACAACCGGCCCTAAAAATGGCCTAATAAATCAAAACATTTGTTAAATTTTAATTTTAATAAAATATAGCGACACGAAACAGTATGCGATTTTTCTTTTACGCAGTTTTTTCACACGGTAAATAATTCCTCCGTTTATTCCTCCGTTTACGCGGTGCTTTTTATATGCGGGCAGAAAATGTATCTTTCTATAGTTTCTATCGTATTTATTAAACTTTATTATATGTATATCAGTAGGCTACATGTTCTTACTCCGCTTACTCGATCGTATACTTATTATGATAATCTGACTTCTTTTGAAATTTATTTTACATGAACTATTTGTTTAAATAATGTAGAGAAAATATTTATGTGACATTTACTTAATATCTATTTTGCATTAATTATTTAAAATAATGATTTGTTAAAAAATTTACTTAATAGTTATTTAACATTACTTAAATATTTATTACTTTGTGGAGAGCACAAAGCTTATTCACACGCTTAGTCTCAGCCGCGTAAAAAAATGCCACGTGAAACGAACGTGTAAATCGAGTAAAGATCAACCTTAAGTGTATATATAGAATCTGCGTATCTATGTTCAGAATGTATTAGAATATATTAGAATGTTTATATGAATATCATTAAATTGACCGGTGCGGCGGAAAAGAAGAAGGTTATTGCATATAAAAAATCAGCGTATTATTAGTCATAATACATAATGACTATTCGACGCAATACTTTTTTATATTAAGATAATTCTTCTATTTACGTCACACGGGAATTAACGCGCAATTACTCTATTATGTGCCTTTAGAGTTAACTCCGATATCTACGCCGCACCTAAGGAAAACTTTTCCCAAGTAGCACATATTAGTTTGATATGTTTTTTGAACGTACATACATATAGTTTTATAACCGTAAAAAAATATTAAGAAACGTTTAAACAAAAAAGCTCTAAAAAACATAAAAAAAATTATAAAAAATAAAAAATAAAAAAAAGTTCTAAAAAAGTATAAAATAATACTTTTAAGAATTTCTTTCAATTTTTTGAAGTCGACGCCAAATTAATAATTATTAAATTAATTTGGTGCCAACTTCAAAAATTGAAAAAAATTCTTAAAAGTATTATTAATTTAGTGCCAACTTTAAATCATTGGAAATTTAGTTTACTCCTTTATTTATTGTTTATTATAAATAAGTTACTATTCCTTTAGTTAGAGGTTAGTTTATTTTATAATGAGTATTTAACCAATTGTGTGGCCAAAATATAAGTTAAAACAAAAGTATCAATCTGTTACTTTTGTCCCAAAAGTAATATTTGTTATTGGTGTTGATTTCGATTTATTTATATACATGTATTTTTTAAATAAAAATATTCTTATTATTTTAAAATGCAAATATACAAAAAAGAAAAACAAATAAAGGTTTATCAACGTCTGTTTAAAATAATTTAAAATGTCGAACTATTTAAAAAAGTTTTTAAAAAATAAAACGTTTTGCTACATTGATTATATGTTCGTTTTTATTTTATTTTACCTTATTAAAATCAACCTTGAACTCTGTTACAACCAGCCCTAGGGATAGGGACAATCGTAACAAATTCGATCTTCATAAAATTTGATTGTTCTAAGTAATTATAAAATGTAAATGAATTTTATTCATACCATAATGTAAGTAAAGAATGTATTTACCTTATAAAAGAAAAAAAATTTATATATATAAACAATTAAATGAAGATATCAATTCAAATGAGCAAAATGTTACGTTTGTCCCTGGTCTCCCCTACTATAAAAAAATAGAATATGAAATATTTGTTCTTTGTATTTAACAAAAAAACTTTTAGAAACCCTTTTTGCCATATATTATATACGGGTGGAATATGTCTAGAGGAAAGTCCCCTATTATAAGATAAACTCCAAATATGCGATAGCGAGGTTTCTGCTAAACTAATAGGTTCTATCTGTTGGTTCCATCATGAACTTATTGCCCTTAGAGTAAAACCTATTTAGTGGAAAATTCGTTATTTGATCGTGCGTGCACTCGCCTACTACATTTTTCAATTCTGCACATAAACTTCCGGCAATCACGCAAAATAGATGTTGCATCTCATAATAGTGGACTTTCCTCTACGTTCAAAAGACGTATATGAAACTAATATGTGCTACCTTGGAATTACTTCAAAGAGGGGCGTCGAATAAGGTTACGATTACACCTTCCACCAGAAGATATAATAGAAAAGAGGGGATTATTACAACAACGATAAAAGGAGGCAATAAATGTAACGGCGTACTCAATCCATCAAAGGCCATCATTTAGAAAGGACTTGAGTAGAGATTGCAACTAATTGTAAAATTTGATAATAAACCTTAACGACGTACTCAGTCCACCAAATACCATCCATTGAAGAGGATTTGAGTAGAGATCGTGAGTAGAATTCGAAACCAGTTTTAAAATTTGAACTAATTTATAAGTACTTATAATTTCTTTTAATATAAAATTCGATTAGTAACATTCACAACCATACCTCAGACTCGATAGAACAATTTTTAATTTAACATAGTAATATCTTATTTCCTATAACTTTTGCCTATTTCCAAAAATCTGACAAAAAGTGAAAACTCAACTTTATTTGTAAAGAAATCTTAAAAAATACGGAAATAATTTGCTAAAGATAAGTAAAAGAAAAGGAAATAATATTTGACATGATATTTTTGTTGGACCGGAACCGTAAACCGTACGGAAATTTTGTAAAGCCTATAGAACTGGAAACGAAATCGGTACCGTTAAATTCTTTTCGGTTAACGGTTTTTTTCGGTTCAGACACTACCGTGTCTCTTGATTTGGGCTGCGGTCCACTTGACGCTACAAATGCTTTGGAGCGTTCTTCTTCTCCTTCTTTCTTCATTGAAAGAAAAGAGAAGAGGAATGCTTCAAAGCATTTGTAGCGTCAAGTGGACCGCAGCCTTTTGCTTTCCATGCATATTACGTTTATTTTTGATAAAACTAAGTGCGCGCGGCAAGAAATAGGACACAATATTTTCTAAAAAATTACAAAATTTATACTTTAGCACGTTAATTGCTATGGTGATTACCACTATGCGTGAAAAAATGAGTTCATTAGGGATCATTTCTGTTTAGCGAATTTTAATTGGTCAATTGTTTTATTGTTCTCGAAAAGTGCAGTGATAGAAAAGGACGGATTGGCTTCTTAATTCTCCATTTCATCAGTTCCATTTTCTTCTATAGAGTAAAGTTTATATTCCAGTATAGTATATCTTAAAAAAAAATTTTTAAAGGGTGCCAAATGTATGTACCCATCACAAATTATACAGAATTATTATATAAAACTGTTTTAATTTATACTGAAACAAGTTTTTTTTTTAATTAACGTCCTCTGCAAGGATTACACCATTTTACGGACATTATTTAATTATTATCGTGTTCTCCTGATGTTCTCCAATCTCCATCAGATCTTATACAAAACAGAGATTAGTGGGCCTATTCTGTAAGGACCGAAGCACAGACTTTTGCACAACACAAGCTGTGCTTTGGCCTTAATTCATAATAGTTTCATTGTCGTTATATTTGCTTTGCATAGATGTTATATGTATAAAGTAAAAAAGCTGCGCAACGACAATAACGATAACGAAACTATCGGTAGGGAGTTATAGAATAGGCCCGGAATAATGCCATAGATCCAGTAAACTACATATCACAATCTTTTGCAAAATGACTACCCGTTAGCATTTAACTTTAACACAATTAATACCAGAATTAAATCTCTGCTTAACAAATGTACTCGCAAACAGAACGAACTTTCACCTCCGATTAAAGAGGAACTTGGTTTACGGTTCCATATGTCTCGAATATTTCTGAGAAATTTAAAAGAGTTGTTAAAGATCAAAATGTTAACTTGTCTTTTTACAGTTTTAACAAACTTAAGAAATTTATTAAAGTACAGAAAGATATTCTTCCAATTCAATCTAATAAAAATGTTGTATATAAAATATCTTTTAAAAATTGCGACGCTTCATATGTTGGTCAGACGACGAGACAATTAAAGACTAGAACTTCAGAACATCGCAATCATATCCACAGAAATACAACTACTCAGTCTGTCATCACTGAACACAGAATAAATTTCGATCATGAATTTGATTGTCGAAATGTCGAAATTTTGGATAAAGAAAAATATTTATCTAAGAAACTAGTTTCTGAGATGACCCATATCAAATTGCAAAAGAATAGTCTTTTTTCCAACACAGTTTCTGAAACTTTGAATCAGTAATCTCAATGTGGTATGAAGAACGTTTAATTTATTTTAATTTATACCGCTGACGATGGCTCAAAGTTGAGTCGAAACGTATAGTCCAAGAGCTCGGAGCCAAAAAAGTCTCTGAAATGATAAAAGCTAGTTTTTTGATAGTCGATTACAGTACTGGTGTACATGAATATGCTCTGGTCAGTCAAGCAATCATTGGGACAGGTGTCACAGGTGAGCTGTCAAACATGTCGCGATTAACGAGTGCATAAAATGAATTGACAAAGACTGAAAGTTTTTCTGCAGGTTACACATTGCATATAAAGAAGAATTATCTTAGTCAGTCAGCTGTGTGTTAGGACGGGCGTGATCAGTCAGGCCCGAAGCATGTATGAAAAAATAATAATGTGCAACTTATTTACAAAGTCTAAAAAAATTCTTACAGGTACCTTATACGATATCAAACATAAAAAAAGTAGTCAGTCAACCATTCGATAGGACAACGCCCGTCAGTCAGCGTAAAAAAGTGTGAACATTGTGCGCGCGCCTGACTGACCACGCCCGTCCTAACACACAGCTGACTGACTAAAACTTTCAGTCTTTGTCAATTCATTTTATGCACTCGTTAATCGCGACATGTTTGACAGCTCACCTGTGACACCTGTCCCAAAGATTGCTTGACTGACCAGAGCATATTATTCATGTACACCAGTACTGTAATGAACTATCAAAAAACTAGCTTTTATCATTTCAGAGACTTTTTTGGCTCCGAGCTCTCCGTCTAGTACGGATTGATGTAAATCACAACGACCAATAAATCAGTAATTCTGATGTTACGCCCGGAGATCTGCGTCTGACCTTTATAGCCTTTACTTCTCTTACTTCAATTTCGAGGGTCCTATACTTCTTTATTGGATTTTTATTTTACATATTTATTAATCTTTGACTGCGTGCCGACTAGATTTGTCCTGGAAAAATAAAAAGAATGCTCCTGGGGCATCGCTTGTAAAAGATAGGCGCGAGCGAGAGAGTGGGGAGCACTCGCCCGGCGACGAGCAGTGGCGCAGAGACCACGAAAGCTATCGGTCTCCTCGAAAGTATAATAAAGATTATTCTCTCTCTGTACTGACCCGAGTCGTGTATCCTACCCCGAGATCCTGACATTACCGAGAACGTTCATAACAGGATTTGTCAGACTTGAAACACAGTTCCGGTTAGAGTAGTAAAATCCCCCTCTACACCTAATTAAATCGATTCAATTTAATTTTTAATGCTATATGCATCTAAATAACTGTAAAGAAATTATTGCGAAAAGTATTACCTCAGCCAGGGTTCGAACCTGGAAGTTCCTTCATTCCGTGAAAGTGTCGTACCAATTCGACCACTGAGACATGTGGTGATATTTATCGCAATAACCTATTATTAGTTGTAATATTACGCGTACTTTCAGCCAGCGTGATTTAAAATTCGAAGTATAGGCTCCAATGAAAATTCACGAATATAGAAAACAGGCTAATTAAGAACCAGGCGCGGTAAATAATGCGCGAAAGTTTTATTTTTATTTGCATTTTACAACCTTATCTTCCAATATAAAAAAATAACTTCATCCGCCAGTGATTAAAACATAAATATTATTTTATTGCTCGACTAACTAAGTAGAAAATATGCACTACGTGATCACAAGCATGTCCGTTGATTTCATATGACGAGTCAGTTAGACGAATAAACCGCACTTGGAGAAGGGGTCGAACCTTGAGCCGAAACGTAGTGCATACTTTCTACTTTGTGCCAGGTAGTCGAGCAATAAAATAATATTTATGCTTATCTTCCAACCTTGACTACGCGCCGACTTAATTTAATCGGTGGGAGATATGTAAGAAGATATGTAAGATACTGGTTGGAAGATATGTAAAATAGAAATAAAAATAAAACTTTCGGGAGATTTTACTACTCCAACCGGAACTGTGTTTCAAGTGTGACAAATTTAGTCGGCGCGCAGTCAAAGTTGGAAGATAAGGTTGTAAAATACAAATAAAAATAAAACTTTCACGCATCATTTTACAGCTTAGTTAGTAGGCCACGTGTAAAGTGGGTTATTGCCGTGTTTATTTTTCCCAGAGCCGTTGCTCTACTTGCAACATCGAGATACAATATAAGCCCGTAGACTTGCATAAATGTAGTTATTCTGTTCCTGTCTATCAGAGAAGAGACATCACTGTTTAACGCGACGGGCACAAGCAAAGTTATACCTTTCTATTATTCGCTAAGCGGTAACACGGAGAAAGATAAGGTCAGTCCTATACCATTCTCCCTTTTCTTCTTTCAATTTTATATTTCAATTCTCCGTTTAATTCAACTTTCGTACAAAGATAACTGACTATCTGCGCTCCATATCCATACTCCATTTTTTGATACTTAAAAAAATAAAATTTGACCAGTGAATATAAACAAGGTCCAGTAAATGAACAAAATCATTTATATTTTAAATATGAAAAAAATCATGGGTCAAAGATAAATAATTTTGTGATAAAAATTAACAGAAAAATTCACAAATGGCGTTGAGATCAGTTTTCAATTTTTCATGATTTATATGGGATGACGCGTGGCGTGACGTAACCACGGTCTTACATCCGTGGACGTGAGTCAGTTGGCGAGCTCGATCGTGTATGTATTAAAAAGCTAGATTAGCTTTATAATACATAGGTTTATATGCTGGTATAGTATTATTCCAGTGTAAAAATAGCATTCTGTGATTGTTAAAATATAATATTTAATTTTAATTATTAAGACATCTATATACATTAGTAGGTATGTATCTACATGGAATACATGTTCATTCACTGGTAAGCAGCCGTTCATTTACTGACAATTCTGTTCAGTCACTGGTATATATCGGTCCTTTTGTCACTTTTCCATTTATTTTCTAAATGTTTTATTCTGAAAGCGCCTTTAATATTTTTTTTATAATGAATATGATATATTGTATCAGCTACATCGATGCTGAAAGTGATACGGATAATAATTTTATTTCACGTCTCTAATGAATAGGAAACGCCGCTTATTTGTTTATTCACTGGTCAGTTCACCCTATACGATTGTCCGAACAAATTTCTAAACGAAAATTATTCATTAGTTATTGCACGAAATATTCGACGTTTTACAACAAGAAATAAACAATCTTAATTTTTATTTTCAGGCTTTGGAGCCCGTAACGTAGCACGGCACCTCATCCCCATAATCCTTCAGCATCTTCACTAAAAGTGGGTTGCCTCCTAAACATTCAATTTCAATCCTTATCTTCTTGTTCAGTTCTTGAAGTGTGTCCTTCGTGTACTTAAAGGAACCAAAACTCTCTAATAAGTTGACACAGTAACATTTAATGTCGGCATCCGTAGTTCGTTGTTTTAAAATATCTTTAGGCATTATTAAGGATATATATTTAAATTTTATAAATTATAAAAATTTTGAACGTAAATGCGTATTTAATAAATAATTTCCTACGTCAAGTAAAAGTACATATGTTATCTTAAACATAATGTTTCTTAAAGGATACTTATTATTTGCCTGCCACGATCGCGTCTAAATGCATGTACAATTGGGAAGCTGAACTTCCCTTCGGTCAGGTCGTCACAATAATTTTTATCGTTAATGTCCTTACAAACACACATATTGCAATAATCATTGTGTATTTGGTAATAAAATCCCATTAAATTTAACAACGACGATAAGTCTTTTTCGCAAGATGAAAAAAGTTTCATCAATTTCACCATTAGCTTCACGAGCCAGCCAGCCTCTATAAAATTAATTAATATTCGAATTTTATATATGTAATTTAATTTTTAAAACGGAGTTTCTGCTTCAGCAGATAATAAAAGTTATCGCAAAATCATAAACATTTACTTCTTATCGCATTTTTCTCGTAATCGTCGTCAGTTGGACACATTAAATTATCCTTTCAATACATGTCCATTCCTTTACCTCTGATAAATTCCAGCCGTTGCTCTTGCAACATCAAGATACAATATAAGCCCGTAGACTGGCATATATTTAGTTATTCTGTTCCTGTCAATCAGAGAAGCGACATCACTGTTTAACGCAACATGACAGACCCAAGGAAAATTATACCTTTCTATTATTCGCCAAGCAGTGACACGGAAAAACATAGGTGTACGAAATTAACGCTGGCTTTCAACTACTGGCTTAAAATATCACCCGATAAACTGCGGCAAACTGACGAAATAATAAGCATTGTCTACAATGTGTCCATCCTGTAAGTTACATTTTATCGACTTTTATGTGTGTGTATGTGTGTTGTTAATTTTATAAATTTGAATACATGCAGTAGATAATATAATAGTTACATTTGAAAGATATAACATTCTTGAAAAATCTCACATGTTTGCAATTAAGCACTTATAAAACTGTGTACATATTTCTTTATGATCAGCGCTGTATTGATTACAATCAGTACTAATTCGAAGCTCAACAAAATCGAGCCAATATATTATTTTGTTAAATACAACATAAATTAAGTTATCTATTTTTATATCTTAATTAACAGGCAGTTAAAATCTTAATTGAACAATTACTGGAATCCAGCAGAGGCCAAGGAATGGACACGCATTGGAAGGACAACTCAATGTGTCCAACCGACAACGACTACAAGACGATGGCGACAAGAAGCAAATGTCTATGATCCTGCGACAACTTCCACCATCTGCCGAAGCAGAAACTCCATTTCAAAAATCAAACCACACATACAAAATTCCAATATTAATCAACTTTACAGAGGCTGGCCGGGCGGCCAAACCGATGGTAACCGTTTTCCACCTGTGAAAAAGACTTGTCGTCGCTATCAAATTCAACGGGATTCCATCACCAAACACACAATAACCATTGCAACCTGTGTTTGCAAGGTAAATAATTTGTTTAATTTTTATTATTAATTTTCTATTATGCGAATTGGGTCTCGGAACCTCTTGAATGAAAGGTAGATATAGATTCTCGAACGATAAAAAAAAATCACTGTGACGTGAGCTTCATTTTCTCGACACTGGGGTGTAAAAATCACTCCAGGTGTCCGTTCCCAGGGTTAATTAAGTAAACTTAAACTAACTGAATTTGTTATTATTACAGGGCATTAACGATAAAAGCCACTGCAACGATCCGACCGAAGGAAAACTCAGCCCCCCAACCACACATGCACCCAGACGCGACCGCGGCAGGCAAACATTAAGCATACTGTAACAAACGGCATGTTCAGATAAACTCCGCCATCAGACTCGGCCGGGTGGACTGAGTAGTTCGGCCGAGAATGATGCCGGTCCCTAGCCCGAGCAAAGGAGGAGAATTGTTGGGCCAGGTTAGCAGCCTACCCAACGTAAAAAACAACATACCGCTCAAAGTACTAGGAATAGCCTCGGATCAGGATGGACTAAACGGATATCGACCACGATCAAGGACAAAGCGATTCATGGCAAATAACACAATTGCACTTAACAGAGCTTTATATGGAACTGGAAAACAATGAAGAACAGATGGGATATCAGAGAAATAGATCAACTACGGATGCGATATACGTGATTAGACAGATCGTAGAAAAATGTAACTTACAGGATGCACACGTTGTAGACGATGCTTATTATTTCGTCAATTTTCCGCAGTTTATCTGGTGATATTTTAAACCAGTAGTTGAAAGCCAGCGTTAATTTTGTACATCTATGTTTTTCCGTGTCACCGCTTGGCGAATAATAGAAAGGTATGACTTTCCTTGAGTCCGTCATGTTGCGTTAAACAGTGATGTCTCTTCTCTGATTGACAGGAACTGAATAACTAAATGTATGCCAGTCTACGGGCTTATATTGTATCTCGCCGTTGCAAGAGCAACGGCTGGAATTTATCAGAGGTCAAGGAATGGACATGTATTGAAAGAATAATTTAATGTGTCCAACTGACGACGATTACGAGAAAAATGCGATAAGAAGTAAATGTTTATAATTTTGCGATAACTTTTATTATCTGCTGAAGCAGAAACTCCATTTCAAAAATTAAATTACATATATAAAATTTGAATATTAATTAATTTTATAGAGGCTGGCTGGCTCGTAAAACTAATGGTGAAATTAATGAAACTTTTTTCATCTTGTGAAAAAGACTTGTCGTCGCTGTTAAATTTAATGGAATTTTATTACCAAATACACAATGACTATTGCAACTTGTATGTTTGTAAGGACATTAACGATAAAAATTATTGCGACGATCTAACCGAAGGAAAATTCAGCATCCCAATTATACATGCACTTAGATGCGATCGTTGCAGGCAAATAATAAGTATCCTGTAACAAACGGTATGTTTAAGATAAACTCCGCCATCAGACTCGGCCGGGCGGACTGAGTAGTTCGGCCGGGAATGATGCCGGTCCCAAGCCCGGGCAAAGGAGGAGGGTTGTTGGGCCAGGTTAGCAGCCTACCCAACGTAAAAAACGACATACCGTTCAAAGTACTAGAAACAGCCTCGGATCAAGATGAACTAAACGGATATCAACCACGCAACGATCAAAGACAAAGCGGTTCATGGCAAATAACACAATTGCACTTAACAAAGCTTTATATGGAACTGGAAAACAATGAAGAACAGATGGAATATCAGAGAAATAGATCAACTACGGATGCGATATACGTGATTAGACAGATCGTAGAAAAAGCAATAAAGTATAATTCGCCAGCCTTCATGTGCTTCGTCGACCTATCAAAAGCATTCGACCGAGTGAACAAGAAGATAAGGATTAAAATTAAATGTTAAGGAGGCAACCCGCTCTTAGTGAATATGCTGAAGGAGTATGCGGTGCCGTGCCACGTTACGGGCTCCAAAGCTGAAAATAAAAATTAAAATTGTTTATTTCTTGTTGTAAAACGTCAAATATTTCGTGCAAAAATAATAAATAATTTTCATTTAGAAAATTGTTCGGACAATCGTATATTTCGTTTTTACAAGATACATTATAACACAGAATATATTTTTATGTAAAGTTGAAATATTTATTTCTCATTGTGAGATTTAATCTTGTATATTTTCAGATTGTTTGTTAATTTTCTCTTTACATAATTATACATATTGTACAATATAACTATCACTAATTGCAAGTATATTAAGTAATTGTAAGTCACTTATTTTATTTGTAAGCCTTATTTATCGCTATATGTACCTCTTTATCATAACTTTTTGACGACAGCATCAATAGTAAAATAAAATTTCTTATTTAATATTTTTGCAATAAATTTTATTTTTTTTAAGTATCAAAAAATGAAGTTTTTTTCAGCGTGGCTTTTCTATATAAATAAATTCACCGAGTAGAAGATTTTTAGAAAGTATTTATTAGCAATTTTATATATTGACAATTTAATAGCATAACGAATGATCCTTTATAATGAAACTTTACGTACATGTCATGCAATTATACATTATACATTTATATCTATATTTATATATCCTGAAAGACATAACGTATAGAAAATTATACTTATATTATAGATTATTACATGTAACTAACAAGTGTCTATCTAAGAAAAATATTCGCGTATATTCATTCCTTCACGTGCACGCATGGAGATAGGATATCTCGCATCGTTTTTCCTATTTCGCAAATTTGTAAATCTATAAATTCAATTTCTCTCTCTCTCTCTCTCTCTCTCTCTCTCTCTCTCTCTCTCTCTCTTCTTGTCTTTCTTCGACACTCTCTCAATTTACACCATTTTAAAAGAGATGCTAAAGAAGACAAAGGAATAAATACAGTATAGAAGAATGGATGGAAAAGTATAAAGAAAAGCAGCTGAAAGAAAAGAAAAATAAAATAGAAAAGTCAGTTCTGACGAAAGAATACAAAAGGTGGAAAGGAGTAGGAAGAGCGAAATACTTGGGACAGAAAGGAAAAGGAAAACAACTGAAGACTCTAGCCAGATTCAGGTGTTGCAACGAATGGAGAGGAAATAAATACTGAGAGGAGGACAGTAAGAGAGAATGTAGACTATGTGGAGAGAAGGAGGAAACCTGGAACCATATTCTGACGGAATGCATAGAAACCAAGGCAATGGGCATACCGGAAGCAGCAATAATGTCAGAAGGAGGAGAAGGAGTGAAATGAATGCTGAAAATCATCAGAATGAGGAATGAGAGAAAACTACAGAGAGGACGAAAAAAAATAAGTAGGAAGAAAAATGAAGAAGACACGAAGAAACGTAGAGATATCCTTTGTAAATATAAATACTGTATGGAAATAAGGAAAAGTTAAACAAGCAGAACCATGTATCCCGAGAAGGGAATCATTATCATTAAATAAAAAAAAATTAAATAAATAAATAAATATAAATATAAATATAAATATAAATATAAATATAATACTCTTTTACACGTAGATTTATAATATCTACATATTAAAAAAAAATAATTTAATTAAGAAAGAAAATTTTATTCAATACCCTTTCAAAATTTTTGAAACATTTTCTAACTTTATTTAATGCAAAGCTTGATAAATAATTCGCATAAAAAATAATTATTTGTATAAGTAATTATATATATGCATAATAGATAATAAGGTGCTGCGTTTGCCGCAAAAATTCGAATTTAAATGGACATAGCGGACATAGAGGTCCCCGATAATCGTCTGCTCGTTCGTTTCCTGTCACGAAAATGACGCGTGTGATGCGCGTACATTCATCATTCGTTCCATTCGTAGAAATGTCAAACATACGAGTGAGATTTTAATCGCGACTCCAATTCTATCTCTCTGTATTGATTTTGCACATCGATAAATGTATATAGGCAGTGATGTAACCTAAATAGATGAGAAATAAGGAGAGGATCATGGCACCTAACCAACGTCAACGACAGCTCATTTTGTCGAAGAAAGAATTGAAAAAGATCAATGGAAGGAGATTCTCGAAGTACATACAATGTTCTCTTCTTTCTTTAAATTTTATAAATTGTTATACGAAATGCTTTGTCAACTGGGACCGTGGCTAACCTGTCAGTTCTTTATCGTTGAAGCAGCAATGAATGTGCAACAGCGACAAATGCATCCTCTGCTATACTTCAGCTACATAGTTTATATTAATTTTGCAGTTCAATATCAATACCAACATGTATTCATATCAACATTCAATCTCCATGACTCAAAGTACACAAAATTCCTGAATCTCAAAAGAAAAGATAACATGGATCCTGTATCCTATGTATTTGTCTTGCTTTGTATTTCAATTACTGTATTTTTAACCAAATATTGCAAATAGCGATTATCAGGAAGAGTCCTATGCATCATTACTTCGTTATTTCTTTTAATAATTATACTTTGCGAGCTTTAGCCATAAAGTAAGGTCCTGTTCTAAAAATTGACCTACTCTAGGCAACGTGTAATGTATTTAGAATACGAATATACTTAGCGAAGGAAGAAAGAAAATAATTAAATCATGTTTCAGGCCAGAAGAGTCTTCCGGCGTGGGACTTGTTTATCCTAGCTATGATACAGCTTTTAAATTGCTGCTATTGGCAAGGTTTTGCTCCGCTGTATGGTGTCACATAACAGACTGTGATGAAACATATAATTATTGGGAACCAGTAAGTTTATAATAAATACCTCTCAATTTTCAACATAGTAAACCTAAAAATACTATACTTTGCATGTTACATCTGATTTTTCTTTAAGAAATATTTATTAAAAGTACGATTCTTTCTTTCATAAAGACAACCATATTATCCCTAAAATATTCTCAGTAAGCAAAATGTTAGCAGCAAATTGACATCAACTGTATCAGCATTAAGTTTGTATCCTGCCAGCAGGGCATGCCGATATAAATCAGCAGAAACTGAGAAGAATCTGTCATTTTTTTCGTAACTATTTAAATAGAATCATTTAATTGTTACAAATGGTATCATTTAAGTGGTTACAAAAGGTTTGACAGGTTCTGCTCGGTTTCTGCAATCAATCTACCATCATATTCTGTTACATTTCTGTTAGCGATTTTGCTATTTGAATCAATACGAGCCCGACAAGTTTCTCCTATTCTTTGATATTTTTAATAGATATCATATACTTCGATGCGATGCATTTCGCTGTATCTACTATTATGTCCTGTCTTAGAGTCATTACTTGCTCTACGGAACAGGCCAGCAAACGTGGGAGTACAGTCCTGAATATGCCTTACGTTCGTATATGTACTTACTACTTCATATGGTACCAGCAAAAATTTATAATTACCTATTGGATCCAAATCCCGCGCTAGTTTTCTACTTTACGCGATGCTTCCTGTCTGTGGGTTGTACATTGTCTGAAGTATACTTTTACAAGTATGTTTTTTCACCTTAAACCTAACACCCATATAGTAAGGATCACTATCGCATCACTCTTTATACCATGTAACGCTTTATGTTTTCTAGGAATGTCTCTCGCGAATTCGGGATTCATGTGGCGAGGCTTACTTTAGTATTCCTTATTCTCAGCTCGGGAATGTATATCTCCAGTGCTGCATTTTTACCATCGTCTTTTTCGATGTAAGTAAAATTACAAAATAAGAAATATATTCGCATCTCTCTCGATACATACTTTATCTATATCATTGTTTATCACAGGTATCTGAGTACTGTTGCTATAGCAGCTTGGTATGCTCGCCAATATGAATTGGCTATTTTTGCTACCGCTATCTCTTCGTTACTTGGATGGCCATTCGCTGCACTGCTCGGGTAATTTTTTATACTAACGCGGACGTAGTGCTTTTGGCACGATACACATCCTGATAAAGAGAAAAATTTATTTTCCTTGTCTCACTTTTTAGACTTCCCATCGCCGTTGAGATGTTAATACATAAACGAGGCTGGGTGAAATTCATAAAGTGGGTTATTATATCCGCCGTTGTAATTGCGATACCAATGGTATGGGTGGATTCCTTGTACTTCGGCAAACTTGTCATCGCGCCATTGAACATCATATTCTACAATGTTTTCACCAGCCATGGACCTAATCTTTATGGCACTGAGCCATTCAGTTATTACATTATCAATGGGTTCTTGAATTTCAATTTCGTCTTTATTGGCGCGTTGCTCGCACCCTTGGGCTTAGTAAGATTTTTAATAGTTTATACTTGAAATGTACAAGATGCCTCAAAAGTCGCGCACTTTCTATAAGCTACAGGTTTTCCGAATTTGTGAAATTGGAATAATTCTCTTTTAATCTGAAAGTTGGATTAGATACAGTATTTTTTTACGAATTTTATTATCGATATTTTGAATCTTAAGCAAAATTTTCTTAAAATTGGTAGTAAAAGTAGTAAAATATTGTATGCATCTTCAAGTTATTCAACAAAGTTATTTAATTCTTAAATCAACGTGATTAGAAGTACACGACAATTGCAACATCTTGTATAACGCACGATATATTTTGGCAGTATTTTAACTACAATTATAGTTTTTAGTATGGCTAATCGTACCGGCACGTCCAAGAGACCGTTCATGTCTTTCTTACTGGTATTCATTGGCTCCCCTATATCTATGGATTCTCGTATTCTTCCTTCAGCCACATAAAGTATGTATAAAGTAATACTGGTAATAGTATTTTTCAGAGAAAATTGAATACGTTTGAACATTACATTTCTGCATGCATAACAAACGCTAAAAATTTTTCTATTTTCCGCGGTATTTTGATTGTTCAAATGTACTCCTAGTATATATATAATGAATCAACCTACAAATCGAAAATGGAGGAATTGACGAAATGAATGTGTCAACAGGAGGAACGGTTCTTGTTTCCAGTGTACCCTATGATTTGTTTGGCAGGCGCTATAGCGGTGGATATCGTACAGAAGTTATACTTTTATGTTAGAACGAAATTCAATCCATCGCACATCAGTTGCCATTATTTACAATATACAGTGCACATTACCGTTCTAGCGATGCTAACATGTGGCCTCTTGGGATTATCAAGATCGTTGGCGATATATAAAGGTATTATACATAATGCTACTTCGTTTAAATAATAAAGTTCAATATATTGTTGAGCCCGAGACTCGTTCGCATAATTCCCGCTCCCCGCACTCGTGTCCGTGCCCGTGAACTCTCGTGCACACAGAAATGGAAATACATTTGCAGAAATTAACACGTTTATTCAGAACAGGATACAACGCAGCGCAATAAAACTACGTCTGTACGACTCGACGTTTCGGTTCAAAATCTCCGGGCTCGTTTGATATAAATTCTTTTGCTTGCTTCGCCTTTTTTACGAGTTTTTTTTCTCACAGAAACCTATGAGCTCTCTTTCTTGATTATTCCGAAGGCTAAGGATGTTGATTTCCTCTCCTATCTTCCGAAATCGTCGTCCTCCTCTTTAAAACAACGCGCTTCGAAAAAACCATGGATCAAAAGTCGTGAAAAAGGCAGTCTTTTTTGGAATTTCAATAAAAGTTTTCGAAGAGGTTTCAAATGTTTGAAAGTGCCGCAATAGTTCCATTCAAGAACTCGTCCGAACGGGAAAGTCTTCCTTCGAGATGAAGACCGTCTTCTAGGAACCGTTAGCTTTTCATCTAAACAGAAATTCACATGCACAGTAAAAAAACAATGCAGCTACATCAAAAACTTTATTTATATATTTTCAATTTTTTACGTTCCGAGTTACCGTAAAAAGTAAAAATCCTCTAATTACTTCTCAAAATGAAAAGCTGATCTATCGAAATGAATTGCTTTATTCCTGTGCACATACGATTTCCGGATATATAATACATTAAACAACACAAAATTTCTTCGCTATTAAAAAGGGATCCTCTCAATCGCTCCGTAACTTAAGGGCTTTCCCCTTCATTCTTCGAAAATTGCGCGGGTCTCGGGGTGGACATAACAATAAAGATAATATAATATAATAAAAATTATTATTATGCATAGGATATTACGCTCCCATGGAAATTATGACTGAAGTTAACAAACTGGGAATGGAAGGCGTGGTACCTAACGACGTTAATATAAACTTTTGTATTGGAAAAGAATGGCATCGTTTCCCTAGTAGTTTTTTCTTTCCGTCCAACAAGTAAGTGGAAAAATTAGTTTACAAGAAAACTTTGCGGATCCAGAAATTCTCATTTATATGCCAAGTCTCATTAAAATCAAAATTTTTGGGTTCGCAAAATTCCCTTGTCGGAGGAAATGTATTTTTTAACACATCCCTAATGTAAACATACAAAAATATATTTCTTACATTCCAATTTGATTCAATTATCTATTCTTATACAAAGCTGAAATTTTTTTCAGTTGGAAGTTACAATACTTGAGATCCGAATTTAAAGGACAATTACCTCAACCCTTCTTGGATCATGAAAACGCTACAAGTATAATCCAAGCACATTTTAACGATATGAATAAAGAAGAACCATCGCGCTATGTAAGTAGGTACCTGTCTTATACACAGGCAACAATATTATTCGTTGCTTAAGTAACTAAATCTAAACTAAAATCCTATAAACTAATAATTCTATAACTAAATTTCATAGATATACATATTATTAATTCTGTCTTTTGCTTTCAGATTAATCTAGATAAATGCCATTTTCTATTAGATCTGGATATAGAAACTGAAACAGCCCTAGAACCAAATTATTCTCGCTTAAATCATCATTTTACTATTGTAAAATCTTCTAAATTCCTAGATGCATCAAAGTAAGTCCAAAATTTGTGTTTCACATATTTATAATATGTTGACTGCAAATAACAAAAGTTACTTTTATGTCTGATGTGCCCTATTATCATTTATGTTACAGATCGCATCCATTCTTCAGAGCTTTTTACATTCCATTTGTATCTCATAAGTTTTGTACATATGGTTCATATAATTTATTACAAAGTAATAAGTTCAAATCCATTCTCTTGTCATCAAAACAGAAGAATTCCAAGCTTTCTTAAGCAAAATACAGAACTTGGCACTCAACAAGATATTGCAGTTGATTTAATGTAAAAAAAATTAAATCTGTTATTTTATAGAGCATTTCTAATAATGCATATGTTTACTAATATATACGTAATCAATGTACATATTACATTGAAAATAGTAACGCGTGTGTGTGTGTGAGACTCGTAAAAGTGACCAACTGATATTCGGTGAATCCCAAGTTCAAATTTCCGATCATCACATATGCCTTGCAAAAAATATACCCTGCGACTTTATACTTTTTAAGCCTGATAGAGATTTGGAGGAAAGGAGGAAGAACGGTCTTATAGGCCTGATACAGAACACCAAGCTAGGGTGGACAATGCAGCCTCGAAAAATAGCGAAAGTTCACAGAAGAACTTCTAGATGACATTAGAAACTTAATATCCCATCTTTCATTACTATGTGTGCACGCGTGCGTTTGTGTTTTACAGCACAATTTTGTGTGAAAACGATCGATTCTGGATTCATAACACAACATACATTGTTTTGCAGAAAATGTGTTGTCATTCCACAACCGTAACCGATCGTGAGAGGTCATAATATGCGCGAACCAAATTCATAACATAAATTCGGACACAACATAAACAATTTTTTCTTAATTCGTTCGCGATTTCATAAACGTAATTGTCATTACCATGTAATGTGTAAATTTACTTACTTTACTTTACTTTATAACCAATCAAAGTTTCCACCTGCATCGAGCACACTTCTTCTCAACATCAATAACATATCCAAAAATAAACACCATTGTACTGATGGCACTTGCAGTTTCTCCATAAGAATTGTTATCATCTCTATAGTCGTATTTGTCATTGTGCTCTTAAGAAATTTCTCTTCTCTGTCTGCCTCCAATTTCAAAGCTTTATGCCAAGCATCAGGGCACTTGGCATTGCCCTCACTGAGGAGTGATAGATATACCTGAACAATTTGTTTTCTACGAAAGTGTCTATCAAAATTTGGTACATATTTCTGGCGATACACAGTACGATACGTCATTAGGGCATCATCTATTTCTTGAGTAACTTTTTCTTTCAATTGCGTTTCTACTTTATCATCAAAACTTTCGAGACAAGTTGGAAGATTTTTGAAAAGATATACCAAGATTGAGCTTACATGAGCGCGTTCTTCCTCTATTGACATCCTGATAGTTTAGAAAAGTCTAGAAAACCGTATTTCTATAACAGACAATTTTATTTTAATTCTAATTCCAATACAAATTCAACGGAGAATATTACATCATTATTATTTACGGATCCCTAATATCTCTATATAGGGCTCTATGGACAATCTCTCGATGAAATTTCTATTATTATTGGACTGTCAAGAGCCATCTCTATTGAAAATGGCATCTTATTTTAATATTTTAAATTAGAACTTAAAATTTCTATTAACTTTTATCAAGTGACGCATGCATTCTTTTGTCAATATTGAATTATAAATATTTTATTATTCAACGAGTAGAAGATTTGATTACATTAAATTAAAACAAGACTCTCGAAAATAACGACAACGGATTATACGTAGCTATAATAGACACTTTGCTACCATAGTTTATTAATACTAAAGCAAAAACAGCTAAACTATATAGTCTATATAATATTGGTTATTTTTGCTTTTGCGTAAACTATTCCACTGGTTATATCAATCGTCGTTAAGTAGATTGCGGTTTAATTTTCAAGTGATAAAATACGCACGTGTATATCCCATGTGCACGTGTCGGCCAGTGTCAGCACGTATGGCCATTGGCGCGTGTGCCGTGTCTTGACGCGCCTCCCGGACAAAATAAACATTCCACTAAATAAACATCCAACTACGTTTATTACGTTCGGTAACATTGGTTCGGTGTCCGAACTATTCGGACGGAAGATAGTCAGATGATACACATTTATTTATTATTTAATAAAATTCCTCAAATATAGTAATTTAAATGCATCTTTTTGTGAAAACCCTAACCTCAACACTTACACTTCCTGCACTTGGAACGTAAGGGACACGCGCGATCAAGCATCGGAGAGACAAAGAGGAAAGACGGAAAGTGCAAAAAGTTCAACTACAAAGAACAGGCCTACGTTCTCCTACTATCTGCGCTTGAAATAAAATAGGTGCGCTATTCTTTAGCGAGAGAGAAAGAGGAAAAATGAGAAGTACAGAAAGTTTAGCTACAGGCAGCAGACCTATTGATGATTCATCTATGATAAATTATATGCCCAACGATATTAATAATATCTGCTCTCGTAACAATAGATTTATGCTTTTAGCTGAATTTCTCAGTTCTCCACGTTGGAGAGAAAAGGAGGAAGAATGATCGGTGCAAGAAGTTGAGCTAAGAAGAACAGAAATTCTTTCGCTTCACCCCTCTCTGTCTCCCTGCCCGCCACTCCGTACTCCGTTTCGCCTGATACAGAGCGCATACCGTGCCGACCGTGCGTACACAAACATCTGTATATATACATACAAATGTTCTCGGCGACCTGCGATACCCATTTTTAAATCGGCAGCTTGCGCCGTCCGGGTGAACGACTGAACGCGAGTAAATAGATCTCGAGGCTCCACAGGGGGGAGACCTGGGGGAGCGAGAGAGAGAGAGAAAAACAGAGAAAAACAAAGCCCCCCTCCTTCGAGGGAACCTTTCCCGCAATTCCCGCTCGAGTTGGACGTTTTACAGAGGTGATGGATCGGAGGCGGCTTATCTGGCACTCGATCGGCGCGTTCGCCACCTGCCAGTCGCGTTAAATATCTGTAGAGGTGCCACGGTGTCAGTGTGTCGCACAATCGCGGGAGAAACCGAGAGCGGATCGTCGTACAGGACGTGGGGATGGCGGCGGAGATCGACGGCGACGAACGATCGCATCCGCGATGCATCAAATTGCCGCCCGCCGTCGAGGTGTTCGCCAATTTGAAAAACGCACAGACCTTCGCCATAGACATCGGTACGTCGTCGATCGGGATCCCCCTTTCCCTACAATCCTTGCCCGAGATCGGGATCGGGACCGGGATCCCTCGAGAGGTTAACGCGATCATTATGATGAGTTCAAATGTACCTAGTTAACGTCCACATAGAGTCGAGCGTGATCACAACACTGTAACGTGATACCTGTTAATATGGAGCAGCGTGTTATTGCGTGTTAAATTATATAGCTGTGCTCCAATTTGCACAATTGTCATTTGACAGTGCCTGGATAAAAGGAAGTATAAATTAACAAATGTCTCTAGTACTGTCTTCCTAACAAAGACCTATTTTTCAAAGTTATTCTGTCACGCAGTTTTTTTTTTCTTGTGAGAATGTCAAGGGTAAAAGATGAAACGACATAGAAGAGTTTATATTAGAGTTTATGTCACCTCTAACTTGTATTTTACGTCTTATGCCTATAAAAGAATTATTTTGCATATTACTTTAGGCAATTCTATTGTTTGAACAAGTTTAATCTGACTTCGTCATGATTAGAAAAAAAGTAGTAAATCGTATAGGAAAATATTCATATTGGAGTAATATTATATATAATGTATAAAAGACATAAATTCATGAGGAATATATTTACGACACTTTGTCTGTTACGTAACATCACGTAATAAAGTTTATCACCAAGTTTATTAAGTTATTATTATTTATAGTTTTTAGGTTATTTTTATTGCACCTTATCTGAATTTAGATATATTATATATTGTGTATTATGTATTGTTTCAGGATTGTCGTTAACCAAAATTGCCTATTACTCAACAGTAAGTTATCGCAAGGCACTTTATGAGGATGCGGAAGGTTTAGGGAACAGTGGAGAGCGAGCATATAAAGTATTCGAGGGTAACAGACTGCATTTTGTTAAGTTTGAGACTAGATATATCGAAAACTGCTTAGACTTTGTCAAGAAGAATTTAGTGGACGTTGAACGATTTCGTGGGAAAAGTATTAAAGTTACTGGAGGTGGAGCGTTCAAGTATACCCCATTGCTACAAGAAAAATTAGGATTATTGTAAGTATACTCTTGCATTTTGAACTTCGTTTGTCCTTTGTTCAAATTTCCAATATCAAGTATAACATGAAAAATCTCATCGTCATGTTGTTCAATTTTTGATACACTCTTCGAGTTCTTCAGAGATTGTGTTTACTGATTGATAAGATAACATTTTAGAGTCGACAAGGAAGATGAAATAGACTGTCTGATAAAAGGTTGTAATTTCTTGCTTAAAAATATACCGTGCGAAGCGTTTGAGTACCACCGACATGCGAATCCAGAGTATAAATTTCAAAAAGCTGGACCTAACATATTTCCATATTTGCTGGTTAATGTTGGTAGTGGCGTCAGTATTCTTAAAGTAAGCAGTAAATATTTAGTAAATTTACTTATTGTTAGTAATAAGTTATTCTAGATAGATTTACTTATTAGATCATCAGCCAAAATACGAGCAAAACAAGGACGTTTAAATTGTTTTTAATATACCGTTGTAAATAAAGACTAGATTTTATTCTAAAACCAACGTTCTTATTTCGCTCATATTTTGGCCGTTGACCTTCTCACATAGTTTAGCTTATAACGAGAATTGACTTTTCTATTAATTAGATTTACTTATTTTAACATTTTATTTTATAGGTGGAATCAGATGAGGTATTTGAAAGAGTCGGAGGTACAGCTACAGGAGGCGGTACCTTTTGGGGATTGGGATCATTACTTACGAAAAGAAAGGTATGGAATTTATATAATTTCCTATATTACACCCATAATTTCTTTTTACTACTGTTAAAACAATTAATCGTTTATTATACGTTAATTGATATCTTTATTTGGATGTGGATTATGTTTAATCTTTACAAATATCTAGAAATAAAATTATGATAAAATTAATTATTATGTGAGAAGATTCTGCTCCATCGTAGTACCATTGAGTCGTGTGAATTGTATATATAGATATGTGTATTAAAACAATGACTTTAAAAACACCCTACTAGGACTTTGACGAATTGCTGCAACTTGCAGAACGAGGAGATCACCGCAATGTAGATATGTTAGTGAAAGATATTTATGGGGGCGATTATTCCTCCCAAGGTTTATCTGGAGAACTTATCGCGTCATCTTTTGGCAAAGCGGTGGCTTGTGGTAAGCATAACAATTTACACCATGATTTACTACGGAGGGAGGATTTGATATTAAAATAATTGAAAAAATTACTCATATATATCTCTCTGGTGCATTCTTTTTAAACATCTGTTTAAAAGAAAATTAAAAATAATTGATTTTTAATAATTTTTTATTCTGTCTATCAAATTATTAATAAGTTTTTAGTAACAAGTGGATTTCAATATAATTTTACGAATCAATCTTTATATAACGAGATTCTTTTTCGCACAATTGGAAAGTGTGAAAAGATTTAGCAGCTATAAAAATCTGTACTAACGGTTTTAGGTATTAATTATATTAATAACATTCTAGGGCAGCCAAAATTTTCCGAAGCTGATCTTGCAAGGAGCTTACTGTTCACTATTAGCAATGATATTGGACATATAGCTAGTTTGTATGCAACCGTTTACAATATGGACAAGGTTTACTTTGGTGGTTATTTCCTTCGTAACCATCCACTATCAATGCACACCATCTCATATTCTATCAAATATTGGTCTCATGTTAGTCTTTATGTTTACTTTCTCTCACTCTTTTACAATGTGTGTTTTCTCGATAGATCCAATTATATCCTTGAATCAAGTAATTTTATGCAATTAGCTAAACGTCAAAGCGCAAGATGTCTATGCGTAAATTGTGCATTTGTATAAAATTTATATTTTTGTCACATATCTATTATTTAGGATAAGGTAACGCCTCTCTTTCTTCGCCATGAAGGTTACCTTGGCGCGATTGGGGCATATTTGTACGGTACCGAACAGACAAACAAATACAGCTGGTTGGAAAATTACGCCGGGTCATCGAGTTTTAAAGATTCCGTGTCAACCGATCTCGGAATTAAAATCGATCAACTGGAAATTGATCAAGCAGAATACGCTGTTACATTCTGTCCCCTATTGAAAGATCCCGCATCTTACAATCCTGATACCACAGATCTGGCTCAGGATAAAGAGGCAAGGTGAGACTTTCAAAGATTACGATTTTAATTTCCAAGATTACGATTATGCAAACGTAAAAAATTATAACATGTATGTTTATAGAGACTATTGGCTGCAATGTTTTGAAGAGTCTGTGGATAAATTTGTGTCGAGAGCTATTCACAGTCAACCGCACAGTCCGACGGCGAAAGATAGAGGATTAAAACTAAAGGAGAAATACATTAATAGATTACACTATCTTCACGCGCAACCGTTGTAAGTTTTTCGTCGCTGTGATGAATACTAAGATTAACCGCGCGCGTAAAAAACCTATTTACTTATTTATTGAGTTATTAATTTGTAATACAAACTTGCAGTGCATATGGAGCACTTACAGTTAGAATATTATTGGATACCATCGAGCATTGCATGAAAGAATTCGATTTTCCAGATCCGTATTTACATGTAGGTATCTTTGTCTGTTTCTTTAGAATTTTTGAAATAAAAATATCTAAATGAAATTTATATGTCACGCCGTAATACTTCATTTGCAGCAAAAAAGAAAGGAGAACGAAGAAGCATTGACACACCTACATGATCGCATAACTGCTCTAGACAAGTTAGAAGGTGCAGAAAAAATAAAAGCCTTGATTCTTGGCGTTCTCAGTGGTAATATATTTGATTGGGGTGCAAAAGATGTTGCAAAGCTATTGGAAACCGATGATTTTGGCTTTGAAGAAGCTCAAGCGAAAATTCCAGGTAAACCAGCATCATTAAATAAAAAATTAGTATTGTAACAGTATTGTGAGATTTATTTTCCAATAAATTCTTCCTAACTTTTAGTGCATTTTAAAATAATTTTTTGAATAATATTCTATCACGAAAACACAGGTAGGCCATGGCTAGAGGATAATTTAGATGACTGGATACACAGATTACAGAATGGACCACCTCACAAATGTGCAGCCATCTTTGTTGATAATAGCGGCGTAGATGTAGTTCTTGGAATCCTGCCATTTGCGCGAGATTTATTGCAACGGGGGACTAAAGTTAGTTTTACTAACGTTTTTCATATTTGCTTCAAACTTTTTCAAATTGCTTTTAAAAAACGAATTTATTAAACATTAAAATTATTTATTTTTTATGCTTCTAGGTAATATTGTGCGCTAATTCTATGCCAGCTCTGAATGACGTAACATATCCTGAATTAGTCGTCACGTTACGGGACGCCGCGAAAATCTGTAATGTTATCAAACAGGCTCTAGAAGATAATACTCTTATTGCTATGGAAACTGCGCAAGCAGGTCCTTGTCTGGATCTCAGGTATTCGTTATATACCGAATATATGCAGAATATTTCACAGCTACAATTACAAGTTATTATTTTACTTGTAATATAAAAGCTGTGTTATAATTTAATATATATATTTCAATGATGTTAATTCACTAATATTATTTCAACATTTAATAGCCGTCTGAATTTGGATCTATGCCTTGCAATGGTGAAACACGACGTGGATCTTATAGTCATCGAAGGAATGGGTAGAACTTTGCATACGAATTTTCATGCTAAAATGAAATGCGAGTGTCTGAAATTGGCGGTCGTAAAGAATCAGTGGCTGGCGCTTCGTTTAGGTGGCGATATGTATGCTGTGATATGCAAATACGAGCAACCGCCGCCGAAAACTAATATTTACGATATCGAGATAAAACCAGAGGCGATAAAAGACGGTTGTCCGTCAAAATGTACAGGCGAGGCAACAGAACTTTGCAAATGCGACAATTCTAACGATAGAAATACAAATGAAGTGTCAGTGTAAAACGAGCAATATACGATTATTTCTAGACCAAACAATAATTAAATATATAACATATTGCCTTCCGAAAAAGAGAAAACTTAAAGAGCTACGCGCAAATACGCTTAAATTCTAGAAATGTGATCGAGTCTGCACTGTTTAGAAACAAACATACAGATGAAATATCATGTGATTCGTCAGATAATCGTAATCGTGATACCAGAGATTATTGAAATAATTTTATTGATAATTTATCAATAAAATTCACTTTTCATTTTTTTATTATAATGATCACGTAATAGGTTTGTTTTAGTTATAACTTACTGTATTACTAGTATATTGTTCGTCTTCTCTCTCCTCACACGTTTTTAAAAAATTACTGTTAGTATTACCACCTGCCTTCCAAACTCTAGATCTTTTATCAATAATCTAAAATATTATTGATATCTAAATTACGCAAGACTTATATATATATAAATGTAATTTTATTGTTCATCTCATTAACTATATGACCGAAGAATATCACTTTCTTTTACCATGGAGATATCTATATGCATGTTAAATGAAATCAGCAAAACTTCGCAAAGACAAAGTTCATAAAACGTAAACTGTAAAACGTTTTTGTATCGATTATTTGACAACTTTTCCATTTATGAATTAACAATTTATCGCAATACGCTTGCTCAATCTCGTCCACACAGTCACAATTAACATTAAAAAATTAGTTATTATACTTTATTTTTTACAGAAATGCTAGGACTATCAATGTATATAAACAAGCATGTCTGAACTTTATATTAATGTAAATGATTAAAATCGTTATATAAATAATTGGTTAAAGACAATAAAACCGTTTTTATGTATAATTTGCAGTTACCATAATTATTAGAAAAATTACTCTACGTTAATTTGTGAAAAAAATCTCAGCAGTATATATGTATAAAATACTGCATAGTACATTTTCTGTGATACTATGATATGCAAAGGAATTTAAGTGTATAATATTATCGCAAGTGACAAACACAAGACAACATTTTCTTTGATGCTATAGTATAAAAATCCCAAATGATATTTCATGATATTTCATATAATTATCCAGGGTAATGCAGAAAATTTTCTTTCGCTATTTATTTCCGTAGAGAACTCGAAAATAAAAGCACGTATTTTATGAATACACGTATTTTAGATTTAATGCACTAAATAAGGAAATAGTGAAACAAAAAGTGGAAAAATATATAGAAGACTTGTGGGATTAGTTCTAATCAAATCAATGACTTTCGAATTAATTCCATCAAATTGGAAATAGTACTGACTACTGAAGTATTATTAAGAGAGACGGATGCGTTAAGTGATTTCAATAAGCTGAAGTCTACTTATGACACATCCTGTAAAAGCAATTTTTTGACGCGATAAATATAATTCTAATCATCCCTGTACATATGTAATAAAATGTATATATTAAAGATTGTAATCAATACACAGTTTAGATATATATATACGATCTAATTTTTTTGTGTGCGTTGTAAGTCGAGTAATTGTCGAGAATTTGTATGACGTACACACACAGAGTATCCGTCGTTAAATGAAATATATTCTTTCTTTTAACATATATGTTGACGCCTAAGATTTCACCTGCGAAATTCCGGGTTGTATCTATTATTTTCGTGAATATGCGCAAATTTCAAGAACTGATATTCTAGTCTCTTCCTGTTAAAGCAATAAACAAATAAATAATGCGATAATATTTTAATTTCTATTAAAGTTCTTTTTAACATCATAATTTTTCCCTGAATCTCCTGTAAAGATATATGATTTTTTTCAATTAATCAACTGGCAACAAGCAGATAAGAGTTAATATTTTTGAAAATTTTTAATATTCGTGAAACAATAGTTATTCTTAAATTAAAATAATTGCGTGATTTTTTTCTCATATTTAATGTCTTTTGCGTTTCATAAATTCTCTCAAAATATAGTTATATCATTTTCAGCAGAAAAACATGCAGTAATACCAATTATTATTATGCCGGTACAAATTGGGAGATGATTTGCGGTATTATTTTTAATTAATACATTTTTATTTACATAATATGGAATTGCATGTGCAAAACAAAATGAAAATTTTAATAAGATTAATATGTGCAATGCAAAATGTAACTGAGTATTCTTTCTACGCATCTGAAATATTTTTCAAGAAGTTCTAATAAAATACGATAAGAAAAAGATAAATTTACTAGCAGGACTCAATAATGTGCAAATTTGATATAAAAAATTTCGTATAAATTTTAGGAACCTTTTTATCCAACATCAATAGTTATAAAATATATAAGAAGATTCTATAATTTTATTTCTTGTCTAAGTAGTCAAATATAATAAAGAAATAGAACAAAAAGCTTTATCTGACTCTCTCTTAAATATAATTTATGAATAAAATGAGAAAGAAATCCTCAAGCGTTATATAACGCTTTTTGATAGCTTTCACTTCGAAAATAAAGTTTAAAAACAGACTTCATTCACGGAAAAAATGTAAAGAAAACGAAGGGGGGAGAGAGAGGGAGAGTCGCCGAGGAAGAAGAGTTGGGAAATGCGGCGGCTAGGTGATAGGACAAAAACGAAGGAAAGAAGGTCCTGTGCATGCTAGACACGCTCCACGTCCATTTCTTTCAGCCACGTCCTACGCGCAGTGTCCAAGTCGGAGCTTTATTAAATTCCCGTTGCGCGATATTGTCCAGTCGGGAAACCAGACCGGTGCGCGCAAGCTGACACAGCCAATTATCTCCCAATTTGTACCGGTGTGATAATCGATACTCCTCCAGATATCGCCTCCAATCTGTATGTACTGTATGCCATTAATTTTACACAGTCGCCTCATCGAGTTATTGGCGCAGTCAGCTAAAAATAAAATTTCACGTCAACGGGCCATAATTTTAACGATATTGTTTAACAAATTCCCTTTTTTTCAATTAACAACTCGTCAAGCAACTCGTTGTATATCAAACCGATTATTTTTTATTGCTTTTAACTTTTATAAATTCTGATTTTATATCGCGCGGAGAAATAGAAAAATATGAATGCAAAATTCATATCTTCAGAAAATATTTATAAAAAATTCAGGACCGCGTATAACTTTTTCAAAGTTTAAATACCTAGTATAAGAAAAAACTTAAATAAACGTAATTAATTTCAAACAGATATAAACATATAGAGTATAATAAAGAAATTTAATTTGATTAATTTATGTAAATACTTGCATGTAAATTAATTAAATGGAAGTTTTTATTGAGAAATAGATTGTGTAAATAATATCTAAAAAAAATTATTTTACTAATTTCTCGAATAGATACAAGATAAAACTTGCGTGTAACTTAATTGAAATAAAAAATTGAAATTTTTATTTAAAAAGGTAGACTGTTTATGTGAAAGATTTATTTGTCTTGTACGCGTTTTCGCCGAAGAATTAAGCGTCGTTACTATGCGACAACGTGTGCCGCGAGAAAGGAAAATACGGGCTCGTGTATCTTACATGAAATAAATACCCAAGATTCGACGTTGCATCGAGCCCCATGAATTTTTCATCTCCAATATACAAGGCTACTCGCACGAGACGGCCAACGTGTTCTATCTCCTCGCACAAGCTTCGCCGAACGTCTTCTATGTTATATTAGACGATGCCGATATAGAACTTTGACAAAACGAACGCATGAAGGAAATTATATCTGTTGTTGCGCTTATCGATTTATACAAGATGATATTAAACTCTCATAACTTCCGTTATATACATATATAAAAATTAATAAAATGATATATAATTAGTAAAATTAATAAAATGATATTGGCTAACAATATTCAAGAATCAATAAGTTAGATTCACATAATTTGAAACGAAACTGCGATTTGAATATAAGAGCACAAGGGATTTTACAAAATTGGAACAATTTCGCAAAAATCGAAAAAAAGACTACCAATTTCAGCTAGATGCAATTGCAAAGCTGGCAGCTTTCACTGAGAACAAAGCTTTCCAATAACATTTTTGTGCAAAGGAATGGTTCCGCTAGCGGATTGCATGCGCCATTGGTTAGAATAAAATTTTTCATTTTTCTAACTGAATGCTTTAAATCTTTTGGATGCGTGTAAAATGCGTATCTTCAAAAAATTACAGAACAGTTTAATTAACATATCGAAACGGTACGTGCTACGTGAATAACGTGATATAAATTGTTAGGTATATTCAATGTCGGACGCAGAATTGCCAAGTATTCCGATTTTCATAGGATTGTAGGACACAATTTTGTTGTTGCATTTGTGGCCATTTAATAATTTAAATCAAATATATCGCGCTTAAATATAAATTAATTAATTTCAAAGTAAAAATTTTCTATTATAACAATAAATGTTGGATTGTTCAAATAACCGAATTATAATAAAGTAATAAATTGCTTAAATATAATAAATAATTAAGTGTGATAAACAACACGCGTCATTATTCATATTAACGCGCGTAAAATCAGCAATCGACAATCCCACGGAAATCACAATACATGAACATTCCAATTAATTGTACATAAAGAGAGAAATTTCTCTGCCTGCCAATAATGCACGAGCAGTCCCGTCATTATTTCACATACAATTGTTTAATCTTCATGCGTACGTTTAAAAAAAATTACGTATATAGTTTGCACGAAGTTCTATGAAACGGCCCGCAATTAAAACGCCACATGCAATAAAGCGAATTTTACCGGCAAATATTTACGTATCGTAAACGCGACGTAATGAACGCGAAGGGAATAAAAATTAAATTTGTGTAAAATAAACGCTTTTCAATTTCGCGAGGCATTACAATTTTAATACGAAAAGTGCAGCACTCGTACACGCGGGAAAGATTCTGCACGTCAACGTAACGTGGGTCCTTCTTTCGGACGGGATCATTTTACTTTTGTCATTGGATATTTCGAATCGATCGAGCAGGCCGGAAGTGTCACAGTGACATTACTTCCAATATATCTCTCGACGATGGGAGAAGAGGAAAAGGGGGACGGGGAAACCGCCTGTCCTTTTAATGTATTTTGATAGAACACCGCAATTCGACCAGATCAATATTTCAAACCGGGATGCGCTCTCCTGTTACGAGATACAATCTGATACGGGATTACGAGAGGATTTTATTCATTTATTTATATTACGCGGCTGCCGAGAGAGAGAGAGAGAGAGAGAGAGAGAGAGAGAGAGAGAGAGCCGTGCACACGCGTATTCATTATCCGTCAAAGTGCATTTTATAAAAAGCGCACTTGTCATTTCGTTTCATTTCGATTTCTGAGCAATATACGGGTTCTATAAACTACAGAAAGTATAGATGTAGTGCCATGCCACATGAAATAAAATAACTACTCATTTTTTTGGCGTATCTCTATATCTCGTGTCAAATTTCAGGATAAAGTTTTATTTATAATTTTCTACGCAATATACATATAGATATTTGGTTACACGTGCGCATTGCAGTACATCTTTTATATATGTATACGCGAGTACTTTCGTTTCTTCAAATATTTTTCCGTGTTACACGGCGCGTAAAAATTTTTGATGGAATTCTGATTTCTGATACGAATTGTAGATCGTCTAGAGGGAGAGCTTACGACATTTTGTAAATAACCTCGATGGACATATCCCGTAAATAAATAAAATATATATTCCGCGCAGAATCGTATTTCACGCAATTCAAAGTGTCGAATCATGTTTTAATTAACGAAATTAAATAATATGATTGTGTGCACATCGAATATCGCGAAAGTACGCGCTCTCATGTATCGTGCCATTAAAACGTTTGATAGTCGCGATAATGCGAAATGCGTTTAATGGCCGCGATAAAGTAAAATACTTTATTTAATGATCGCTGAAATGATTCATTAATCACGACAACGTTTCTTACTGCTGCATCAATCGTATTAATATTTAATAACGTCGTTTTTATCGTTAACTTTTTTATCGTCCACGGGACTCGATTGCATCTCGCAAATCTGCATCTCGCAAATCTCTCTTTAAAATGCGAAATGCACAATACACGTTTAATAGTTTCATATTATCGTAACGTTACACGGTATTATTAACTCATCGCCGTATTATATCGTACGAGAAATGGTTATCGAGGAGTTATTATGATGTTATCGGGTATTCTTGCGTTTTGCGCTTGTACCCCCGGAGGCAAATGATTAAAGCATCGATTGCGGAACGTTCGATTCCACGGTAAATGGGCTAATATGCGCGGGTGTGCTTTATGTATGTTTAAAGACGGAAGAAAGCTCCGGTTTTCGGTCGGTTGATTAATGCGATTCATATAGCCGCGTTCGGCGCGCGATGATAACGGCAGGATGCATCCTCGAAAGCTGAGCGGAAGAGAAGAAGAAAGAGAAAGAAAGCGAAAGAGAGGAAAAAAGGGAGCCGGACACACGATTAATTATTTCAATTTTCCATAGCGATGCGCCCGATGAAAAAGGACGGGGGGCAACCCAGCGGCGACTATAAACGGCCGCTTTTATTCCGCCGATCCCGCAACGCCGACCGATCTGCTTGCTATTTTTTTCTTCTTTCTTTTTTCCTCGTTTTCATTTTTTTTTTTTTTTTTTTTTTTACTGCCATTGCCATCACGGTGGATCCCTATACCTAATGGTCCTTTCTCGAGTCCGCACCGGCGGTAACCTGCTGCAACGTTTCGCGCGAGGATCTATTTATCAAGGTCCTGGATGCCGCGCGGCCAGCGCGAGATAAATAATTCCGTTTCGCCCGTCGGTATCGCCGCGGACCATTTCCGCAGCTTTCCCTCTGCACTTATTTCCCATCCCACTCGAAGGGGGAAAACGCGCTTGCTAAGGACATTGTTTAATCGAAGTATGCTAATGAACACGTTTCCGGGACGCGAAACCGCACCCGTGTTGAAAGCACGATGTTGTCTGTTGTTGAAAATCACGCGTCGTAATGGATACCTTTCTCCGGATCTCTGCGGGACGATCTTTTTTACACCTACCGCACTTCCATCCAGTTAGAAAACTCTCTTGCGACGAGAGCGAAGGTTTTACCTTATCGAAGTTTACTCTTTAAACGTTTAGATAATTTTTTTGTCTCTGATTATTTAATGTTTCTTTTTTTTTTAAGGCCAAGATCGATAATTCTAGCTAGAACTGATACATTTAACTCCATTAATATATGTACATACACATGTTTATAAACTCTTTATTTAAAAAATTATTTAACAGATGACGTACTGGTGTATTTCTCGACAAAGTGTTAATAATAATTAAAATCCATTTTAATACAAAAACTATAAAAAATGCATTTCATCAATAACTTTCTTAATATTTTAACTGCCATGTCACCCATATTCGAGTGACGCGTAAACTTCGCAAAGCTCCCGTCACTCATTTATGGATGACGATGTTATTTATTCAATTAAAAATAATTTTACTAAATATTTATAAGACATTAAAGAAACAATATAAATTATTTTAAGACATTAGAAAAATAATAAAATATTATAATAATGTATTATAGATTTATTAAGCTCAAGTCAGCTTTTAGCAGTCAAAGTATTGAAGAATAAATTAGTTTCCAGACAGACTTTTCTGAAAATAACATTTTTTATATTATCTGTATAGTTATATATTTATATATTTTTTTATATTATATTTATATTTATATACTGAGATAAATTAATTCGGATTTTAAGAAAGATGTCCGTTAAGATTTCGCAGAAAAATGTTACAATATGCAACTCTACGGGCCAAGGACCATAATTGATCTTAATTGATGAGTCAACCCATTATACTGAACCCCTTTTGTGTCGTTTATGACGGCCTAGGTTCTCCTCTTTGCGCCAAGGTCGCTATAAATTCTTGAAGACACTAAACCCATGCATTATCGCCATAACAAGCTGTCAGATAATAACGAGTCTTATGAATAAAGTGGAGCAACGAGCTTTTTCTCCAGTTCTGCTTCGATAAATAAAGGCGAAAAATATGGGGATATTAGAGCGTTTGTTTATGTTTCAAATTAAAACTTCTGCACGGATAACGGAAAATACCGTGGAAAGGTATATGAATAATGAAAAGCGTCAATTACATTTTGTAATTACCTTATGTGTGGATTTGTATTACTAAAACCCTCTATCAAATCTAGACTCTAAAACAGATAACTTTGTAATATGGATATTTAATAATAATATTGTATGACGAAACAATTATGTAAAAAGATGACTTTCCAAAATATCTTGTCAACCGCTTTATGCTTACGAATTTTCTAATTATGCTAATTAAACTAATATTTTATTATGACAGTAACGATGAAGTTCTGTGTATTAAGAATCTTATCTCAAAAATAAACTTACGAAGAATCGTGGATTTACTTTTTAGAGAGGATTTATTTTTATAGACATAAAGCAACGTTCTCGAGAAAATAATTTTGTCAAAAAAAAGAAATATATATACAAATGTACTTAAAGTCTCAATTCTGAACTCAAATCACAACAGTGAGACATGTAAAAAAAATTACCAAAAAATTTAACTTGCAATAAATTAAACGATTTATGTAACTATAAATCTATCAATGGTTTTACGATCTACTTTTATTTCCACGTTGGGGTTTCTAATGTGGCTCGAAAAGTAATAATAACCGGAACTTGCATTTACGAACTACGGTTTTTGAGTGAGATTTAACAAGCGGCTAACTAGTACGACTACAAGGTTAAAAGCTCGTTATGAACAGGGTTCTCCTTTGATTTAAACAAATTATCGTATACGCGCAATTGGTCGTCGTAATCGTTGGCGACCTCAGTGCTCTTTGAATCAACGCGATTTTACGTTATCTGCTGTAACTAACTGCGTCAGTGGTTTTATTTCCACGACGTCCACCTGCGGATGGACTTTCGTATTCACGAGGGAAATGGAGACAGGACAAAAAGATCTCTTATAAGACGGGAAACTTTGTTCAGTAAGTGCGAGATATACGGGACGCGTCTTCTTGGATACTAAGGTCCACCTTCTTAGAGACCTTGTTGTGTCTCCCGCGCTTCTATTCTTGTACGACCCAGCGCATTCGAGATATTCGCAAGAAAGCCTCTCTCATTAGTTTGACCGCAATTTCAGACCGAGTGCTCGTTGTCATAGCACTGTTAATAGGATTGTGTCAAATTACAAATTGGAATTAACAATGATATTCCGCTCGACACGCATAGAAGTTGCCTGAAGAGCATTCTCGCTCGTTCATTTCATTTATTTAGAAAAATAATATATTATTTCCATCATTTGTCAACCATCATATGATAAAAAATTAAGATAAAACAAATAATATCGCAAAGTAAATTTTAATAATATTGCTTATTAAATAATTATTAAATAAAATATATTAAATAAAATAATAAGTGAAATGTAATTATATACATAAAATGATTTCTCAGAACACCTCACGACACGTTGCGTTTACAAATTTTCTAATTACATAATTTAGTATTCTGTTTTATTAATTGCATTAAAGAGTACGTAACAAGGCTCTAAAGTTGAATTTAGAGAGAGAGAAACTAAATTCACTTAGGGCAGCCCTTTTATAATAGACAGTTTCCTGCAGCGGCTTTTTCTCTTACACAGCCTTCGTTTATTCGAGAGTCAAATCGAGCGGAGCAGATTAAAATGGTGAAAGCACACGGAAGCCCATACACTTTGTACCCCGGGGTCATTCACACATCAAAACGGCTTCAATGCCTTCCTACGCTACATGGATGTGTTAACAACAAGATGTATATATATTGTCTAATTGTTGTATAATTGATAGTAAAATATTAAAAATAAAGACGCATTATACTTTATAAATCTTCTAGTTTCAATCATTTTTTCAGCGGTATTTTATATACACAGTATGAAATTTAAAGGAATTTATAATACACTTGCTGAAAGTTAATTTTAAATAGCACGCTTAAAGACGAACTCAAGACATCAAATTATTTCAAAAATAGGTAGCATAAAATCGTAATATTATTCGAAATTGAAAGATTTTTAAAAGTTTTAAATGTATCAAAGATAGATATTAAATGTATCAAGAGAGATATATTATTTCACACACCTGCAAATATAGACAATAATCTTATTTTCAAGAATCCTAATCGTTTATTCGAGATTCAAATGTCTGTAAGAAAAAAGTTTCCCGGACATTCAGAATTCTTTCGAGAGTTTCGAGCTATCTAAGCCAGAACATTCAAAGATTTTTGAAGATTCTCGAAGAATTTTCGATTTCGGACGATGTCGAAAGTTCGTATCTTTATACGATTAAATTGTTTGGAAACTTATACGGAAGAAAGGTCCGAGCGACTCTCACGACACAAAGACGCGGATGACACGGAAATAAAAATCGAAATTTTAAACGCGGTACCTAGAGAGAAAGGCGGGGAAAATATTTCTCGACCGGTCGTTCACTGGCACGTCCATTCTACAGTCGCTCGGCGTCATTAGCAGGCAGCGCGAAGTGCCAGGCTCAACCCTCCGGTCCCTGGCATACGTGCCTGTTTATTCACCTGCTATCGGCGATCCCCCACTGAAAGGATCGCTTCATCGGCGCGTGAGGGAATTGCTCACGATCACGCCTCCGCGAATTTTGCACGAACCGCCGGATAATGCCGCAGGCACAGGTACACGAACGGAAACACCACACACATGCGCTCCGCCCGTAAGAGCAGCGAGGCGTTCTCGCGCGTAGTGTGGAGAGTGTGCAACAGGATTTCCCAACCGTCGATCCGGTCCGGATAGACCGCGCGGTCCGGGATTTAATTTTCATTATGCGTTTGATAAATATCGCCCGACTTTCGCGGTGATTTAATCACCCGGCGACCACGAGGTAACCGCAAACGAGTATTATCGAGATAATATTAATAACTTATTAGATAGCCATTATGATTCATCGGCGAACGTTCCTTCCTCCCCAATAAAACGGCAATCTATTTTGAAAAAATCGCATCCTTCTTTTCTTACATACATATATATCGATATCTCCTCTCTCTCTCTTTCTCTTTTCTCTCTCTGATCGATACTATCCTAGCGAATATGTAAACGCGTCGAGTTTCTGCGGCGATGAGGGTGACAATGAACGCGTTGCCGAGCTTGAACGTTATCGAGATGTGTGTCCATTACCTGTGGTAGATGCAACATCCGCGTACGCGGCATTGTCACGTTTCACGTGCATCATCTGTGTGGAACAATCGCGATACTCGTGAAAACAAGTAAGGGAAAGTTTAGGGAAGCTCGCATCTCAGCTATGGAGCTGTGCATCTCTAAAAAAAACCACTATAGTGACGGGTCTTTAACTAAACGTGTGACACGTCAATTTTCTGTCGCCGCTGTATAGCAAGAAAAGTTCTTAAACCGCAGAGATAAATAATATCACGTTAAATTTAAGTACTGATTTTATGAACTTAATAACTAAAATATTAGATTTTGCATTGTACGTGAATGCAATGCTATCTAATAGTAATATCTACAAATATATCACTTTTATACAAGTGTGCCAATAATGTCGCACGTGCTTGTCTGTATACTAAATTTGGACTGCCTCGAAACTCTCGGAAGTTTACGTCGACCGCAGTCGCCGACTGTTTTTACCCAACCACGGAAACATTAGATGTATGTCCACTCTAAAGAATTACACGTGTTAAGTTCAGAAACAGCCTGAGAGAAATGAAAGGAAGAAGTCTCCGAGAGCGCGTGGAAAGAAAGCGGGAAGGAGATGATGAGTGAGAGAAACATGTGCTACAGAAAGTGCTACAGAATAAGAGGATAAAAAAGAATTAAACTGTCTACTTTTCTCCACTATCACGAGGGATGAAGAACGTGATCTCAAAGTGCCTTGCAAGAGAAACTGGAAAAGTTTGACCACATCAAAGTTTCAACCTTATATTTCAAATTTTCCGAACATTAATATATGCTGAAACTTAGATAAATTGATATTCATTAATGTTATTTTTAAAGCAAATCACGATGATCTTATTTATTAATTGTATGAACTACCCTCGTTTTAAGTGTTAGGGAATTATATTAACCGTCTCGTTCTCGATGATAGAGAATTAACAATGTAGTCCATATATATATTTTTACAAAAAATATATATATGGACTACATTGTTAATTCTGTATCATCTTCGAACGAGACGGTAAATATAATATTGATCGAACTTCGCCCGCCTTCGGCGGCGTCGTTCGATCATTCTATTATAAAAAAACTAACAGACATTAAGAAAAACATAAAATGTATTTTAAAAATATTTTGTTAAGCTAATTTTAGATGATCTCAAAAGAGAAATCTAATAGATTTTTATTTATAATTTTTATGCCGTATATTTTGATATGTGTGCTTTAATATGTATTATATTGTATAATATATTATAATATTATAATAATATCTATATATTATAATATTATACTATTATTATATAAATAATACTATCATTTTATAATACGAGTATGTACTATTATATATTAATAAAATAATATATATTATAATATACTATATAAGGTATAATAATACAATATATTTCATATATTTTTGATTGTTTAATCGTTTTTCGTATTACACGACACATAAAATTTTAAACAGAATACTATTATAAATTCTGAATCAAATTATAGATTGTCTGAAGTGTGTTTTATTATAGATAATAGCATTATTATATATTTTCTGAACTCAATATGCGGATGGTCGAATCCGCAAAAGTATCTCGCCAAAATTTAGTCCACAAGTCATGAAACAGACGCGCGCAAAGACAAATAAATAAACTCGCACGTGTATTCGCTAGATGTTAAGAGTTAGATGTGAAACAACTCTGCGGGAAGCAGATCCAATGCATACAATGTTCCAGTCCTCTCTATACGCAGTATTAACTACGGGTACCAATGTAAATATATAATATGTCTCCGCACTCGGCTCTTCAACCCTTGTTACGGTAACATTTCAACGGAGCTCAACCATAATACGTGAAACTATTGAAATCTCATCCCGTGATAACGTCGCGTGAAACGTGAAACGCGAACATTACAAGTTTAGATAATTCTAGGAGAAGCTTCCCTTTATGCGTTCAGCGTCTCTCTCTCATTTCATCAGCAGTAATGTATTCAAAGGTTTAATACAGAATACTACTAGGTGACAAGCAAAAAAAATTTTAAACAAATTTTTAAAATTATTTTTTAATTATTCGATTCTGACCATTTAAATTACAAAAGAACAACACATTCATCCTCTTTTTTTTAGATATTTAGACATATTTAAAAATAATTTTGTATAATTCAAAATGTTTAGAAAACAATACTACTTTCTTAAAAAAGAAAGTTTTTTAAATTTATATTTTTTGGTCATTTTTAAATGCACGATCTTCATTAAACAGATCTTATCGGGACGGTCTTATAACTGAGAATTAGCTGCAAAATTTAATATCCAGAAATAGATTTTAGATTGGTTAAAAACGATAAAAGTATAAGATCGTCATTGCTCCATACTAGACCAGATTATACTAGAATAGAATTGCCAGCTATAATAGAATTGAGATTAATAAATGCTTCTAGAATACTTTGGATACGTGATTACATTTGGAGCCCGCGAGACGAGCGTGCGTCCTATATCTAATCCCTGATCCTTTAGAATTCAAAGCGGCGGTAGCGTGAAATCAGATATCACATAAAAAAAATATACCGACGACCGAGTACGCAGCTCGCGCAGTGAAATTCGAAGTAAAATGGTGTCCGAAGAGTTTTATAAACGCGCAAAAATATGAATTCACGCTCGTATGAATTTCGAGTATTACGCAACTCGTGCAGAGAGAGCTGATTTATAATATGTGTATACATTACGAGATAAATGATACATTTCGCGGAGGATCCGTATTAATCAGCAAGCGCGCTTCGTGTTTAAGCATGACAGTCTCTGACGCGGGAAGAAACTTTTGTTCAACTGAAACAGCGTAGTTTCAGATGGACGCGCAGAAACAATGTGCATATTAAAAGCACGTAAAATACCGATATTATAACAATGTATGTAAAAAACCAAGAATTGTTTTATTTTCGCTTCTCCGCGAATCTACGCGGACAGATTCGGGTTCTTGAATATCATTTCAAGTAAATATCACATCATACCGGGATTTAGTTCTCTTAACGTACCTATTCCTTTCCGTATCCTCGCCCGTAGCAGTTGGAGCCTTTAAAAGTCCGGAAATATTTCCGAAGCCAGCGCGAAGGGCTGTACGGTGTGTACAGTAAGTTGAGATGAGATTGCTTCTGCAGGATTAACTTTACGCCGCGGTAAGGAACGATTTATTGAAATCGCGTTTAAGAAAGTAGATAATCATGAGAGGACTCCACAGACATCGAAGCTAAAGCTATCACGATGACCTTAATTCTTGCGTATTCGGTCCTCGATTTTTATCTCGCCCGTGTTTTAAAGCGAAACGTACCGTCCGGAATAACGGTGACAGAATAAACTACACCTGAATCTTTTATCACGTAGAGGTACGACACATTTAAAAAATCCATTATTAAGGGTATCAAGGGAAAAAAGGAGATACACCTTTCGTAAATCAGGATGTCCGGCTGCTTTGTGACCATTCGAGGCTTAAAGTCTCTTCGATCGGTCGTCAACAAATCCTCGGTGTCTGAGTCGAGATCGAGGATAGTGACGCGTGAACTTTACGCAACCGGAAATTACACGCGCGTCAAAACGTAAGGCTAATTGAACGTAATTCTTATTATCCGCATGTACCTCGTAAAACGAGTGAACTCGAGAATACACGTCCCGTCGCGACGCGCCCGGTACCTCCTACACGCGGGAATTTCACCCGTAATCCGTTCTGTGTCACCCGTTCTACTTCCTGGACCCGGAATTAGTCCGGCAATTCCGCCGGTGCGTCCATTAGCTGATTTATTAAAGGTCTTGTTTGCTCCCCGGTCGGCGAAAGGTCGTGCCCCGCCGCGGTGCCGTAACGAAAAGTCGCGAACCGCCGCGCCCACGTGATAATTAGCATGCCAATTTTCTCGATGAGGTAATCGGCGTGTCGTTGGGGAAGTCGATCGTTAAACGGACGGCTTAATGGGATACTAAGCTTTGTCGGCGCGTCTTACGCAAGTTTTTCCTTAACGTGCCTAGCATCAAATCTTTGGAAAAATATTATTTTTCTTATCAGACTACAGTCAAATTAATAATTACTGAAAGATCAAATTTTGTTTGTGTATAATCTTAATGATTATATCCAAATTATGTTACTTTAATTATAATCATTAAGATGTGCGCTACTTTAGTGAGCCGAAGATTCAGGTTCAAAATCTGATTAAAAATTTTTCGGTTTTTATTCAATTGAATTGTAACTTTCAAATGAGACTTTTATAATGTGTGTATTGAAACAGCCTCACTTAACAGTTACAAAATTCTCGCCTTAACTGTAAACCGAAAGTTAAATAATGATTTAAATGTGTGTATTGATACACGCATCGTAAAAAAGTCTCAATTAATATAGTTATAATTTTTTATATTTTTCATTAAAATCAAGAATCATATGTTTAATGAGTAATAGAAATATGAAATCGTCAGCCATAAGTAAATTATATCTCTCTCTCTCTCTCTCCCTCCCTCCCTTTCCGTTATAGAGTAAAATCAACATTCTTTTTCTGTAAATTTTAACACATTTAATAAATACGTTCAAATTGTGTTACTTTAATATATTCTTTAAATTATTTTAATAATTTTACATTTTTAATTTGTTAAGTTCAATTAACATAGCAGGCATATGTTAAATCTATACACGTATGTGTTGATTATTTTACATAAAAATTTTAACAAGGACCTTTTTTAACAAAAATTACCTACAAAAATTTTCCAACAGTGTATGTGTTGCCGCGACGACGACCGCGACGATGAGAGCAGAACATAAAATAATACCAGAAGCAAAACTAAATGATTAGCAAAGTAGCAGAGGATCACAATAATTTATGGTAGATTAAATTCAAATGTTTAATCTATAAAATTGTTCAAAATGGTATCAGTTATTTGTAAAAAGGTACTGCTCTATATATGCACATTTTGATTTTACATTATCGTAAAATAACGATTTCACTACAAATCTAACCAAGATTCCACAAAGCTAATCCTTATCACTCAGAAATAAGTCGACGGAAAAGTAAAAATGGACGATGATCAATTTCTTTTTTTCGTTGTCTTATCTGTCCTGCTCGCGATAAGCGGCGTTTCGTACTCGCGATCGTCAATGAACGATACCCAAGTGGTAATAGCTTCTTAATTCTTCTTGACAAATTTTTAATATTACAAAGAATTATTTTAATCACAAAGAATTAAAGAAATAACAATGCAAAATAAAAATATTTAATTAAAATAAAATAAATAAATTTTTCTTGTAAAAAAACTTGGTGCTGCTAGACTTCGAAATTTAAAACATTAAAATTTAAACATTAGTACTAAGATTTTTTATTAAATAAAAAAAACAATATACATAATTTAGGGAAGAATGCGACAGAAGTACAAAATCAGCGTAAAAGTAAAAAACCAAGTTTTTTTACAAGAAAAATTTATTTATTTTTTTTTAAATTAAATTTTTTTATTTTGTACTATTACTTCTTTAAATCTTTGTGATTAAAATGATTCTTTGTAATATTAAAAATTTGTTGAAGAGAATTAACAAGCTATTACTACTTGGGTTGGAATAG